>NC_050580.1:201877267-202209068 GCF_011100635.1 Trichosurus vulpecula
TTGTATAGAGGAGCAGGAAGGAAGGGAGACTAACAGTCAATGCAAAATCTCACATAGAAGCAAAGCAATGGGTATATTGCAGTTAGCAATGGAAAATTCTCCATTTAAACTGGTATGAAATGATTCAGAGAACATAAGGCAGAGAAGAATGTACACAAATGACCAGAAAAATAAAAAGGAAAACAACTGTTAGGGCCCTCTGCACTAAGTTTATTTTCCATTTGTTGGTCATGTTCCCTAATAATGATATCATTTAAAAAGCTTTAAATGTTTAATTCATATCCAACTTAGAAATAAATATGATACTCCATGGAACATAAATACATTGGTGGTATCTTAAAATAGAAATCCATTACAGAAAACTATGTTAATTAGATGACTAGATGTTTTTCTCAACTTTGTCAACTCTAGTAATATTCTTCATCAAAAGCTGACAATCAGGGAGAAAAATATTAGTATAAAATTAAATAAAAACATTAGTGTACTGCATGGTATATATCTTACATGCACTTTATTATTTATGAGTTTTTTCCCTTCTAAAATGTGAGATCCTTGAGGTCAGGGACAGTTTTGGGGCTATCTTTATGAGCCCACTGCTTAGTACAGTGTTTTATATAATAAGCACTTAATAATTGCTTGTTGATTAACTTGATTAAACGGCTTTATGATTTTATCAATGCAGTGAACAATGATGATTTATATGAGCTGAATCCCTCTCACCTTTCTGCAGAGAAGCAGTGAACTATTGGTGAAAAGTTATATTTTAAGATATTGCCAATGTATTTATTTGTTCATTGGTCAGTCTTGAAATCCATTTCTGTCTTTTATTTAATGATAATAATAATAATAATATCATTAAGAACTTTGGTTAAATTTTACATGGAAACCTTATTTATGTAATGGGAATGGCTCTTTAACATTTCATGCTAAAATTTGCATTTTCAAATAATTTCGGGATACTCTTGCTTGCATAAGCATCTTTGGTCAAGTCTATTGTATATAAAAATCTGGATAATTCAATCAACACATTATTACTTTGTATGTATAAAATATTCGACTCTGATACAATTTAAAACCTCATCATTCAAACATTTTCAAGATGTAAATGGTTAGCAATGAACAGACACGACCATCATCTATCTTTACAATTCTGAGGAAAGTCACATTTGTACTATTTTTCAATAATGAGGAGATTATTATGGAGCTGTTCTTCACAACAGGCTCAGAGTCTAAGAGATGACCTAACAATAATTGCTTAAGAAAATGACATTGATATTATGTTCACAACATAGTACGTTCCCTTACAGCATTACTGGATATAGAAAAGATATTTACAGACTCACAGAATCTCTGAGTTGGAAGGGAGTTCAGAGGGTCCAGCATACCAAACGGCAGAGCAAAGATCCCCACTACAACTTCCAATCAGCCTTTGCTTGAAGAACATCACTGATGAGGGCCTCATTCCCCACCAGGGGCAACTAATTCTCTGGTTTTGGGACAGTTCTATTTGTTAGGAAATTTTCCCTTACATCAGGAAATCTGCCTCTTCAATTTCCACATGTTGCCCCCCCATTTCTTCCCCCTGGAGGCAAGCAAAATAAGCCTACATTCTACCAAATAAGTCCTGCCTTTGGGGCATTCATACAATGTGTACACTATTTATATGTCAGTCTTTGGGGATATCAGGTTACATCGATCTTTTCATTGAGACACAAATCTGATTTTCCATTAATAACATTTGCCATGTCTACAAAGAGTAGTAGCAAAGACCCTCTATGTCACAGTATATAATTTCTTAAATTACTTTATAAGTTTAATAAAGACAAACCCTGTGAACCAGATTTTAAATTGAAAACACATAGAAACGGAAATCCCATTGCAACAAAAATGTAGGTTGATTTTTTTAATAGACTACACAACATTTATGTTTACTTAACTTGAATTTTTGCAGGTATATATTTAAATAGGCAATTTTGAGATTCCTTATGGTCTTGATTTGTCAGCAATAACAAATAACTAAAACATTTTTTTAAAAGTCTAAAACTCGAAACCATACAGAGGTTGGTTTATGTGGGATTGATGCTTACATGGGGGAGACTAAAAGAAAAAAGAAGGTACCCTCACAAAGGGCTATTATACCTGATAGGCTCCATACAAGACAGTTGAAATGTGAACTTCAGTATTCAAAATAGAAAGGATACAATCATATGTCTGGTTAACTTACAGGAAATAGTTCCCGAGACAATTTTACACTAACTACAGTGATTTGGGCAATTTTTTAAAATAATACCAGCCAATTTCTCTCCATTATACTCTGCTGGCAGAAAATAAAACATTTTTCTTTGAAATGATTGCCTTTGGTTTTGTTAAATCATGCATTCTGTCAACATGTGGTCACCATTTTTACATGATCTTTCTGCTTCCCTGGAAAAGAATGAATTCACAGTCTGAACTCTGATATAAATATGCAATCTTGCAACTGTTAAAGCTGCTTCTATTACTGCAAAATGAATAGATAAGAAATGGCTGTAGT
The DNA here is from genome assembly GCF_011100635.1 of Trichosurus vulpecula. Classification (NCBI taxonomy): domain Eukaryota; kingdom Metazoa; phylum Chordata; class Mammalia; order Diprotodontia; family Phalangeridae; genus Trichosurus; species Trichosurus vulpecula. Next base: position 201,879,801 of record NC_050580.1, read on the forward strand.
ACACAGAGATGTGAAACAAAAAGGGTTGACAGAATCATAAGAATAAACCTCAAATTCCAATGTCTACCCTATGGAGAGCTGAAGAAAATAACAGGGCAAGTAACTCTCTGGTTCCTTGGCACACAGAGAGATTTGGGGGAATATGAGCTTTAAAAAGTTTAATATTTAAAAACAAAATTTGAAACCCTCCATTTATGTCACAAGGCATGTTCTAGCAAGCTTGCTGCAGCTGAACAAATTCAACAGTCTCCAACCTTATGCTGTCAAGTGGGAGTCGTATTAATAATACTATATTTTAGTGATCAGGAGACACAATCATCCTAATAATGTGACTTGAACAAAAAAAAAATACTTAGATGATGTAAAAGGAGTAACAAAGCCTAAAAATACAGAAAAGAAAAAAATCCTAAACTCATCTTTTATTAAAGACTTAGAAAAATTAACTCCTACATTGCTGGACTATTCTGTCCATGCCAAGAACATTTATTTAGCTATTTTTCTCCATTGCTAATGTCTTGCTTTCTGAAGTCAAATTATGTCACAAACTAGAATTTGTATGTTTCTCCTCTGGGTACTTAGTTTTGAAGAAATGGAGTCAATCTTTCTAATATAATCACTGTCCTATTGATAGCATTAGTCACTCTGATTCTCACTGCATTGCCACTAAGATCATCTTTAGCCATGCTTATTTCATTTACCTTCTGGCATAGACAGCTCATCCCAAAACACTTCAGAAAGTCACAGAATTCCAAATTATGTTAAAAATAATTTTTAAAAATCAATACCTTTAATAACAAGTAAGGTTGAAGGTTGTTTTTGTTGTTGTAGGTGTTTGCTTGCTTGCTTGTTTGGTATAATAAATCTTAAAATCAGTCATAGGCCACAAAGGATTCTGAGATTCATGGGTTCTTAAACTTTTGGATGTTATAGACTACTTTGGCAGTGTGGTGAAGCCTACGTACTATTTCTCAGAATAACATTTTAAAATGCATGAGATAAAATGCAAAGGATTACAAAGGAAACCCCATGTACTGAAATGAAATTATCAAAATATTTTTTAAAAAAGTTCATGAACTCCCAGTTAAGAGCCCTTCATCCAGTCCAAGTCTTTCAACTGATAGGTGCAGAACATGAGACGTAGAAAGGTCGTGTGATTTACCCAAGGTCACACAGCCAGCTAAGTGTTGGAGGCAGAATCTGAAACTAAACTTTGATTCCAAATCCACTGCTTCCCCATAAATACATAACACTCAGCTTTCACGTATATAAATAAAAGCCTGAAGATTTTGGTAAACTGGTATCCCAAGATCTATTTCTGATCTCCATAGGAGCAGAAGAACAAGGGGCAGAGGCTCTTAAACCCAAGAAATAGTAGCGGTGACATGAAATACACACACACATACACACACACACACACATATATATATATATACACACATACATACGAGTGTATATATATATGCATATATATATATACACACACGTGTATGTGTTTGTGTGTGTCTATAAACTTGGAACTCAATTTCATAGATACTTTTTAAAATAAGGAAGTAATTAGATCCCAAAATGCCTATGAATACAGAGAAGAATTTAGCATTTAAGATTTGGGATGTGTATGATGTCATCAGTTTTACATTCATATAATATAGCATATGATCAGTTGATGCAGCAATGAAGAAAGTTCCAAGACTGAGGGGAAAAGGGATGAATGCTAGGATGAAAATTTCAGCAGAGTTGGCTTTAAAGCTGTGACTGAAAGGCTTATGAGGCTTATACAACATTGTCATCCATACTTAATCCATTGCCCAGGATTAAGACTCATTATGTATTCACCATGGAAACAATGCAGAAGATTTAAACCAATTTTACTACACTACTATACTAAAATCCCAATTAACTAGAATTCAACTAACTGGAACCCCAAATTATTATCTATTATTAGAGTTTCTTTTTTCTTCCTTCATGTCTTTGACTTCTAGGAGAAAGAGACAAATGAAAGAAGCTGATGAGATCAATTTATTCAAAATGATCATGAGCATTTATTCCAAAATGAAATTTCTGAATTATATCTCTAGGATGCTACACTTTCTTCCTAATGGTCTAAAATGGAGGTTATCTAATTTAACCTCTATCAATTGCCCTACTCCACAAAACTTCTCCATGTCTTCACATATACCATATTTTTTTGTCCCTTTCTCAGTGCAAGAAGGGTCCTTGCTCCTTGGCAAGGTTATCCACCTTGTCCCCACAACTTCTATTCATAGTCCCATCCTCCTCTATGTCTTTTAAGACCTTATTCCATTCATCATTACCTTTACTTCAGGCATCATTATGCTTACTCTCACCACTTGTTTCTTCCTACCTGCTACAAAAAATACACAGGACTTATCTCAAAAATAAACAAAAATACCTTCTACTCCCCACAAGCTAACCATTTCATCTCTTTCCTTCCTTTTATTTACAAAGTTCTTGAAGAAAGTCATCTACAATCCCTAATTCCACGTTCCTCACTACTTGCTCCTCAGTTTCTTACAATCTAGTTTCCAACTCTACTGAGCTCCTGAAACCACTCTCGAAAGTTACCAATGAACTCTTAATCCCCAAATCCAAAATCTTTTTCTAAGTCTTCATACCTACTGACATCTTTGCAGCATTTGACATTGATGATCAAACTCTCCTTGATTATCTTTCCTGCTTAATTTTCCATGACATTGATCAACCGATTAGCCAATCAACAAGCACGTGTTAAGGGCTTGACACATTTGGGATACAAATTTAAAAGTTTATCAATCCCTGATTCCCCTAAGTTTATATACTTTTCAGATATGATAGAATCATGGGTAAATAAAGCCAAAATATGTAAAAATAAAAGCACAGTGTTGGAATTACAAAGGTGGGGTGTTTAAAGAGGACGAAGACCCTGGGGTATGGTGAAGGACCTTTTGAAAGAGATTGTGCTTGACCTGAGCTGTGTGAAGAGCAGTAGGAGTTTCAAGGGGCTTTCTAACTCCTTCACTCTTTCCTTCCATTGTTTCTCATCCTCCTTCTACTTCCTTAAAGTAAGCATTTTCCATCATTCTCGGTGATGTTTTCTTTTCTTCATTTTCCATTGTGGATCTTAGCTACTTCTATTGCATCATCAATGCATGTGTTTGTTGCTACATTTCTATCTTCAGCCCCATATTTATAACAGCTTAATTAGTTTAACTCCACCTTGGCACTTCAGATTCAACCTAACAAAAAATTTCCCCCAAATATGTTCCTTTTCTTAACCTTCATATTTCTATCCATACTGCTAACATTTACTCATTTCATTTAAATATGAAGCCCCAATATTATTTTTGTATCTGCCCTCTCCTTCACCTTTCATATCACTTGCCAAGTCCTGTGGATTTAACTTTCCCGATATTTCTTACATCCATTTCCACCTATATAAAGATGCATCTACTCCCCTGATATTCAGAAAAATGATTGTGAGATACAGAAAGAAGTAGAGTCAACATTGAAAAATTGTTTTCCTCAGTGTACTTTTTAGTCAAGTATGAGACTGTCAGGAAGGGGTACAGTGATCTCAAGGCCTGTCAATGTCTAGGGTTGAGATGGCCATATCATAAGAGATATCATAAAAGACTGAGACTTTGGGAGGTCAAACTAAGTCAGATAAAGGGTCAGTCTTTTAGCGCTCCCTGATTCTGCCTCCTGATTTAACTCTGGACCCTCCAGTAGTGGGGATCCTGCAGCCTCAAGGCCACATGTGGCCCCCTACGTCCTCAAGTGCAGTCCTTTGACTGAATCCAAACTTCTCAGAACAAATCCCCCTTTAATAAAAGGATTTGTTCTGTAAAACTTAGACTCAGTCAAAAGGCTACACCCAAGGACCTAGAAGGCCAAATGTGGCCTCAAGGCCGCAGGTTCCCCGACCCCTGCTGATTTTCCCACTCATCTCAGACCCTTAAATTCCAGAGCCCCCTACATCCATCTTAGTTAATGGGTTTATATTTGTTCACTTCCTGATTCAAATCTTTAAAAGTCATCCCCAACAAGTGGGCAGGATAAAATACCAAAGACTGAAAAATGTGTTAGGACTTTGGGAGACAGTACATTAAAAAACTAAGCTTTTAATCCTGGCTCTGCGACTTAACTAGCTCTCTGATTGGAAAAATCATCCAATCTCTCTGATCCTTCTTTTCCTCATTTGCAAAATGAGAGATACTATAAATTCTCTTTCAGCACAAATATTCTATGAAACTTTGATTTCCAGCAATCAGTGATGGAAAAAAGAGGGATTTTCCAGTTAATGTTGAGTAACTAGGGGCCTAAATTACCTAGAATATACCATTTCTGGCAGAATGTAAGCTCTTTTGAGAATAAGGATGGTTTTTTAGTTTTTTTTACTTTTGTCTCTCCCCAGAGACAACCACAGCCTGCTACTGCAGGCCCACAGTAAAGTGCTTCAAAAACGTGTTGAGTGGAATCAAATTTCTTAAACATTTAGATTAATAAAGACTCTGCTTTGTAATAGAAATGTGGTGATATTGAAATACTGGCATGTGAATGCATAGATTTTAATAGCTTTGGAGAGTTTCTTTGTAATTATCACAGAATATGTGTTTCATTTTGGGTCAGTTAGGTGGTGCAGTGGATAGAGTACTGCGTCTGAAGTCAGGAAAACTCATCGCCCTGAGTTAAATTCTGTCCTGACACTTACTAGCTGTGTGACCCCAGGCAAGTCACTTAACACTGTTTGCCTCAGTTCTCTCATCTGTAAAATGAGCTGGAGAAGAAAGTGGCAGATCACTCCAATATCTTTGCCGAAATATCTCTAAATGGGTCATGAAGAATCAGACATGACAGAAATGAATGAACATTTTGCCATTTTTTTTCAAGATTCAAAAAAGCCTGGGCTTTTATAGTCTTTATGTTCAATGGGCAAATGATAAGAAATGTGATGCCCAACCAAAAACGACAGGTAAAGAAGTATGTAGGAAACATAAGCATATAAATGCATAAAAAGGACACCTGTTAGCTTTGTCACTTCAGTAATTGAAAAGGTCACATCAGAAAGGTTAAGGGGTTTTTTGAAACCCCTAGCTTTGAAAACCTGGACAGCTTATGCCAAATTTGAAAAGACTTATTTAAAAAAATTTATGAGTACAGTTTACATTAAATTTGGAAATAAAATAACATAGCTGCTTTGTGTGACCATCTGCTCCTCTCATCAAGCATCTCTAGTGACAAAAATGAGGATACGGGTAGTTTTAGTGTGGAGTTAATTGAAGCCTTCCTAAGAATAATTTCAATGCAATGAGTTAGAGACACATCTCACTTTACGATGCACATTTCACACAGTATTTCGGAAAAGTAGAGCAAGTGAGAGGCCAGGATGGCATTTTGTAACCTTTCAGATTTAAAACATGATTCAACAGTTTTCTGTCATTCACTTGAATGGAGCACAACCCAAGATCTGTATAAGCAAACGAGGTTATCCAATTGCAGTGCCAGGTCAAAGCACAATGCCCTGAGCAAAGGTCTGGGAAATAGACTTTTTGGATCTTTTCGAGGTCCTCACTCTTCCTCTGCTCTGACTTATATATGTATGTATGTGTGTGTGTATGTATGTATGTATGTATGTATGTATATATAATTGGCAAAAAGCTATTCAATAACATTTTCTAAAGTTTAATGTTCACCAAGTGTTCTTTTAACATTTAAGATTCGCTTACATTATGGCATCTCACAAAATGCAAGAGTGTTTTTCTTTTCCTCCCTCCCCCTTTTTCTTCCTTCCTTCTTCCCTTCCTTCCTTCCTTCCTTTCTTCCTTTTTTCTCTTTCTTTCTTTTCTTTCTTTCCTCCTTTTTTCCTTCCTTCCTTCTATTCTTTCTTTCTTTCTTTCCTTTTTTCTTTCCTTCCTTCCTTCCTTCCTTCCTTCCTTCCTTCCTTTCCTTGACTGGGTATTCCTACCTTGTCCAAGGGCCTGATTCCACTTCTGATTTTCCCAGGAGCTATGACTTATATTGTTTCAGACTTGGGTCATTTTGTCCCCTCTTTAGGCAACTGGTGGCTCCCTGCTCCCTAGGTTCATAATTTTAATGCTGAATTTAGTCCAGATACATTATGAACATAGCCCAGGGTAGCTCAGCTTTTTTGAGGCCAAGAGATCCATCTATATCCAGACTCCCCAGTAGGTGCATTTATAGGCATGTTCCAGCTTTCATAGATAGATGGATAGACAGATATCCATATTTATATGCATACACACATACACATATACACATGTACAAATGTACACAGGTACATATATACTTATATCTTGTATGAGAGATTCCTCAGAATTAATATTTCTAATCTTTCCCCAATCTGATCATAACTTTTGTGATCTTTGTAAGGAAATATCATTATTTTCCTTCCTTTTTGGTTCATTTTCTTAACAACACCTCTTTTTGAGTGAAAAGCAGAAACCATTTTTTCAAGACATGATTCAAAGTGTAAAAATTGAGACAGCGCGTCTGTTCCTTCTATATCTGTATCATAATTCTGCCTTTGTCTTTGAATAAGTCATTTATTCTCTCCAAATTTCCATTTGACCATTTGTAGAATGGGAGATAAAAGAGTTACCAACATTCTGAATAAATTATGTGAATTATGGCAAGACAACAAAGAATTGGGGGGGGGTGCCCTAAGCGTCCATTATTATCATAACAAAAATAGCATCATTCTCTATTAGAAAGAGAGGAGAGGAAAGTGAACAAAAGTAATTATCCAAGCTGTAATTTGGCCTTGACAACAGAGCTCCCCTCTCCATGCTAAGAAAAGACTACACAATGATGATCTCTGAAAGATGGTGCCTCAAATACCAGTTTAGAGGATGCAGAAATACTTCCTGATACCAGCTTCAGAAACAAAATGGAGGTGGAGCTCAAAAAAAAAAAAACAGATGTCCATCACATGCATAATCTCTTCATTTTGTCATTTAGTTAGCCTATGGCGGTAACTAGATTTCTCAGTTAACTCTACCCCATATAACATTAACATTAAAACTCCATTTTCCTCCCAGATTTTCTTCCTCCCTTTGATTTCTATTCTTTCAAATAACATCCAATAAAATCTGTAACACAAAAAAGAATGTTAGTCAACAGATTCCTTCATTCTCAGTCTAAAGTATTTTAACACGATGTTGTTTGAAACAGGAAGATCTCTTAGTTCCATTTGTGAGTAGAAATTACTGTTGACCTTATCTGAAATAATTTATGCACATGAGGCTGCTTAGATGTGTAGCCAATAGGGAGTTGTTGGCTTTATGTGTTTTTTACTCATCTTTCTGCTAAATCAGAATTTCAAATGTTATGTCTCGTACCCCTGGACATCATGAGAATTTGTGCTACTCCTTAGAGGATTTAGGTCCATAAAATAATTAATATGAATGATATCATATAATGTAGTACAAACATTCATATACTCCATTTTCAAAAACAAAGGCATTACTAACCAGCCCCATTTTAATACGTTGGAATTCTTTTATAGCACTGGTATAGGAAGGCATTGACTAATACTTGCCTTATAGGTTAACCATGATCTATCAGGCTTTTACTTCGGGTAATTAGGTTTAACTATATGATTTGATCCATGTTATTTCTGACTGTATAATAGTGAACCATGTTATAACAGAGTTCTGTTGTACTTTACATGTCTTTCCACTCCATAAGTAACTTGAATATAATATAATTTGGAGCTAGGTAGATTGTAACCTTCAGACATTCTGCATTTAGTTTAATTACTTCAACATATTACAAGTGTAGGTACATTGGAATGACCAGAAGCCTGAAATAACAAAGGAAACTTCACCGAACAAAGAATTCTTTGTGTCTAGGGGTAAAATCCAAGAAGTAAGGACATTCTACTAAACATAACTAGATGCTATAGTTTCATAAAGAAGTGGCATTCTGCAATGGTAAAAGTCCTGGAATTGTAATCCTATGGGATCTGTTTTGATCCCCAACTCTGACACTTAATAATTGTGTGGACCTAGACAAGTCATTTAATTTCACTAAGTCTCATTGCCCTCATCTCCAAAGCGGGAATAATAAGAAAAGTAGTACATACTTCATACAATCAAAAGAAAAACAAAATGTATATAAGGAACTTTGCAAATCTTAAAGTAATATATAAATGTTAGCTATTATTGTTATTGTTATTATTAGTCCAAACTTCAGTTGATATGACCTCTGGGATCTTAAATTTTCAAATGTTTATGATATACAATAAAAGCTACACCACTGAACTCTCTAGGTTAGCCATCAAAATGAGAAAAAGGAAAAGAAAAGAAAAAACCTGACACCTTCCCAAGGGCTAACTTTTCAATCTCTGGATCTGAAAACCTCTCACTCAAATTTGTAAGCAAAAGTTCATGAAAATGAAAGAACGGAATACAAACACTTTGGGCCTTTAAACAGGCAGAAACTTGCCCCAAAAATGTCCTTCTCACAAACTTTAATTGTCAGTAGGGTACTGTGCAACATCCTTTGTTTATTGAGTAGCAACTGGACAACTCGAGACCCAAAAAGGATTAGAGCCAAGTGGATTGTGCAAGTGTAATACCTCATTTCCTTGGCATAGCAAGACTCATTCTTAGACTTAAAAATATAGCCAGAAAGAGTTAGAAATTGAGGGGATGCCCATCAATTGGAGAATGGTTGACCAAGTTGTGATATATTAATATGATGGAGCCCTACTGTGCTATAAGAAATGATGAGCAGGTAGATTTCAGAAAAGTTTATATGAACTGAGGCAAAGTGAAGCTAGCAGAATGAGAAGAACATTGTACATAGTAATAGCAACACCGTACTATGATCACCTATGAATGACTTAGCTATTCTCAGCAATATGATGATCCAAGACAATTCCAAAGGACTCATAATGGAAAATGCTATCCAGATAAAGAACTGATGGAGTCTGAATGCAGATCGAAGCACACTATTTCCACTTTCTTTAGTTTTGTGTGCTTTTTTCTTTCTTTTGGTCTATTCTTTTACAGCATGACTAATACGGAAATATGTTTTACATGATTGTACACAGTCAATATCAAATTCTTTATCATATTAGGGAGGAGAGAGGTGAGGGAGAGAAAAAAAATTGGAACTAAATTTTTTTAATTAATGTTAAAATTTGTCTTTACATGTAATTGGAAAAAATAAAATACTATTAAAATAAAAAAAAACAAAAATAGAGCCAATTGGAGTGATAAATTATTTTACATAATATATTAATATATTCGATTATTATCTACTACACAGTGCAGCCAGGTAAATATAACCTTCCATCCCTGAGTACCTATTTACCTGTTCTTTGATTTTGAAGACCAACACATCAAGAAAATTGGTGAGGAACTACTTTTCAAACTCTGGTTGACTACTTATGTTGTCAACATAGAATATGGTGCTATTTCCCAGAAATGCACTGCCTCATCTATCTGCTAAATGGGTACAATAATGATGATCATTCTTGCAAACTAACACCTGAGAATGTGGCAAAGATTTCTTAAGGGCATTCCTTTGAGCACTTCATGATGAAGGTAGTTTGGAAAAATAAATATCCTAAGTTCAAAAAGTTTTTCATTGGGTTTTGATTGAGCATATTGGAATATAAGCTCCCAATGGACGAGGGCCGCTTTACTTTTGTTTTTCAAAGCCCAGTATCTAGTAGCTCTGTACACTGTGAATGCTTAATAAATATTTGTTGAGTTAAACTGAATTAAATTAATCAACGTGATCTCCAGAGGTCTCTTCTCCTTCTACATGTATTTCGTCCCAAGAACTATTCTTGGCCAAAAAGAAAGTACAACCAAAGGACTAGGAATCTTCTAAAATAATCTGAAGGAGCATTCAGGTCATCTGGGAGTAACACCCTCATTTTTCTCTGATCAGGTTTTAGAAGTTATCTGTGCCAAGAAGTTTGACTCAAAGGTATATAAATGAGCTTGAATATTTGATTAAAACTGTTGCACCTATGAAATAATTAGCATGAACATTTTAACACTATAGTGTAACATTATACAAGGAGACTTCAATATTTTCAGCCAAACAGATTTCCAAAGCCAGTGACACAACCATAGATTTTCATAACAGTAGAGATAGATTTAGGAAGAATTTCACTTAAAAGCATGCATAGGTTCACCTCAATCAAAGATGTTTTAAGGAGTAATTTGCAAAGCAAAGTTAAAAAAGAAGATCAAGAGTAATTTTTTTTAGTTCTCTACTTGTCTTTTTGCTGAAATCAGTGATCTCCTATCCCAGCATCTTGAATTATATTCTGATTGCAGCTACCTCGACAGAGACCCAAGCATTCCTCATCAGGGCTTTGGTTCACTTGATTTTTTCCCTGGTGGTTTGTGATAAACATAAGAAAGTTCAATTCTTAATCACTTCAGATCCATGAAATTTTTGGAGATACTAAGACAGAGCCTATGACCTTGGGGATTATTTTATAAAAGAAAAAATAGTTCAGTTCTATTATTTAGCTCCCTATGTCCTAACCTTGACTTTTTCTGTCTCTTCCTCTTCTGTCAAAGGAATCTGAAAGAATATCTGCTCTTCCCTAGTGGATTCCCATAGTGAATCTTCCAAGGATTACCTCTGGTCATCCTGTACTATAACAGAGAGAAAGGGGAGGGAGGAGAGGGAGAGGCAGAGATAGAGAGACAGAGACAGAGGGAGGGAGGGAAGGAAGGAGGCAGATGGCCAAGAAAAACAGATAGATGAACAGAGAAACAGAGAGAGGGAGGGAGGAAGAGAAGAATGGAAAGGGAGACAGACACACAGAGAAGTGGCTTCCTTTTGTGGATCTTGAGAAATTCAAGTTTTTTTTTCAAGGCTATATCTAAAATCTGAGCATACTTTTTTATTTGTTTTCCAAGAACATTTTCTATTTTTGTCTCATCGCCCAAGGATGGTGCCAAATTTACTCGAAATTGAATATAAAACTGATGGGGGGATGCTAGCACGGGTAAATGTGCCACTCAATAGGATCAATACAGGGATTTCAAGATGCATCTTCTCCTTTGGTGGTTTAGTATACCCCGCAGAACTCAGTCCCAAACCGACTTTAAAAGTATTGCCATTTTTTTTGTCTTCTAAGCGAAGAAAGGCTGGTGCAAACACAGATAATGCAAAACAGCAGCATATGTATGGCAACAACTGATGTCCAATGACAAACTGGGGCAGTGATCAGATAGCAAGAGCAGTTAAGCAGAGGGTTGTGTATTCTGACACTTCTTTTGACACTTTGGAATATACCCTTTCCCCCTTAGCAATCTCTTCTCGTGTACCTAAGGGCAACGACAAAAATGTCAGGAAAGCCGACGTAAGCTTGTTTGCCTAATAATTACATACATCTATATTATGTATAAATCATCTTCCCCATTAGAATGTAAGTTCCCTGAAACCAAGGATTTCTGTCTTTTCTTTGTTATCCCTGTGCTTAGAATGCTGCCTGGTACATAATAATCCCTTTAAAATGTTTTCTGGTGTATTAATTGATAATAACATCCTCTAAAAACTATAAGGAAAGATTATAGAAGTAGAAGACAGTTTCACAGCAGAGAGGGGAGAGGGAAGGTAGCTATCCAATAACCGAGCAATTAGGGGAAGTTGTAATCTAAGGACTTATTTGTGGTACCAATTATTTTTTAAGTTCTGAAGAAGCTCATGTGGGGGAAAAGCCTATTCCTTTATCAGTCCAAGGCTTCTAACTAACACTGAGACGTATGGATAAGAAAAGTGAAGTACGGATCCACAAATAGGATGACAGGAGTTAATTCTTCATTAGCCAGAAATACAACTCTAATTGTGAAGGTACCATTGTAGCATATGCATTATTTGTTATAATTTTTATCCTTATTTTCCTGGAAACTGAAATGGTGTAATTTATTTAAAAGTTCCTCCCATATAAATTTTTCTATAGGGCATTGTTCAGCCTGGTATGACTTAAGAGAGAACATGGAGAGTTTCCACACAGCCAAGGCATTCAGTAAAGGGAAATTGGCTCAGGATCACTACAAATTTATGAAATTTATGCTAATTTTAAAACACAGCCTCCCAAAATTGGTGTCATTTTTTAAATTTTCTATGATAAAATGTAATCCAACCAGTTCACAAATTTAAAATCTAAATCTGAAATTCTGTTCTTTAGATATTATGAGAAATCAATATTTTGTGGAAAGGCTAAATATGTTAGTATTGTCTGTTATTTATCCATTCACTCATTTACTAAGCATTTCCATGTTACAACATCATACTAGGCACTTGGGGAAGCTATAAAGGAAGAAAACAGGGTCTTTGACAAGGAAGTCAAAGACAGAAAGCATCAAATGTACTAAAACAGTGATAGCAACATTTGTGTGTGCAAAGTTAGTGTCCATTAATTGGTAAGAGTTGGACAATATGAATGCACTGCAATATTATTGAGTCATAAGAAATTATGGATATATTAGGCATTTAGAGAGGTACAGAAAACATATGTGAACTAATAATGGTCAGCAAAACCAGGAGAACAATCTATACAACGAGTATAATAGCAAAAATGAAAACAATGCTGGAAGTCTGATGACTTCTGATTGTAATGACCAGTCCTGGCCTTGAAGAATAAATGATAAAAATATATCCCCTCTTGTCAGTATAGAGGTAGGGGACAACTTGTGTCGTATGCTATGTACACAGACATGAGGTCTTGCTGATGCTTCACACCCAGTAAGCCCAGGATCTTGGGTTGCTGATGCTTCATATCTGGTAAGCCCAGTATCAGATGCCTACTACAAAGAAGTTAAAAAAAGGGGGAGGGGGAAGACAAGCCAAACATAAAACAATACATGTATAGGCATACCGTATATAGTAGCAAAAAGTGGGGGAGAGAAATAGGTACCCATAAATTGGGAAATTGATGAACAAAATGATGTTGTATTCATATGACAGAATGTTAATATGCCATAGCATATGGTGAATATGGAGGATTTAGAAAAAATAAGAAGACATATAACTTAAAGCAATATAAGCAGAACTAGGAGAATAATATAAATGATAACTACAATAATGTGAAGGAAAACAATACTGAAATCAAATTCCAAATTCATTGTAATGACCAATGACAGTCATGTAGGATTGATGATGAAACAAGCCCCTTATTGATGTATAGAAAGAATTATGGAATGTAGTATATATCAGCATATGCACTGGGAATGTCCATTGGTTTTAAATCAATATTTTTCTTTCTCACAAGAGAAGGTTTCATGAGGAGTGAGAATTTAGGGGTTTAAAGGAAAAAGTCTGTCACATAAAAACAAAAAGCTCTCAACAAAGTTATTTTTTTTAAATCAGATGATCAAAATTGAATTCTCTGTTATACCAAGTAAATCACAGCTCTGTTTCCTCCCAATTTTCTCTAGAATATCAACTCTGCTAACCTATTTCCCACATCCTCTGCTGAAAGTTCACACCACACTTCCTTTCTGTCTCTTACATTCTCAATTTCTACCAAATCATTTTTTCACTTCATCTTCCCTTCTTCCATCTCCTTCATTCCAATAAATATTGCCTATCTACTTCCTTGACTTCTCTTCTTTTACTTTGCTTTATCCCTTTGATATACTTCCATCCTTACCTTGTTAATAAACTTCCTTATGGAAACCAGTTACTTCCACAAAAACAAACCCATTACATTCTGCCTTCCTCCCACATTACCTAAAATAGAGGTGGGGAACTGTGGCTCTTAGGCTACACGTGGCCTTCTAGGCCGTGGGTGTGGCCTTTTGACTGAGTCCAAGTTTTACAGAACAAATCCCTTTATTAAGCGGATCTGTTCTGTGAAGTTTGGATTTAGTCAAAAAATTGCACTTGAGGACCTAGAAGGCCACATATGTTCTTGAGATTTCAGGTGCCCCACCCTGACCTAAAACATCACTCAAAGTGGCAAAGATGGAGATAATCAATGCTAGAGACGCTGTGGCAAGATAGTTGTTAGGAAATGTTTGTTGAATCGAAATAATTGATAATAGACCTCTCCCCTAGAATGCAGTTTTTCTGATCTTGGCTCTGGGAGGTATTAATTTTTGATTCCCCTCCACTCAGAAATTCTTCTTTGAGAGGCAGATTGATTTAATGGAAAACACTGGATCTACCCCCCCCCCCCCACCTCCCATCCCGCCACAGAAAATCAAGATTTAAAGTCACAGGATTGTCATGCTTTATAAAACTTCAAGTTTTCAAAAGGTTCAAACCATTATGGTTCGTATTTTGTTCATTTTGCATTTATTGCATTCCCTTCCCATCAACCTATCATAAAGTGATTGGTCTAGGGTTGCCTCATTATAGCTGCTAACCAAGCCTGGGGCCTTGAAGGATCGAAAAAAAAGGAATCACGAGAAAACAAACTGGAAATCACTATATGAGGAATTCAGTAGGAGTTCCTAACTTGAACAGTTAAAATTGTGTTAATTCAACCAGGTTGTGCAGAATGTTATCAGAAGTATTTGAAAGCAGCTATGAATATTTACATATAATTCCCATAACAGCTAATTTGTGAATATATAAGAAGTATCCATTCAGCGAAAGTTAGTTACCCTGGTTTCTTAAGAGTAAAAAACAAAATTTGGGTTTTTATATTTAGGGTCTACCCTCACACCCCTAGTTTCTACTCTTGTCTCTCACAGCCCATGGTTATATAAGCTTAGTCTGTAAGTGACAGCAGCTATATTTTTAGACAAATTTTGGAATTAACTCTTTGGCAGTGTCCTGGAAGGAAGAGACTAGCCCAAGTATTCCACAGTAAAGAACATGGGCCACTGTATTAGAATGTGAAGTCTAGGAGAAAAGATTATAGATTAAATAGTGGCCTAGACATGAAACACTAGTTATACCTATTCAAAATCATATATGAAGAAATAAGGAACCAGTAGGAAAGAGGCAGAAGAAAGGCCCAATTGTCAAAGCTTCTCAGATGGGTCAGCCTAGAGATTGAAGAATCAGGGGTAGAGAGGAGATGGAGCTCTGAAAAGTGATCCTCAGGAAGGTAGAGATTGGGTCCCAATATCCATGGCCTCTGGAATCTCCATACTTCAGTATCTCAACTGAACACATTCACCTCTTGATGGACACAAATCTTGTCCAGCCTAGTGGTCTGAGAGAAAGATACCAAGAAGCACAGACCATGGGAAGGGGAATAGCAATGATGAATGGGCCTACCAGAGAGAAAGGAGTAACAGTAAGAAAGACATTTACAAAAGGATATTATAGAAAAATTAGCAAAGTGGCTGACAATAACAGATAAAGGCTAACAGAGGAGAATAAATAAACACCTGAAGAAAGTGTCATTCCAATGAACAAAAACTTTGCAATAGAGGAAGGCAAACTGGAATTTCTGTACAAGGTGAAAGTATCAAAGCAAATTCTCCATCCTCCAACATGCTACTAATAATAAATTAAATAATAAAAATAAAGTGAAAATATTTTATTAAAAAAACACAAATTAGAGTCCACAAGGAAAAATCAAGATCTAAAAAAAGGTGGCGAATTTAGAATATAAGACACACACACTCTACAAAGCAGTAGATTATCTAAAGAATGAGAACACAAAAATTCAGAGGTACCTGGAAAAGTGAGTGAACAAAATTAAAAGATAAGAAGATTGGAAAACTTCATGAAAGACCTATAAAATAGGAAGGAAGACCTTGAAAAATATAATGCAAGGAGATATTCTGTGACTTGTAGGACTTCCAAAAAATCATTCAAATTTTTTCAATTACTAGAAATTTTCACAGAAATAGTGGAAGAAGGCGGCAAAGAATGGATGGAATTCATATAGCATCAACTAAAAGAAACTACAAATTTAACTCACTAAGGAACATCATTGTAAAATTTCAACAGGAGACAACACATTTTCCAGAGAGCAGAAAGGTAAAAAAAAAACCCTTTTATATTACAAGGACAATGAATTCCTCATTGTAATTCAGGGAAATATTGAAGTATGATATTCTGAACAGAACACTGACTTGCACTGCAAAATAAACTATACTACAAAGATGAAACAAGTGGTCAAACAAAATAACATACATTCAGCAAGAGGGAATTATTTGAGCAATTCCTTCAAAAGAATACAGAACTGAGTAGCAAGCAAACTGACCAACCAGAAGATTGTTAAAGTCATTCAGGTAAGAATGAAAAACTCAGAAATGAAACTGATTTTTTTAAAGTGTGGTTTATATAAAACTTAAATTTGCCTCTTTTCAATTTTCATCTTTTGCTCCTGGTTCTGACCTCTGGAACTAAGGAAAACAAGTATATCTCCCTTTCCCCATTAGAGCCCTTCGAATAATTGAAAATTGCTATTGTGCATCTTCCCTGACCTCCACCACAAGTCTTCTACTTACTAGGCTAAAAGTACCCAATTCCTTCAACCAATTCTATCATCCTGGTTCCAATCCTCTGCATACTCCCTAGCATAGTAATTTTCTTCCTACAATGTGTCAGCCAGAACCGAGCAAATTACTGCTCATGTACTATATAGTCTGATCAAGGAGGAGCACAAGAGAACAACTACCTTACTAGGAATGGAGAATATGTAAGCCTCTTAATCTAGCTAATGATTGTATAGCTTTCTTCACTATCTCATTAAACTATTGACTCTTATTGAGTTGGAAGTTCAAAAGAACTTCCAGATAGTTTTCAAATGAACTGCTATAGTCATGCTACTCCCATCTTATATCTGTGAAGTTGATTGTAGAACCCACGTGTAAAACATTACATTTATCCCTATTGATAGGTATCTAATTCAATTTCACCCATTATTCAAGCCTACCAAGTTTGTTTTGGATCCTGATTTTGCCTTCCTGAATGTTAGTGTGCCTTCCATTAAAGTGTCATCTATTTTGATAATATCATCATCTATGTTACTGCCCAAGGAATTAATACTAATAAAAAAATCAAATAATGTAGGGGCAAGCAAAGATCTCTAGGACATTCTCTACAAGAGGTGTCCTTCCAAGGTGACATCAAATCACTAATGACTTCTCTCTAGGTCTGGCCCTTCAACCAGTTCTCAATTCACCAAAAAATACTATTATTTAAGCCACATCCCTTCATGTGTTCTGTAAATATAGCATGAGAGACTGTCACATGTTTTGACAAAAAACTCATTAAATTGGGTCTGTGGAATGGCTCCTTGTCCTTTTTATAAAATTCTACAACCATTTTAACACATAACTATCATCCTTTTTATATTTAAAATTTTAATACATACTTATTTTTTCATTAATTTCCAACTATATATTTTTAAAAACTGTAATATTCATTTTTAATTTTTTGAGTTCTAAATTCTCTCCCTCCCACCCACCCTCTCCCACAAGTTGAGAAGGCAAGTAATATGATATAGATTATACATGCCTCATCATTATTTTAGAAACTTTTCTTGAATCAAATTAAGAATTATGTAGCTACTTTAGGGACAGATATCAAAATTTCTATTTCCAAGCATAGATGACCAGATGAGCAGTCTGAACTCCAGTCTGAGTGACACAACAATTTCCTTCAATATCATGAATTTCATTAACTTTGGCAATATTTTATGACTGTACTTTGAAATATCAAAGAAAAAAACTTATTTGACTGAACTCGATGAAGACAACACTTTTTAAACCTTCTTTTATAGTGATTCATATTCTTCAATAATGTTGAAATCCTATCATTACCTTCTTGCTCTACCCTAGGCAGTGGGGGTGGCGGGCGGGAAATTTAGAGGTTGCCTCCTGTATGTTTCCTTAGGAAAACCTCACACTACTTGTAAATAATTCAGTCAGTATTCTAGACAGACTGAGTGATTATTTTTTTCTTCCCTGAAACTGAGATGGATTATCTTGCTCTCAATGTGGGTAGATGCAATGTGCCCCCTTTATCCTCTATCCCCAGAGTGCCTGGTTGGCACTAGAAACAGAGCATTTGGAGGCAGCTGCTTTCCAAGCATGGGAAATGGAAGTATTAGGAGCATTGGTCCACGATTTTGAAACATTCTTTGACCCATATTCAACTAATCCAGGCCATCCTGCTGCAATTTCTACTTTTGAAGGCAGTATCTGTGTGAGAAAATATGGTGTCAGTATTATCATCGTGACTATATATGTGGAATTCTTTTCCACAGGAAAAAAAAAATGAAAAGGACCAATGCTACATTTCAAAATGGCATTTAAGTATACATCAGGCCAAACTACATCTTAAGATCCACATACAAATGACACATTTGCTGTTAGGCAAAATATTTTATCATTGATCAACATACCAGTAATACAACACTCACACAGGAAAAATTACATTGCTATATTATACAATTTCACATCTCCTAAAACACGTCAGACGTTCCTCTACTTTGATCCTTTCTGTGACCTCACTGGTAGGGGTGCGCCCTTCTAAGACTCAGATGGAGACCTTCCTGTGCTCTTTCCTCCTATGTGACATACAACATACTGGGAACTTTCATCTTGTTCCCTAATACAGTATAGATACCAGTAGAGTCCACTGACTATATACAGAGCTGAAAGTGCTAGGAATTATAGGGTTTTTAGACCATTGTTAATTTAGCACTCTTAAATGTTCAAATTAATTCAGTTGCAATGTGGTTTGGTGCATGTGTAAAATGTGTTTTGCTTGACTCTGCATACTTCTTTCAAGAGATTTTTTGTTCATTTGTTCGTTAAGGTGAGGTCGGAAAGAGAAAAAATAAACAATATAATAGATGACCAAATATATTCAAAGTGATGTCTATTTTGTTATTCTTTGGTTTTCAAAATATATAATATATGTTATCTAATAATTACATATAACATATAATAATTATATATACTATATAATAATATAGGTATTTGGTCATATTTATGCAGATATATGTATATGTATATATGCATATATACAGATACACACACACATATACAGAGAGCAGGAGGAACTGTAGTATAGTGCATAAAGGGTTTGTACCAGTAAAAGTTTCCAAACACGTTGAGAGATACACAGTGCATATGTGAGTACACATATATGTGTGTGCCTGTAAGTTTTATTTATATCTATATTCCTACAGCACATAAATACACAAATACGTGCATGTGTGCTTGTAGGAATATAGATATAAATATGCACTCATAACTCTGATAATAATGAACATGGAACAAGCATTTTGTTTCCTAGAATGCAAGAATCTTTGGGTCCTCAGTGCAGCATTTTCATTGTTTTGAAAGAGCTAAAGAAAATTATCATCTCCCTATCTGCCTAAATCAATGTAAGCTAGACACTGGTTTTAAGCATTGTAAGTCTATGAAACAGGCATGTGAAACTATAATACTATATACTTTATTTGGTAATCACTACTAGGTCCATAATCTTTTCAACTTTAAGGTAGGTTTGTATCCTAGGCCTTTGGAGTAGAAGCATTTAAACTTTCCTGAAACACAAGTACAAGATATGAGTATAGTAGAAAGAGTAATCAATCTGGTATCAGAAAATCTGAGGTTGAATTATGGCTCTACCTCTTGCTAGCTAGCAATGTATGGAGATAGACAGAGAGATGGAGAGAGAGTAACAAAGAGGCAGAGAGAGCTAGAAACTGAGACAGAGAGACATATACATATATATCTTATATGTGAACTACATAGTCATAAAAATTTCACAAACACTAGCAAATACTAGAATCACTGCTGTGTAAGCAATGAGATGCAGTCTGACTCAGTGAAACAAGCACTGGATTTGTTATTAGAAGACTCGGGTTCAAATGCTGGCTTAGTCAAAAGTCCCTATTATGTGCCAGGCACTGGTCTAAGCACCAGATATACAAAAAAGGCCAAAAGTTCATATTCTAATGAGGGAAACAAGAAGATAAAACAATGTACATAACAAGATATCCTTGGCGTAAGAAGGCATTTTCAAAGAGAAGGCACTAGCAATAGTAAGGAAGGAAGGGAGTGAGGGAGGAACCAAAGGGTTCCTTCTGGATAAGATAGGATTTAAGTTGAGTCTTGATGGAAATCTAGGAGGGAAAGGTGAGGAAAAGCATTCCAGAGAGAGGGGAAAGCCGGTGCAAATGAACAGAAATGGGAAAATGTGGATAAGGAAGAAAAGTAGTCTGGCACCACTGAATCATAGAATTCTTTGCGGGCATTAAAATAAAAGATATAAAAGGTAAGAAGAGGCAGATTTTGAAGGGTTTTGAATACCAATGAATTTTTTTGACTCCTAGAGGTAAGAGGGAGCCACTGGAATTGACTGAATATTGAGGGAGGGGTAATATGGCCAGACCAGAGCAGCTTTAGGAAAATCACAGCTGAGTTGATTGAGGATGGATTGGAGGGAGACACAAACTTGAGGCAGGAGGAACAATTAGAAAGCTATCGCAGAACTCCAGGAGAGAAATAATCATGGTCAGTGCTAGGGTGACACCTGTGTAAGTCGAGAAAAGGGGAAACCTACAGGAAGATTTAACAACAGCTTGGATATGTGGGATGAAAGAAGATGAAGAGTCAAAGCATGACATTGAGGTTGTAAACCTGGATGACTGAGAGGATGGTGGTGTCCTTGCCAATGATAGAAAAGTTCGGATGAGCAGAGGACTTTGGTGGAAAATGACCTGCATCACTTGGGGCCACTCTCTTAACATCTCTGCACCTCAATTTCCTCATCTATAAAACAAGAAGGTTAGACTACATCACCTCTAAGGTCCATTCCACTTTAAATCTGATCCTGTGTTGTTCAACTCAATTCAATTCAAAAAACATTTCCTAAGTACCTACCAGGTGCGAGACACAGGGGCACTGTGCTATGTATGTATTAATATTTGTTTCTTTTTTTCCCCTGATGAATTTCATGTGATTCCATTCTATGGAAGCATTCCATGCAGAAATCTCAGTATTCACAGGGGGAACACCTTATGACTTAAATTGTATGATGTGCCTTCACCTTACTATTCAATGAAAAATGAAAACACTAGCATGTGTTGCCACTATTAAAACACAGAACACCTTCTTAGGGAAGCAGATTTATCACCGTGCCAAAAAGTTAATTGCTTGTTACATTGTGTTAAGGAAAAACGTGGGTTTTTTCCACCAACGATTTGTAACACCATGAATGAGAAGCATTTAAATACCTCTTCTATTTTATTTCTCTTCCCCCCCCTTCTGAACAAACAGCTTGCTTTTTAAAAGAAAAGAGACTATGTTCTCATGGGTCAAATTCCCATTACCATTTTAGCAGTGTACTAGAACTGTAAAAAAATTTTCAGGATAGAAGTATTTGGAAAAATTCCAGCTTTGGGTTATGTAATCATTTTCCTGTGGTGATGGGCCAGCAAGAATATTCATAAACCATTGAAATATGCACAATGGGCATTAAAGTTCATACCCAGTGCAAATCCTTTATGGATTCCTAGAAATTACAACGGGAATCTTGTCAGAGAAAAAATTACAGAACCATTAGATAATGTGAAAGCTATAAGCTAGGCTAACTAATTATTAAATTGGGCCAATGAAGTATTTCTCAAACAGTTCAGCTTGACTTCATTATAAATATAGAATGGTACTAGTTGCTGTAGAGAAAAAAACAACTTTGTATGATATAAAACTTTTGGTTGGCAAAAAAAGGCAACAATCTTATTATGGGCCTACCCAACTAAAGTGTTTGCAAATGTACTGTATCTTTCCATTCGATTCGATTGTCTCTTTTGTTTCATTTTCACATGGATATAGATGGGACAAATGGAATGATTCCATGAAGACAGAGCATGTGTCATGGTCTTATTTGTCTAGAGTTTTTTTCAAGTCCATGCTAGGCCAGCGTATGTGGTCTCCTCTCCTTCTTGCAATCCAGAAAGTCTTTCTTCCCATTCTGCTTCCCCAATTTCCTGATTCTATTTAGTATGGAAATAGGCATACTTTATAATGCCTGAAAAGAATGTCCTACTCCACTCCACACAACATTCCTGTCCCTCTGCTTCATTTATCTCATTCTCTTCTGACCTCCATTCTCTTCCTTTTCCCTTCTTTGAAACACTCTCATCTCCTAGCTGCTTTAAAGGGGTCTTAATTCGGTGGAGTGAGATGCACCAGTCTGGGCAGACGAAGATATAATGGACAGAAGGGGTATGGATAGGGCATGAACATGTCTGGTCCTGGCCAAGGATAGGATTAATTGGAACAGTGTGATACCATGTATGAGCTCAAATAGAAATACAAATTTCTTAGGTTACATAGAAGAAACTGGTAGAGGAAACTCCCGTGCCAATCATAGCTTGGAGCTCCTCTGCAACTGATAGTCTAAAAGAGTTGCCTGGGGAACTGAGATTAAGTGTCTTACCTAGGATGACACAGTCATTGTATGCTGAAGGCAGAACTTGAAATCAGGTCTTTCTGACTTCAAGATTAAATTTCTCTCTATTACTCTGTGGTGCCTCCTTGCTTCTTATTTAGTAGTACACAGATCTTTGTGAGTTCAAATCTGGCCTCAGACACTTACTAGCTGTGTGACCCTAGGCAAATCATTTAATCCTCTTTGCCTTAGTTTCTCACCTATAAAATGAGCTGGAGAAGAAATGGCCAACCAATCCAATATCTGCCAAGAAAATTCCAAAATGGGATCACAAAGAGTCAGACACGACTGAAATGACTGACCAACAACAACAAAAGAGCCCTAAAGAATCTCTGAATTCGCCAGCCTGGGAACACCTGATGTGGTTACTCACTGCACCTACACAGATCTCAACCTGTCTCTTCTTAATGAAGAAGTCTTAAAAAGTTTTCTAAGGCACATCAAGGTAAGTGACTCACCCAGAATCACACTGGTCAGAGGTAAGATGAACCTAATTTCTTCCTGACTCCAAGCCCAGTAATCTATCCAGTATGACCTGCTGCCTCTAGTAGTGTCAACTTAGAAATGGGAAAACAAATGCTACAAGAATAATTAAATCATGGCTCTATAGTAGTATCATGTGATTCCTCCTCATTCAAACTGATCCTCCTCCAGGCCTCTAATTTCTGCACCAGAATATCATGCTATATTAGACTCTACAAGTTACATAAGAGCATTTTAGTTAATGATGATTAGAAATCTGGCTCCAGAGTCACATAATGGTTAGTACTACTGAATTACTGTATATGGCTGTGGGTCTAGATGTCTGGCAGATGGCAGTGAATGACAGCTGGACAACCCAAGGGGAATAAGGTCACCTCTTTCCATCAGCCAAGACTCCAGTCAATCAGGACATGGTATGAGAGTATAGAGAGCCCTAAAGGAGTTATTGTTTAAGCAATTCTAACCGGCACTAATGAACCATTTGGAAAACAGCAAAGCAATGCTTCAGCAACAGGGTTGAAAGCAAATGTTTTATTCAGCTTTGTTAAGACAGGCCTACAAAAACAAAAAATGTGAACATTTTAACACTCTCTTGTAGGCATGCTTGGGATGCAAAACATCCCTTCTCTAAGTTGTGTGTAGTTAAATGTACATTATCTAAACACTTTTAAAGATATGCATCAAAAAGAAACCAAACAAACAAATGAACGCAATGGTCTTGCAAAGGTTGTGTTTCCATGTAACAGTCTGAATGAAGAAAAACTTAATTAGCCTTAATATGATTTTACATTCACTTTTGGAGGATACTATTTCTACAGAATGTGAAAGGAAGATTGATTCTTGAAATTTATAGATTAAAAATCAATAACTAATCACCAGGTATTTCATAAGCACCTACTGTGTGCTACACCCTGTGCTTGATACACAAGGCCCAAATTGATTATAATAAAAGTGTACACAATGAGTCAAAGTTCTCTTAGAATGTTCTGTGGTAAAACAAATATTTTAATTATTTTCCTATCCTCAGGATGATGCCACCAAGTGCTAAATATTCATTCTTAGAATAAATCTGAATCTAGAATGATTCATCTTTTTTTTCCAAAAAGCTGACATGATGCATAAAAAGAAAGTATATATAGTTTTTTTAAATAAACAATACAATAAGTAAACTTTGATTTATTATGCAATTTATCTCTTTCTATCTCTCTACTGTTCATAATTCAGATCCACGTAGGCCAGTTCATATACCATTAATATTTCCCAGATCTGTTTGACTTTAAGGCTATGATCATTTTTAAATGTTTTAGAATGTAAGTCATTTATCATTAGTATTATAGTGGTGCCACTGCTAGTATTTCAATGAAAGTTGTCTCAGCAGTTCCAGGGGTTCATAACTTGGTGGTAAAAGCTAGCTACTGTATGATAGTTGGGATGATAAAGCTTAGCCTGGAAGCAATTTTTTTAAAGTAGAAAAAAATAACACTAAACTGCCTTAGTTATTTCCAGGTCCAAAGAAAACATAAAAATAAACAAACAAATAAGCCCTAAAGTTTCATGTGTGTCTTAAATTGTGGAAATTTAAAAGGCTTTGTTTCAAAGGCTGGAATCTGTCAGGTTATTCATACAGAATATAAAATATAGCAAAGCAAAGTTTCCTCTTTGGAAGACTATTAAAACCCAATGTACTGTTTACAAAACACTTTTTAAAAAAAGTAGAAGAAAATGCACCTTGGAACACTAAAAATCCTTAAGCAATTATGCTTTCCTTGCTTATAGTTCTAGTATTCACACACACGCGCGCACGCACACACACACACACACACGCAATAACCTTTGTTCCTAAGTAAGACCTACTGCGTAAATAACATATTAACAAGGATTTACTCTGTATTTTAGTTAAATTGGTAACCTCCAAAAGAAGTGTCATATATTTAATAGATCTTTTACAAACCCGTCTCTTTGTATGTGTGTATATAGTCTAGACACACTCTGTCTTTCCATTTTTCTCTCTCTGTCTCTATCTCTGTCTCTCTGTCTCTGTCTCTCTGTGTCTCTGTCTCTCTGTCTCTGTCTCTCTGTCTGTCTCTGTATCTCTCTATGTTTCTGTCTCCCTCTCTTATACACATGCATATTTCATCAATGCAGGGAACTCTGGGTGAGGAAATTCACCCACTGATGCAGATTGGCAACTCATCTGTAACTTAGAGATTTGGGCACTGAGAAATTCAGTGACTTGCTCATGGTCCCACAAACGATATCTTTAAGTCACAGGCATGATTTGAATCCAATTCTTTCCAACTCCAAGGCTAGATATTTTATCTGACAAACTAGATCATGAAATTATTTCATCATATCCCAGTCTCTCCATCCATATGACTCCAATGCTAATATTTTCCCAAGCCTGCTTCTAGAACTTCTAGGCTGGAATATGCATTCACTCACTTGCAACAGTACATTAATAAATAGGGATTTCCAACAATGAAAAATGTTCACTCTTACAAAAAGGAGTTTACAAAGCACTTTCCTCAGAACACCTTGTTGAAGTCGACTATATAATTAGTAATGCAAGGCAAGGTAAATGCTATTCTTCCAAGTAGATTAAGGCTCATAAAAGTAAAAGAATTGTCAACAAGGACACACAAACACTAAGTGGCAGAGCTGAGGTGGAAAGCTGGTCTTCTTTTCGCAAGACCACTTCTCTTTTCACTCCCTCCACTACCTCTCTTGCTAACATGTGAAACCATAAAACTGTGAATTTGGAAAGGATGTTAAAGAATATTCAGTTCAGTCCCCTTATTTTATTGATGAAGAAATTGAAGCCCAGAAAGATTTCATGATTTTTCTAAAGTTACCCATCTACCTAGTGATGTAGCCAACCTTAGAAGTCTGCCCTCTTGATTCATTGTTGGATTTTTCTCCACCATTATTAAGTTGCTTTCATTTAATATAATGTGACTTCACATAGAAACAGCATAAAAATGTGTTCTGGATCATGACTCTAACAAGATGCTGAAAAGCCACTTTCCAATCTTCACTAACTAAAATGGTAAAAATACTCAAAGAGGAATTATGCCCTATATGTAGAGAAATTACAGCTAAATCCAAAGGAAAAAAAACAATCCCAATATGGTAAATTTCTTAGGAGTTAACATCAGACACAACTAATTCTTAAAGTGCTCACTTGGCATTTCTCCCAAACAGCCTCTATTCTCCCAGCAGGGATGTATGGACTAACCCACAGACTGGTATATGTTTCCATATTGGAATCGTCTTCTTCTGTAGAAACTTTGCCAACAAACCTCACCTCCTGCCCCTAACATCATCTAACAAACTACAATAAATGGCATACATTAATTCTTTAGTTGTTCACTTGTGTCCAACACTTCAGGATCCCGTTTTGGGGTTTTCTTGGCAGACATAGTGGAGTGATTTGCCATTTCCTTCTCCAGATCATTTCAGAGATAAGGAAACTCAGGCAAAAAGGATTAAGTGACTTGCCCAGGGTCACCTAGATAGTAAGTGTTTGAGGCCACATTTGAACTCAGCAAGATGAGTTCTGCTGATGCCAAACACAGCACTATATCCACTAAACCATGTTTTTCTGCCTACTCACATATTGAGGAGTTGAGAAGAGAAGCAAGCTGCTTTCTTCCTGGGGCAACCTGTTGGTAGAGCTTCCTAGGGATAGAGATTCATTCCTGTTAACCCTTCCTCATCCTCTTCTAACTCTGAAAAAAAAGGTGCCAAATGCTGACTCAGCCTAACAGTAGAAAGAATAGAGGAAAGTACCAGCATCAAAAATTAGCAAGGACCATTCCTGGTCTCCAGAGACTATTTAGGACAGGTTCCAAGACTCATAAAACCTAAATTCCCCAAGGTAGGGAGAGATGGAGATGGCTTTGCAGCTCAACCTCAAGATGTACCCATTGGCAAAAGAGGAGTATGAGAGAGATTAAAAGATGGGAAATACACCATGAATAAGAGAATTTAATATAAGAATACACAGGAAAGGAAAGCAATTAGCAAAAAGAAAAAAACAAAGATTTTTTTTTTGTTTTTCGGAAAACGTACACACACAAAAAGAAAACTAACAAATGTAATTACTAATTAAAAGGGGGGGAGGTTTTAACTACTCACTTAGATGAAAAGTAAAAAAAGAAGAGAGAAAAGAAGGAAAGAAATGGATAACTAAATAAAAGAAAAAATCAGTAATTTATATAAAAATTTCCAAACTAGGGAAAAGGTTAACAAACTGGAATGGCAAGGAAGGAAAAGCCTACAAAAAAGTGTCACATCAAAGTGGCTTAAGCACATGTAATCCTATGGAGAAAGTATTGATCCAAAAAAGGAAGAAGATTAATTTTTTAAAATTCTAAAACTATACCAAAGACCTACCCCTAAATTTTACATCTTAAAATGTGAATAAAATGAAAGAGAATAGCAAAATTGATAAGAAAACAAAACCCTGCAATCTATTGCTTAAAAGAAACAAATCTAAAAAGCAATGGCACACATAGAATCAAAATGAAAGGTTAAAACAAAATTTACTATTTATCAGGCAAAAAAAGCTAGAGTTGCCATTATACTATCAGCTAATGAAAAAAATCACAGTATCAATAGAAATAAACAAGAAAGTATATTTTGCTTAGAAGAATCAAAGACAATGAGCCAAACTCATAAAAGAAAAATTAATTGAATTGTAAAAAGCAGGAGAAACAAATAGTTAAGTACCTGCTATGTGCCAGGCACAATCCTAAGCACTTTACAAACATTAGCTCTCTGAAAAAGACAAAGATAATAACAACATAATAGCAGAAGGCTATCATTCCTCTTTCAGAGTCATACAAATCCAACTGAAACTAAAAATTTACATATGGCGCAGAACATAGCCTTTACAAAACTGTACTATAGATCAGAGCAGAGAGAAAATGCAAATAAATGTAAAAAAAGCAAAAATACTAAGACTTTCTTTACAGACTATAATGAGAGTCAAATAAGTATCAATACTGGGCACACAAGTAAAAGACACAGAGCTAAATGTAAATTTAATAATTCATTCCTAAAATATGAGTGGGTCAAAGAGCGTATCACAGAAATGGATAACTACTTTATGACAGAGACAGTGATGAGAGCATGTCAAAATTTCTTTAATGCAGCTAACATCCTCAAAGGAAAAAAAATCTAAAAATAGATATGAACAAAATAGATAAAGGGAGAATTAAAAAACTGAATATATAATTTTAAAATTGTAAAAGCCAAAAAACACAAAACAATTTTTTAAATCAGAGGGGAAATAGATAAAATAAATATTACAATAAAATGATAAGTCAAAGTAATTGGAAAAATCTAATATAATTGATTAACCTTTAGTCAATCTGATTGGAAAGAATTAGGTGCAAAATCAGATGAATAAAAGGAAATCAAAACAATCACAATAGGTATATGTAGAAGGAAAAAAGATATACAGATATAAGTCAACAAAATTGAGAATTCAAAAGAAATAGAGGATTATCTAAAAAAATACAAAATATCATAAATTAATAGAATACAAGGGACAGACCTTATCAAATCCAACTTTAGAAAAGGAAGTTGAACTAATGATAAAAGAACTGTTAGAAGAGAATTCCATCAACTTTTTGTTTGAATTTGAAAATTCTATCAACTAATACAGGAGAATTCTATCAAACTTTTAAAAAATAATGAATATGAACATAGTAAATTATTTTTAAATATAAAAATAAAGCATTTGACCAAGATCCTTTTAGGAGACAAATATTTTCCTAATGCCAGTTGAATGGTTAAAGGAAATTAAGATAAATATCATTATTGAATATTGGTACAAAAATATTAAATAAAATCCTGGTAAAAAAGATTATATCAATTTGTTCAGAATCATTCAGTATTCTAAGGTTAGATTTATATGCCAGAGATTCAAATGAATAATCCAACATTAGGAACACAAATAACATAATTTATCATGGTAAAAACAAAAACATCTAAAACCACATGATTAATAGATGTAAAAAACAGCATCTAAAAAGCACAATACTCATTTATACTACAACCCTACAAGGTATAGGCATAGAAGGATTTTTAATAGAAGAAAAAGTATCTTATCTAAAACTGAAAACTAGCATTATCTGCAATGGGGAAATACTATAATTTTTCCAAATCAATACAGAAGTAAAGTGAGGATGTTACTTTTCCCTTCTGTCACAATATACTTCTAGTAATGCTAGGAAGATTAATACCAGAGGAAAAAGAAAGGAAAGGCATGTAGGAAAAGGGGAGGGAAAAAATATCACAATTGCTTGATGACATAGTAGTTTACTTAGAAAATCCTAAAGAATCAGCAATGAAACTTTTAGATGCTCCTATGAAATCAGTAATGAAACTGAGAAAATTGCTAAATCTGGTAAATTGTAAGTTACAAAATAAATTTGTAGAAATAAGCAATATTTCACTATAGGGATAACAAAATCTAGGAGATAATAACAGAAGTGGAATCCCCATTAAAAAATAATTGCAAAATGCTTAAAATATCTGGAAGTCAATCCACCAAAGTCTTACCAATCAATACCTATATCACTGTAACAATGAAACAACCCTTAAAGAAATACAGATTAATTTTAATAACTAGAGAAACATTCAATGCTCATAGATGGGCCATGTATACATAATTAAAATCTTGGTATTATGGAGATATCATTACAGATTCAGTGATGTATCAATAAAATTACCAGAGGTACCTTTCACAAAGCTAAACAATATGACAAAATTCATTCAGTTGAAAAAAGTTCTAAAATATAAAGGCTAATAATGAAAAACATAGGAATGAAAAAGGGGATAGCACCTCCAAGCCTTAAACTATATTATAAAGAAATAATCATCAAAAACATTTGGCGTTGGTTAAAAAAAAAACATAAAAAGTAGATTAATGGAACACATGAGACAAAGGAGAATCACAACCAACTAAACTCAATAAGACAGTTACTATTCAATAAACCCTAAAACCTAAATTAGATAGTAAATAATCTGAAAAAATGGACAAGATATTGCTAAGAAAACTTGAAAGCAGTTAGGGAGAAAGTAGGTTTAGAACAATATTGGGGAGGAAGAGTTTATTCTTCCCATGTTCTTTCTAGCTTTTGGTAGGGGTCAGGAGGTGATCACAAAGATTAGAAGGAAAAAACTGGATTTCATGAAATTTTCAAAGTTTTTACACAAAAAAAATCATCTTGTATCAGATATCTCTAAGGACACAGTAAGTAGATAGTTAGATAGATGAATAGATAGATGATGTATGGATGGATGCATGAATAGATACATAGATATACTTAGATATGTATATATATGACATATATTTAAGATATATGTATACTTACTAAGATACTTAGAAAGTGAGAGACATACATTTATAGAAATATGTGTATATATGCAAGGTGATTCTATCAAGAACCTTTTTTTTGTATGTGAATAAATATATAGATCACATGCATGCATGAGACCAAAAGCCATTTCCCAATAGATAAGTGGCCAAAGGATATATACTTTCCTTGAAAGAAATACAAACATATCAATCATAAAAAATGTTCCAAATTAATAATACTAAGAAAAAAAACTAAAACCCACTCTGGGCTTGTACTCTACCACTAGCAAGTTAGCAGAATCAACAAAAGATAGTAACTGTTAGAGGGGTTTGGGGAAAATAGGCATACTAATGCATTGTTGTTTGGGATTCGGTACATCCTTCTGCAAAACAACTTGGAATCATGCGGGCAGTGATTATGGATCTTTAACTCAAAGATTTCACAGTAAAGCATCTACCCCCAAGGAGGTCAATGATAAAAAGAGAAGCTTCAGAACATTTACAAAAGTCTTTTTTTCTTGTGGTAGCAAAGAACTAGAAACAAAGTACTTATCCATCAAGTGGGAAATGGCTAAACAAATTGCAGTATGTAATGAAATACTATGGCTCTATAAGAAATTATGAAGACAAGAGAAGCATGTAAAGACTTGCATGAATTGATACAGAGTGAAATAAGCAGAACCAGGAAAACACATAGGTAAGGAAAAAATTAAAAGCTATCAATAAATATTTATTTCAAATGACAGTTACAGAACATCCCACAGAAAATCACATACTTCTACAATTTCTACAATTATACCAGCCAATGGACTATTTCCTAAATAAATGTAAATTGATGTTAACAACCATGTACTAAAGGAAATAATATTCCTGGCCAGAAAGAAGAAAATTCCTACAGACTCCCTCTGATTCTATCACTAGGAATTTGGGGGCCAGTTTTGTGTAACAAGAAACAATCCCTAGATATTACAAATGAATGTTGTGAATCCCAACTCTGAATATTAATGAAATGAATGTCCCTATTTAAATGACTGGGGAGAGGGAAATATATTATCTGACCATATTGAAAGACAAGGCTACACAAGATGCTCTTATCATTAACGTTACCAGAGATGGTGTGGCACCCTTACCCTACCCTGAGACGCTCATAAAGTTTCGGTGGTAAATTATGAAAGCTGCTGTATTTTCTCATAAGATTTCAGATCGATCATGCTGTAATTCATTTTATATTAATGTGTAACAGGCAGACACTCTCTGAGGCAGAAGTTTCTCCATCCTTTGGTTGAGGAAGACCCACAGGTCAGGCTTTGTATATGCTGTTAAGATATTTATTTCTACTGATTGGAAATCCCTGCTCTGAAGAAAGGAAAATCTCCTACTGGTCAAGAGAGCTCTTAATAACCATAAACTACTTTCCACCTCCAAGCTGCATGTTTATAGAAAGATTTTTGGTGTATGGGAGATTATTCCCATAAAAAAGAAAAAGAAAAAGATCTCCATAATCTGGCGCTTTAAACAACTGCAAACTTTTTAATTTCAGAGAGTGTATCTTTCATTTCCCAAGGTCATAGCTTTAGAGTCAGAGGTAACCTTAGAAGAGATCCAATATTAAGGTACATTCTGGGATTCTCATAAGTAGTAAATAGCAAAGTCAGGATTTGAACCCAGATCAAAGTCCAAATCCAGTATCCTTTCCTCTATCTTTATTACTTTTGGAGAAAAAAAACTAAAGGCTCTGCCCATGCTTTAAGGCTTCAGTAAATTCACCAATTGCTCTTTACTTATTTCCTACACCTATCCTGTGAGATCTGATAACAACATAGATTATCAGCTGCAGAGACAGAACCAATGAAGGAAAAAAAAAAACCACCTTTTTTTTAAAAGGAAGGAATAAGGAAGGAAAGTCACATAAAACTGAGGTTCAAATTAACATAATGTATAAATAGTAACAAATTCAAGTAAATCAGTGGCTGCTTAGAAGTCATTTAGATCAGTCAGTCCACCAAGAACCATTGTCAAAAAGCTTTCAACGCATTTCTGAGTATGCTGAGTAATTCTCTAGACACTAGAGAGGTAAATTTTTCTTCGGTCATGGCCATATTCAAATGAGAAATTTCAGTAAGAGTATTAAAATGTCTAGGAAACCTGTTTGGGTATTTTCCCAAAATGCACTGGATACTAGACAGACAAAACAGAATGCAAGGACTAAAGAAAAGTTTTATTCCTTAATGTCATACTCTTTTCATTCACAATTATGCAAATACAGGATATCAAACAAAAATATTTAACAGTTTCATGGTTGAATGTATTTATATTTTGCAGTTTTTCAAAACAGGTATCTTTGCCTTTAGATAATGGTAACCTAAGTTTAAATATGAATTAGACCTAATGACATAATACAATGCCTAGCAAATTCCTCACTTTTCTTTGCATCTAAATTTAATTTAGATCAATCAGATAATGATTTACTGGAAAATCCAATTTCAGCTTTCCTTTCTTCATGCTGGGTAAACCAAGCACCTAATTTATTGGGCCAAATCCTGAAGCCAAAGGGCCCATATCCTATGCAGGTATAAAAGACAGCAAGTGACATCTTCCCTAGGGAACTAGTGGCCAAATTGTTAAAAAGAGAAAAAAAAATCAAAATCTACCTTATAAGAAAGGGATTTTTTTTTAATGCATGAAGAATTAAAATGTTTTAAGCTGTTAAAAATGTTCCACTTAAATTATGCCAAAAGGTAATCCAGGAGCAGGGATGAAGAAGGTTAGGAAGAGATGAACAGTTCTTTAAATCTCCATTTAGCAATATTCTAAAGAAATGAACACCATTCACTTTAACCTTCTTTAATCTTTTCCTCCCAACCACAATTTCAGTACTTTTTAAAAGTTTAAAAATTAGTAAAATGGCTTCCTTCATATTTTTCCACCCTAATTTTATACATGTGACAGTGTCAAATGTATATCATTCCAGCAACTATGCCATTAAATGGAAAGCAGTTCCACAATTAAATATGTGAAGAGAAATTAAAGTAATGAAATACATTTCTCAAAGGAACTTTACTTTTAATATATACTTCTTCAGTCTACAAGCTAAATGGGGAAATTGTTCAAGTAATAAAAAGAACCCCAAAAGTCAATATGAATTAATGGAGTCAGTTTGATGAAGTGGAATGAATTCTGAACTTGGAGTAGTAGGACCTGAATTAAAATCCCAGCTGCCCAATTGCCTATTTGTGTGACCCTGGGTAAGTCACTTTATCTCCATGACTCTCTGTTTCCTCAACTATTTAATGAAGAGGGTTAACAAGGTGGCTTTCAAGGTCCCTTCCAGCTTTAAATCTATAATTGTAGAAAATTTTAATTTTATTGATAAAAAGGATATGTTGAAATTAAGCATTTTGTCATTAGAAATTTGATTAACATAGCTAGAAATAATACAAGACTCATAGGGATGAATCAAGACTGAAGGAGCACCCTACTGGCTCAAAACTTCGGGAAGACAGCCAGACAGTCCAGTACTTAGTGGCTATATTGTATATGTGGCCCGGGCGTTGATCCCCACCCCTTTCATCCATAGGTGATAAATCTGTGTGATTCCCAGCCCAAGAGAAACCAGTGCTTGAAATAGCAAGCACCTTTGCCTGGTCCTTTGGAAATAGATCCACCATGGAGATGAGTAGACCAGAACTTTTCCCAGCCTCCTCTGGGAACAGGCCAACTTTATTAAAAGAAGCTTTGTTCGAAGAGGAGGATTTGCTAATTGAGTCATCATTGTACTTAGGGAAAGTGTGTGTGCTGCGTGTGCGTGTGTGTGTGTGTGTGTGTGTATTTGTGTGCTCTTTCCCTTTTTTATTTGAGGTATGCCTCCGACTGAAACGCAAATGACTATGTAGAGTATTTTGTTATTGTTTTTGTAAAATAAGAGAAGAAACTTGTCCACACGTTTGCTCTTCAAGTACAATTTTCAAATGCCTGGCCATGAGTTTTTCCTACTCATAGATATGAAGGTTGACAACCATTGCTCTGATAACACCTCCAGGTTAGAACAAAATCTTCTTCCCACACTATTATATTTACATTGCACATGCTTTTAGTTCTACAGTTCAGTGGCAAGGAGAACTGCCTCCCTGTATGCATCAGCCCTGAAGCTACTGTAAGCTACAACTGGTTGCTCTGTAAGCAATGGAACGAATTCTCTGTTGTCACCATAGAAATCCCCTGGAATGCAGTTTCCCGCTGGTTTGTTACACTGCATCAGAATACTGGTAATATAAGGATTGCCTGCTACATTATACAATGTAACAAAACCATTTGTGCTCTAGTTAATGCTGAAAGACCTCCATCTTTCCTTTTTGTAATTAAAGATCCTCATTTATATTAATGTTAATTCACATGTAACAGAATCCTAACATAACTTCTTGGAGGCCATCTATTCCAAGATCCTAATTTTACATATGAAGAAACTGAAGCACAGGGAGGACAAGTGACCTGTCCAAGGTCATAGGTAGTAAGTATCAGGGGTGGGAAGTAAACCCATGTCTAGCAAGGACTCATTTTACTATCCATTCAATTCCACCAACAATTTATCTCAATTAAAAAAATTCTCAATGATCTCTCTTGCCTTTCATTGCATACTGTGCTATTTTTTAGAGGTTTCCCTCCCTGCACCTTCATCCCCCTCCTTAACTATAAGTGATTTCTGGATTATCAGCTGAATTCCTCTCTTTATCTGACTCCTAAGTTATTGAACCAAATCATTTTGAAGTTATCATTGAAAGACAGCATCACAAAGTGCAAAGTGTTATAGATTTGCATTGAAAAAAATCTAGTTATGGGTCTGGGTTCTGACATTTTCGAGCTCTGTGACCTTGGGAAAAGCTCTTGATCTCTCTGAGCTTGATCACCAATCAAATGGGATTAGCAATATACTTACTTTACAGTATTGTTGTAAGGAAAACACTTTGTAAACTGTGTACCTACACATGTACATATATATGTATATAGTCATATGCAAACATATCATATATGCATACTATTATAGCTTGGTGACATAAATAAAAAAATCTTAATAATTTCTGGTCCCCACTATACAGCCTACAAACAACAAAAAATGAAAGAGCTACGCTAAGGTATGACTAAGACTGTATTTCCAGAGAATTTTTTAAAATTACTTTCAGAGGAATATGTTCACAAGATTGAATATTTAACAGATATAATATTTTAGAATTGATAAAATGACAATTTTCAAGGGAACAGAATATTTGGAATTTGGGTGATGAGTTTCAGAATTCCTTCAATAGAAGTCTAAACCATCTTTTATGAATACAGTATACAAGGATGGTTATATAAAACAAATTACTTTCATCTCGAGTTATTCGATAAGCCCTCTGTACCATTATCCGACAAATATGGCTTCTTCCCACAAGTAAAATCATTATAAAGACTGCATTTCAAATGTGTAATGTAGTTCTACATTTGGTGATGGGATTTGAAGGGGGAAATCCACATATCTATAACGCAGCCTCCAAAATAAATCGTTTTAATGCCTGGCTTGTAAAGAAAAGAGTAAGAAAACCACTGGATCAGTTTACACAATACGCAAGCTGAAAAAGAATAAATCATAGAACACATGGGTTTCACAAGGACTGAATTAAAATCCCTCACATCAAACCTTCTTATGGTTTTGAAATATTTGGCTGTGCAAAATCAACAGACAAGCTCTTAAAAAAAAGAATCCTGTCATTTTTTTTGCTCCTCATAACCCTGCCAGTTTCCCAATGCCCTTTTGACAGTATAATCAGTCAATTCAATCAGAGAAATTCTATAGTACAATGGTAATTTTCTCTCACTTTTTTCTTTACACTGTCAGTTCAAGCCACCTGCTGAAAGCATTGATGTGGAACAGCTCAGTATTAGCTCTGAAATTAGTACCAGTCCCCAGTTAAATACCTGGCACATTCAGTGTGGGATAGAAGCTGTTAATGGCATATAAGCCCATCAGTGGAATAAGCACATTACTTGAGGAAGTCTCTTTCCAAGTCACCCAGACAGGCCCTTCCTGGTGTCCCTGCACTAGACTGAAAACAAGCCAGCAAAAGAAAAATGTTTTTGAAGAAACAGGCCACATTTGTAAAAGGAGGTACTTCTAGCTAAGGGAGGATTCTCCTTAAGTACGGTCTCACTGCTGCCATTGAAAAACACGCTTCTATATACAATAACGTCATTGCCCATACTTGAACACCACAGCCAAAGAGCCGAACAAATAGGGGCTTTTCTCTAGCCGAAGGAGTCATGTCACTTAAACAAGCAGAATGTTTTTCTGTCCAAATTCCAACCTGGAAATCACTGCAGCATGCACGGCTTTTGTTCACTTAAAGAGAAAATGACGTGCTATTATCATCTCTCATACCTTATAAATCCCATCACCTTTTCTGGCCTCCCGAGCTCAGCAGGTATGTCCATGTGTACTGGCTGAGGCAGTAAGGATGAAAGGCATTTGCTATAGACTTCCCTGAGGGTCGTCAATGGACAACCTGTACAAGATTTATGCTTTAAATAATGAATGAACTAAACACCTTGAGGTAATTGGCTGTGTGAAGCTTCACACTAGGCCAGAGAGCTTGTCTGTGCAGAGTAAAATAAGATTAAATAATAAATGAAGAGTGTAGACCATTTTCAAAACCAACTAATTCTACATGGCTTTTTTCAAGTGAAAGTTGTTCGTCAATGCTGCTGTTTTCATGATTTTATGGTAGAGTCACT
Organism: Trichosurus vulpecula; assembly: GCF_011100635.1. Classification (NCBI taxonomy): domain Eukaryota; kingdom Metazoa; phylum Chordata; class Mammalia; order Diprotodontia; family Phalangeridae; genus Trichosurus; species Trichosurus vulpecula. The sequence goes on from NC_050580.1 coordinate 201,916,792, forward strand.
GGGGCATTCTCTTTCTTTGTCAATAGTAACCATGGAAGTACTGTATTAATATTTTTTTTGGTTCCTATGCTTGGGACTCAGCTTAGTGAACCCTCTTTAATGCCAGGCAATGTGAACATTCCATTGAATGTGTCCTGGGCACACCAACTGTTCAACTTCATTTGAGTTTTATAAAGATAGACCCAACCAGCAAACTACCTCTGGAGGGGAAAAAAAAATCAAACTCTTGAAAAAAGAATACTTTTGACACATGTTCAGATATAATGCACAACCATCTACTGCAGGGACTAATAAAGAGAGGTTCTGTCAAATGGCTTTCTGGGTTAGTTATAGTGTAGACACTCATCATGCTTCACATTTTTTCCCCTTGAACGACAAGGTAACGATGTTTGGTTGCTAGCCTTGGAGAGGAAGAAACTGTAGCCTCTAGATGTAGAAACATAGATAGACCCCAGAAAGGAATAAATGCTGTCTAAATGCATAGATTTTGTGATTATGAAAATCACTGATTCAAAAGAAGATTATGAAGGATCTCAGGTCAGTCATATTTAGTTTTTGTTGACAAATTAATTATTAAAAACCCTGTGATTAATAGCAAAGACATGCTAGTTCAGTATATTCAACACGGTGTGGTGGAAAGGGTACTTAATTTAGCATCAGAAAGCTATGGTTTAAATCCCCACTCAATCAAGTAGGTAACCACATTGTCATTTTCCTAACTGATAAATGAGGGTGTGGGAGATGATTACCTCTAAGGTCTCTTTCAGTTCTAAATCCCATGATCTACATAGACACTAAAATGATTATTTATGATACATAAGTAGAAAAAAGGCCTTTCTCGTAAAATAGGTTTTAATGGAAAATAAATGGTAAGCATTAGGGAAAGGAGCTATGTAAGTCAGTTACCCTTTAATAGTATATGACCAGCCTTTTAAAAGATACAAGCTTACATTGTCTTGTAATACCAGGTGAATTAATTCTGGAAAAATCAGAATATTAGTCTTATCTCTCCAAATTCTACACCTATATTATTACCACTCTATGTTGCACTTGAGAGTGAGACCACACAAAACACAGAAAACTTACTTAAATGGAGACAAATGTTTCCAAGGAGAACAAAACCATATTTACAGGAATTGTTGTTATTCATTTGGTTCAGTCGTATCTGACTCTTTGTGATCCCAGTTGGGCTTTTCTTGGCAAAGACTATTGAGTGATTTGCCATTTTCTTCTCCAGCTCATTTTTTAGATGAGGAAACTGAGGTAAATAGGGTTAAATGACTTGCTCAGGGTCACATAGCTTCCTGATGCCAAGCCTGCTATTTTATTCACTGAGCCACCTAGCTGGCCCTTGTCTTCTGGATATACTTTCAAACCTAAAACTTTACAGGTTACTTAAAAATTACCTTAAAATCACCAAACTCATTAAGGAAATGCTAAATTAATTCTCACCTTTATTATGATATCAAACTCTGCACTCAATAGGCTCAGATTTGTGGGCTTCCATTTTTCTTCCCTTTTGGAACACTAGGAAATATTTAAGAAAATAAATTTCTTTAAAATGTACAATAGAAGAAAAATGTAAGCTCTAGCCTTTAGAAATAATACAGAGTATACAATGACACAGCTCACTAAGCCACAGCCCTTTCTAGGGTGATAAAATAATTAAGACACAGTCTCTGCTTTCATAGAGTTTAAAAAATGATCTAGGAAAGTGCCTGTTACTTCCATGGAACTTATCATTCCCTTCATTAGTATACATTATAGCTCCTCACTTCCCTCTCATCTTAACAAGAGTGTTATCTGCGCACCTGTATCATTCACCAATAAACTCTCCATTGAGTGGCTGCCCAGTGTTTTAGAGCCTTTCTCTAGTTCCTTGTTATATTCTGTGATTCAACACTTAGGCTCTCCATCTGCTATCCTTTGCTCTCACTACAAGACTAGTCCGCTGTCCACTTCCTTTCTGATATTCTATATTCTCTTGATAATGTGCATCCCTTATAACATTTACCACATATAAAGTACAATCTACCCTAATTGTAACTATGATACTTTTTCTTCATTTTCCTTTGGGTCTCCTACTCTTTTGATTATTCATAGATTGTGGCATTCCAAGATTCCCAATCATGCATCACTAATAGAAAATATTTGTATTTTAGAGCTAGAGAGACAGACAGAAGGATGAGAGAGAGAAACAGAGAGACAGACAGACACAGAGAGAGAGAGAGAGACAGAGATAGTCAGAGGAAGAGAGAGGGAGAGAGAGAGAGAGAGAGAGAGAGAGAGAGAGAGAGAGAGAGAGAGAGAGAGAGAGTGTTTTCTTAAGATTCTCTGATTATCTATCTTAAGCATTATCTCAAGCATCTTGGGATCAGTAAAAGTCCTGAATAATTATCCAAAATCCAATCCTGCCTGCTTTTTTCTATTAAATTCTGCTAACTATCTAACTCAAACTTGATGTCCATCTACAGAGTCTGTCCCAACTATAGGTAAAGATTTACTACCTCAATGGACTGGCTATCCAAATCACTCTGGCCAATAACTATTTTCACCCATTTTGTATTTATTATGTGGTTAATAAGTGGATCTCTTAATAGTCTCTTTTAGGCTATAATTTTTTGGAGCTTCATGGAGTTGGTATATTAGCTTATGAAAATATGAAATTCCTCTTCCATTTGGACCCTAAACACGAACAACGACAATGACAATAATTCACATATATTCCACTCTAAGATGGACATTATCTCAAAAGGAAGCTGCTATTATTTATCCACGCTTTACACAGATGAGCAAACTGAATCTCCGATAGGGTAAGTAACTTGCTGAGGGTCATACAATAAGTTCTCGATGTAGTATTTGAACCCAGACCTTCCTTACTCTAATTCTAAGTCTCTCCTACGCCACGGTGCTTCTCCATGACAACAGTGAGTACCTTTACTGAGCAAATGTTCCTTTATTTTATATCTCACTTGGATGGATGGAAAAAGCATTTATTGAGCGCCTACTATTTGTCAGGTGCTGTGCTAAGTACTTTACCACTATTTGATCCTCACAACAACCCTGGGAGATACATGTTATCGTTACTCCTGTTTTGCAATTGAAGAAACCGAAGCAGATATAGGTTAAATCGCTTGTCCAGCGTCATATAGCTTGAAAGTATCTGAGGCCACATTTTAACTCAGTACTTCCGGACTACAGGCCCAGTACTATAGCCATTGTACCACCTAGCTTCCCTCCCAGTTTGATTTTTTTTTTTGACTTTTGATTAAAGGGGCCATCCCTTGATTAACTTCTTAAAGAGGCCTATTCACTGAATGGGTGTTACCTCACTCTAAGTGAGAACCTGAAAAGGCCTTAGCCTGAAAGGGCCAGGGTCTCCCAATGCATCCTGGGCCATCTCCAGACGTCCTGGTGAATATCAGGCCACTGGACCCAGATGGCTCTGGAGGAGAAAGTGAGGCTGATGACCTTGCACAGCCCTCCCTCACTCAAAGCCAAGTCAACTGTAAGTCATGGCATCATTTCCTTGATGTCATAGTCCTCTTTGAGAACAAAGGACCAACACAACAACAACAACCTGCTAATAATCAAAAGATCGCTAAACGGTGACTTGTTTAATTATATTTAACAAAGAATCTTCTAAGATCTTAATACAGGCCTGGGAGACTTCTTGTTGCTGGAGAGTCTAAGTGTTTGTTTTCAGTCCTCTATGTCAAATGTTTTGTTTTGTTTTACTCATCAACAAATACTAAGCACAAATGAGTCTTTTATTGACTGTACCTTTCAGTCAACTCTGTGGCTGTGAAGATAGGACCTGCCATAGGAAAATTATTTGAACAAGCATGATTGTTTCCTTCGCATATTTTCATCAGTAATATTCTCAATGTGTGACCTTAACTATTCCAATACATATTTTATGACAATGGCTAAGAAGATATACAAAATAACAGCTATGGGCTCTTGATCCCCCTTTGTTTTCATTTCTTTTTGGACTCACAATTACTATTCTATTATTTTAGTATCAACCCCCTGAGATATATTGTAATCCTAGTGCTTTCAAGATTATGTTAACCTATGGGATAGGTTTCTTTGGTGTAGACTCAGTCAAGTCCATTCATTCTTCCTGACTTTGACATGAGTACAATTTCAAGTAAGAGGGAACTGATGTGTTTAGGTCCAACTCTTGTGGTTTAACTTTTTTTGATGGTGAAAATAAATTGTGAAAAAAATATTGGCCAATTTATTCCATTTCCTATCAATATGCTGCCCACCTGTATTTATTAATTCTCTTTAGACGATGTGGCTGGTCAAGTCTCACACTAAGCCATCTATGGACTTATTTTTGCTTCCCCTATCTTAGAAGCCAGTACTATTCATACCATTATTCTTCATAGTATTATAAATTAGTGTGATCCTAGTAATTTAGTGTGATCCTACAATATTATAAACTAGCGTGGCCGCACTGCCTCTCAATCTCTAAGAAATCTACAAGATTCTAACCTCTTTCATTCTCAAAGCTAAACCATATTTTCCAATATAGCTTTCACTTTGCTACTCTGTGAACCCACCTTTGCATTAAAGTCACTAAAGAGAAGATAATGTATTGACTTAATTTTAGGATACTTTCAAGTTCTTTATAGAAATTCTCTACCATTTCCTCTTCAGCAGGTCTTTGGATGACATAGTTATCTTCTGCTAAGCTATAATTACTATTCATGCTTGATTTTTGACTTAAGCTTATAATGAACACAATGAGATATGATGAATGAGATGGCCAAGTGTTCCATGGAATGTTATTTTGTTGTTGTTGCCTTTGGGTATTACATCAAAGCCAATCCTAACAATTCTTATTTGTATGATGCGTTGAAGCATTTGAAGCACTTTAAAAATTAAAAATGACATGCAGAAAGTGGTACAGAAGGCATTCTAGATGAGAACAGCAGTACGAGCAAAGCCATAGAAAAAAGGAATGATCATTGGGAAGCCACGAAGGGATCAGTTACTTGAAAAAAACCGATGATGGTTTGCCTTGAGAGAAGACATGCTAATGTCAAATACCTGAATGGCAATTCTTTGTAAAATTCATTCTGTAGTTCCAGGGGATGTAACAATGACTAAGAGCGAGAAGTTTTAGGGAAGCAGATTTTAATTTAATATAGTAGCATCTTAATAAGTAGAGATAGTTAACAATACAATGGGATCCCTTATAAGTTAATGAGTTCTTTGTCATTGGAAATACTCAAGTGGAGGCTGAATGAGCACCTGTAAAGGATACTGGTGATGGGGTGGGGGTTGAGGCCTACACAGGATGGGAGCTTAAAGAAGATTAGCAATGGTATCCTTTCTGACTCTGAAATTGTTTCCATTCTTAGCACAGTGGTAACTTGTATTAAGAAGCTGGTTACTCTGAATTCCACATCTCTGTTGTCTTTGGTAATTAGAAAACCCCCTTACCTACTTTGTAAAGAAAGCAACAACAATATGTGACCAAATCTCCTAACCAAACCTACCATAACCTACCATAGCATGAGAGCATCACAAACTGTAATTTCGGGAGACATTTAGTTAATTCTTTCCTTCGATTACATTATTCACAATATGGCCTAACATATTTCAGAGTACCTAAACAAATTTCAGAGAACCTAAAGAAGAATACATTCCCCATTCTTACCAAAGTTATGTTAATTAGGTACATATGATTCATATATAAAATGAACAATCCATACATTTTGTAAGTTATGGGCTCTTTCTTGGTCCTCTACCCCAAAAATAAAGAGATAAAAAGTGAAATCTGCAATTATTCTATTAAAAGGAAACTTGTAATCATGGTACAGCAGAGGTACAACAATTGTGCGTGTGTGTGTGTGTGTGTGTGTGTGTGTGTGTGTGCGCGTGTTATATTGGCTAGCCTTGCCTATGACTGTTGCTGCAGTGCAAGAATTTCTATATCCAAGGACAAGTTCTTTCACCTTCCCATCTGTCCTGTGAATTTTTTAATGTTTGAGACAGGTGGCCTGTTGGAAACCTAAAACCCTGTGGGTACAAAATATGATTAAAATCTGATGTTAGACTCTCTGATAAAGAAGAATCCTATGTTTAGTCAGGAATTTGTAAGTAACTTGCAAAAATGTGTCAAAGATAATTTGAACTCTACATAACCAAAAATCTTTTAAATTCAAGTTGAGCATATGCTATATAAAAGCCTTGCTTTAATTCTCCCACAGATGATCTATGGCCATGTACCATATACTACAAATTAAAAAATAGACAAATAATAACATGGTGCCCTCCTTAACGGTTTAGCTTCCAGTTTCTCCCATTCCACCCATCTCTCTCTTACTTTAACTTATATAGATAGCATGACTCTTCTTAACATTGTGTTAATAGTCCTCCTTTCTTCGTGTTGTTTTTCTTTGTACCTCTGCACATTGTAGGCACTTTATAAATATGTGTTCTTGAAATGATTTGAATTCACAAGTATTCATATGTTGCTTATTTGTGTTTGCTTTTTTGATTCTATCTTTGGCAAATGTAACTAAATTCTTCCAAGTTATAGTCATAAATATTTTATTAATAATAATAAAATCAGTTAATAATGTAAGCTGAATTCCCTAATTGCATGCTACTGAGCTTGTTATAAAATGCATTACTCAGGAAAATCTTAACAATGGCTGTACTTCATTCATATCCCAAGTAGAGTGAAACTTCTTGGACAACTTAAAAATGTACAAGAGGAAAGTTAAAAGGCAATCATATATGTAAAGTTCCCCATTTGGGGTTGTTAAGGGAGTGCACAATATCTTTTTTTTAATACTTTCAATTATTCTCTAGAGGAGATTGAAGGAGCCTAATTGAAATCTATTTAGTGAGAATCAAAATCTATGCTGAGTTCAAAAGTTTGGCTCAGAATACTAAGCAATGATTGCGGCAGATAATTAATATTTAAAATGTTAAATGATTTATCTTCTTATAAATAATTAAGGGGATTTAAAAATCCAAGTAAGGAGCTACTGGAAAAGAATATACAGTGCAAATATAAAGTAATATACACATAGTATAGATATACAAATATATATGGACATGTATGTATATTTATATGATTTTGTATGTATAGACAATTTAGGAATGGATTTTCGTCTAGACTTGTGATTTCAGCAATGTGTGGGATTCCTTGTATGAAAATTCCTTCCACAAATACAAACTGCATAGATATTCCACAGATATTTCACTTTGCCTTCTCTGTTCTGCGTGGTTTCAATTCCTCCCAACAAGATAACCCTCCCAGGTTAAGTTCATCACTCTCGATCTCATCACCATGCTACTAACACAAACCTGGATTGACACCACCTTCCTTAATCTCCTCTCCCCTCTGCCTGGAGGGCCAGAAGGTGGAATAACAAATTCTTCTCAATGCTTTCCTCAATAGAGGGCAGAAACTGCTCTTAGTTCACTCTGCTGCTCTGCCTGGTTTTTAACTCCAAGCAACAAGCTCTCCTTCCACCCCCACTCCTGGACCAAGTAAGTACTCCTGGTGTTCCCCCACCTCTGCTTTCATGCTTTTTTGTGTGTGTCATCTCCCCCCCCACCCATTAGATTATAAGCTCCCTGGGGACAGAGACTGTCTGGTTACTAAGGGCTTAGCACAGTGCAGGCACATAGAAGCACTTAATAAATGTTTATTGGAACTGGAACTGGAAATTGGCCACTCATCTACAGCTTACAGTCTCAGGGAGTTTTCTGGATCACTGAGATGTTATGACAGGTTTTAATTTTCCTTATTCCAAGGCTATTCCTTTATCTACTATACCACACTGCGTCTCATACAGACACACACAAACACACACACACACACACACGGTATTGGTTTTTTTTTACAAGCAATAGCATGTGAAAATATGTTACTTATATTTTGCTGTTGGTGATGTAAGCAGTGACTTAAAAGTCTTAACAAATACTGAAATTAATTTCAGGTGACTGGGAATTCTCTTCCAGTATGTATTAAACAAATCAAGGTGAGGCCGCTGTGATAAATTTAATAGACCAATTTTCAGTGGTGCACAAATCCAATAAATTGAAATTTAACTATAGAATATTGCACAAATGTCCATCCCTTCTCTGAAATCAAGTATTCATTTGAGACTATATTACTTACCATGACTGCCATGAAATCTATAATTATATCATTCTTTGATTCCATAGTCTTTAAGCTAGTTTCCTTCATTTCTAACATTTCTATTTTTATTATTTGCAGTACATACACTTCTTTGCCTGAGACTCCCTTCCCCCTATCCTTTCACTTTTCAATCACATATTTTTGCTAAGTAGTGATATGCCTTTCCTTAAGAAAGATTTCCTTCAAAACAGATTTAAAAAGGACATGATTAGCACAATGAGACTGGAGAGAAGAGAAATCTGTTGCTAGCATGAATGAAGCCACAATAATCCAAAACTGTGGAGAAGAAATTGTCTACGCATTTGATCTTCTTTGTGTGCCAGCTCAGCTCTGACAATACATCCAGGTCCCGATTAGTGTGAAGAACAAATCTCCTATGGCGGTTGCATTATTGGAATTCACATTGTATACTTCCAATAATCTGGAATCAACAACTGCATTTCACATAATTAGAACTTCAAATAATGTGATTTTGAATACACACAGCCACTTCAGAGGATTTGTTATTTGCACTAATTGGGACCTGGCTGTATAGAAATGAATGGGGGTGGGGGGGAGGTTATCTTCTACACAAGGGTTAGGCAAAGGAGAAAAAGAATAGCAATAGGTCTCTTCATGATTTCATTTCCCCTTCCAACAATGCTGCCAACAATGCCCCATGCCCTGTAGTTTCAAAGGAAAGGAGGAAGGAATAATTTTCAGGAGCATGCACACTTAGCTAAATAAATTACAAGCCAAGGATGGGGATGGGGAGCCTTTCTATACACTGCTAACTATTCAGTCAGCACTCAATAATTTCTGCGTCAAGGTGAATTAAAAGACAGGGTGAAAGGGAATAGAGAAAACAATTTTTAAAAAGAATACAAGAGGAAGAAAGAATAGAAAGAGAAACATCATAGAGGGGGATACTCAGAGGTAATATAAGATAGCCCAGGGAGGAACATTATAGAACATCTCATCTGCCACCCTGATTTTACATACATGATTTAGAAATCACATTTCACGTATACGTATTTGTGCAGCTAGGTGGCACAGTACTTGACCCGTAGTCAGAAGACCCAGCTTTGGTTGCTTACCAGCTGTGTGACCATGGACAAGTCACTTTAACTTCTATTAGCCTCAGTGTCTTATCTGCAAAATGGGGAGGATAATAATAGCACCTATCTCCCAGCTTTGTTGTGAGGATCAGAGGCAATAATATCGGCAATTTAGGGCTTGCCAAGCCCTAAAGAGCCTCATAAATGCAAGTTATTATTGTTATCTCACATTTATGTGATTTTTGGTCTATGGCTTTACGTAGTTGTTTGCCTTACCTCAAGCCTGTGAGATAACAGGCAGTAAAAGGATCACAGGCAGCTAGGTGGTACAGTGGATAGAGTGCTGGGCCTGGGGTCAGGAAGACCTGAATTCAAATCTGGCCTCAGACACTTACTAGCTGTGTGACCCTGGGGAAGTCATTTAACCCTGTTTGCCTCAGTTTCCTCATCTGTAAAATGAACCGGAGATGGAAATAGCAAACCTCTCCAGTATCTTTACCAAGAAAACCCCAAATGGGGTCACAAAACATCAGACACAACTCAACAGTAACAACAAAAGTATTACAATCCGCATTCTACATGTGAGCCATGAAGAGTTTAGGTGACCTGCTCAAAGTGATAGATTTAGTAAGTATGGATACTGATCTTCAAACTAGGTCTTATCTAAAGTCCTAGGTACACCATGGTTTGCAATTCACTTTAAATATAATGTCTCATTGGACCTTCAAAAACAGCCCTTTGAAGTAGAGGCAGTTTTGTTCCCTAGTTTACATATGAGGAAATGGAAGTTACAAGCTCTCAAATGACTTACCAGTATCACAGAGCTAAGTGTTTGAGGTGGGATTCGAACTAAGGTCTTCCTGACTTTACATCCAGCATTGCATCCACTACTCCATGCTATTATAAGTATATATGGCCCTCCTAGGAACATTATTCATTATCCGTACTGCATACATGAGACTAAAGAACTTACCACTTTGAAAAGATTTATACATTCAGATTTGCAAAGGGCTTTGAGTCCTGTAGATGAAAGAAGCAAGACCAGTTCAACGCCCCCTTGATAAAGCAGCGGCATCAGGAAGGAAACACAAACAACTACGCATGAGGCCACCCATAAACCATGAGGCTGGAGACACCTAGTCAATGGGCCTCAAATCATCGCTTCCTACCGTGAAATGTTCTCAACCGTTAATCTGAGGTATTGGCATAGCTTGCATTCTCAAAAGGATTACACACCACACACACACACACACACACACACACACACACACACACACAGTCCTTAGGATCAGAGGTGAGTTAAGTGGAAGTGGAGCCAGGAAACACTAAGCAACAGCAAACTTAGGAAGAGGCCAAGCAATCACAGACCCAGCAGGGATGCCGTATCCATCACCCAAGCTGTCAGTGGAGGGAACTGAGGCATCTGATGTTGCTCCAGAAATAGCACCGAGCTGCTCAACGTTCCCCCACGTTATAAGCAAGTGCTAAAGCAAAAAGGGCGACAGCGACTAAGAGCCGGAGCAGGCAGTGAATAGAAAGCTCAAGGTGCTATGTGAAGGGGTACCAAAGATCGAGCCGCCGACTGAGACAATCAATTTCAATTCAAGCAACAAACGATTCCAAAATGACTCCTATTTGTGAGGGTGTCGCTGTCTTTCAGCTGTTAAGCCCATTGTGACCCCGCGGACCAGGCTTTTTTGGCAGTTTGATGGGAGTGGTTTGCCATTTCCTTCTCCAGTGTGTCCCCAATTTACAGATGAGGAACTGAGGTAAATAAGAGTTAAGTGACTTCCCCAAGGTCACACAGTTAGTAAGTGTCTGAGGCTGGGTTTGAACTCAGATCTTCCTGACTCCAGGCCTGAGGCTCTATCTACCCGCTGTACCATCTAGCTGCGCTGGATATGCAGCGGTACTACTGTCCTAAGTAGCCACTGCTTTTGTGCTATGTGACTCTCACAAATGCAATCAAAGCCCTGGGCTGCATCCTGGACAGTTCTTAGATACTATGAAGCATTAAAAGCACCCATAGGAAACCAGGGATCTGGGAGTGGTAGAGGAGACCTTGTACTATTCTGCCTATGTGGTCCAGAAGATAGAGTGGTAGACTTGGAGAGTGAAAGACCTGAGTTCAAATTCAGCCCCAGACACCCTATGCAAATTAACCTCTTTCAGCCTCAGTTTTTCAGATGTGAAATGAACATAACAGTGGCGCCTACCTCAGAGTATTGTTATGTGAATCAAGTGAAAAAAATGTATGCTAAGTACTCCTCAAACTATAAAGCGCTATATAAAAGCTATCTATTATTATAATCATTATTGATACTTACTGTTGGTGTTATCACGACACCCTAGTTTTGCTCTATCTGACTTTCCAGCAGTTACACTTGTATTTGCTAAAAGGGTGAATACTAAAGGGAACCTGACCAGAAGCTATACTGTATCTGCATGACACATTATAGTCAATAAAGAAAGATAATCATTACTCCCTATTCCAACCTCAGCCCCATTCCCCACCCTCACCCAGAGATCCATGGTGCTGCCATCATTGTTGTTCAGGCCTGGGAGTTCATGGGTGTAAGGAACTTCTGGTGTGGAGACTCCCTCTCCTAAGTAGATGGGCAATGCCTTAGGGTCCGAGAGAGCTGTGTGTGTGTACATTATATATATACACATACACACACATATATACTGTGTGTATATATAGTATGTGTGTATTTGTATTATATATAGTGTATGTGTGTGTATATATGTGTGTATGCATGTGTATGTAGATGTATGTGTATACACACAGATAGATAGATAGATAGATAGATAGATAGATAGATGGAGTATAATTGGCTTCTACAAAAAATAAATGCTACATGTAGTAAATATTACATGGGGGAAAAACAGGCAGGCTGGCTGATAAAGGTTCAGCAGTAGAGGAATATTATCTAGTTCAGGGCTAGCCAACAAAACTAGCTCCCAGATAGGGCTAGCCAAGAGAAGATGGAGGAAACACAGGCACCACAGCAGGAACAGTGGTGATATGCCCTCAGGGGTCAAAGCTGGATGCTCAGCTATATTTCTCCTAGGCCTGATCTAGCAGAAAGACAATTAGGTCAAAGTCAGGAGGTGTGAGCTCTGATTCTGTCACTGTCACTCACTGTGTGATACTGGGGAATTCGCTTGACCTCTCTGTGACTCACCTGTCAAACTGGGATGATCCCTGGATATCTATCTCACAAGGTTTGAGTGAAGATTAATGAGGAAAAGAACAAACAAACAAAAATGTATTGTACTTGATTAAGCTAGTAAAAAATGACAATTAAAGTTCTTAATGTTTCTCATTCAATTCATTTATTATAAGGTCAATCTTGTAGCACGAGAATGCACAAGAGACTATTAGGAACAATTGCATTATCGAAATTTAAATAAGTGATTAATATTTAAAGCAGCCTAATTTGTAAGCTTTCTACTTATCCACGCACACTATCAAAGACACCATACGGTCTGCATGTTAAGCCAGTCCTGTGACACCTCAAAGTAAAAATGACTTTTGGACAGGGTGTGGATAACTTACAGGGGCGTGTTAGGACATCTAAACTTTAGAGGAACAGCTAAAGTCAGTGAAAAGCATGCAAAACACCTTTTATTTGGACCATGACAATCATAGTACCAAAACATTTTAATTCATTAAAAGAAATGGGAAGGTGAAAAAATGGGAACCATAAGATAATCACATGTCCCGAAGTCATTTGAGAAAACTTCCATCATTTTTTTTTAATTTTTGTATATTCATGCTGCCACACCTCTGTCCAAGTCTCTTTGGATTTACTTCTACAATTTCCTTAATATTCATCTCTTTGCACATAACTTGGCCAACACTCTAGTTGATACTTTTATTACAACTTACATTAAAATGTCAACATAGCCTCCTGACTTGTTTCCCTGCCTTCTTCAGCCTACAAAAGGATTCTCCCCAATGTACGGGTCTGATTCAGTCATTCTCTGCTGAGAAACCTTCAGAGGCTCTCTGCTGCCTCCAGGATAAAACACAAATGAGTTAATGTGGTATTTAATGTCCTCAGTCCCAATTACGCATTCTATGTTCCACCATATTGAATTACAAGCCAAGCCCTGACTTCATCCTGCCCTCTCCACCTTTCTAGACTACACACAATTGATCTGGCTGACCCCCATAACTGGAATGGACTCCCTCCAGATCTCCTCCTCATTGACATTTTCCCTTCCTTCAATTTCTACTAAAATCTGGTGCCAATTTTTCTATGAAGCCTTCTCAAATTTTCTCAGTTAAAAGAAAAAAAAAACTTAGAAAAACATCTTATAATTGATCTGGTACACTTCTAGTTGCCCTCTTCTCTTTTTCAATTTCCTCTCCCTCTCTGTTGAAGCTTCTTATGCATTTATCATATTCTAACTTGCCTTATAGCTTCTTGTGTGCATATAATTTCCTCCCTTATTCAAATGGAAACTCTTTGACAAAAGGGGCAATTATTTTCCATCTACATATTTCACAATGAATAGCTTGTATTTTTAAAATTCTCTCAAAGATTAATATGAATTGATTCAAAATGAAGTAAGCAGCACACCAGGAAAACAGTATATATATATATATATATATATATATATATATATATATATATATATATATATATATATATATATATATATATATATATATATATACATATATATACATATATATATATACACACATATATATATACACACACATATACATATATATGTGTATATATATATATATATACATACATGTATACATACACACACACAATGTATAAGATTGACAACGGGAAGAACAGCAAGAAAACAATTGAGACTAGATGTTGAATAATTATAATGACCAGGTTTGGCCCTAAAGAAGAGTTACGAAAAAACACCTTCCCTGACTCCTTTGCAGAAATGGAAGCTCCTGGGTGGGAAACACTGGTGATTATGCCAGATATTTCTCTATCGATAGCTGGCATCTCTAAAGTATGCAAAGGCTGACCAAGGATTTTACACATTTTGTCTCCTTTGATCTTCACGACAATGCTGAGAAGTAGGTGCCATTATTATCCTCATTTTAGGAATAAGGAAACTGAGGTGGAGAGAAGGTCATCTGAGGTCACTCAGCTAGGAAGTGTCTAAGGCAGGATTTCAACCCAGGTCTTCCTGACTGCCACTCTGGCCCCTGATTCACTGTGCTACCTGGCTGCCTCCACTATATTAATATGATGATTAGTGTCGCTGAAATTTATTTTCTTGTTTTTAAAATTCTTTATTATAAGGGATGGCTGGGAGTGTTGCTAAGGAGAGAGATAAAGTGGTAAATCTAATTCATATAAAACAAATAATAGCAACACAACTCTAAGAAAACATTCTCTCAAAGAAAATATGTAAAAGTGGGAAAATGGCATAAAGGAGAAGGCAATGTTAACTTCAAAATATATTTTGTTTTTATAACTGCTCAATTTGACACTTACTGCTAACTATAGCCACTATATTAGGTTCACTGCATACCCCAATCTGAACTTGAATTAATTTAATGTGAATAGCTACAAAATCAATCCTAAATCATTAAAGTAGCTTAATGTTGGAATACTATATCAAAGAAAAATGCTGCTATGATTTACATACTATATGTGTGTTCATATGCACACATCTATATTTACTACGTAGCTTAATTTTAAGAGAATGCTAACTACCTTGTAAAATTATAAAATGAACATAGCTGTCCTAAATTTTTAAAAGTTGTATCATTGACTTTAAGATTTTTAAACTGAAGATCAAGAAATAAAAGTTCACTTATAGCATATCTTTTTTTTTCCCTTTTCCTATTAGCAACTAGATATGTGCCAGGTCACATAAAATTTTTTTTTCTGCCTCTGTGACCTCCTTCCATAGACTTTTGTGACCCTTCCCTAATTTTATAGATGAGGAAATTGAGTTACATAGACCTCGTGGGACTTTCCTAAGGTCACGTGATTAGTAACTAACAAAACTAAGGCTAGAACCCAGATGCTAGGCTTTCCTATATCCTGCTCAGGGCTCTTCCTGTTATCTCACCTTGGCTTTCATCTATGCTTTAGTATGGTCATCTTTGTGTTTTTGTCTTCATATCCTTCTTGTATTCTCCACAAAACAAAGAATTAAGAAAGAATGGATTAAATTAAATCATGCATTTATTTTTTGAATGTACAATTACGATTCCTTTCTTCCTTTTAAAGCTATAGGTGTGCCAGTGATAAAGAAAGCTGCCCTGCAAAAATCTTAGCCTAAACTAATACATTATAGAATAGCTATCTACATTTTTTAAAATTGTTCATTTTTCCAAAGGCTTCACAGTGGGGTTGCTGTGTGTGTGCGTGCGTGTGTGTGTGTGTGTGTGTGTGTGTATTTCCCTCTAGCATATCTAAATTTACACAGATCTGATTTCCTTGAAACTTTCTCAAACTGTGCCTATAAAGTAAGATATAGGTACGTAAGAAATGAAGAAAATTTACTACAAATGCAGACCAAAGCCAATGCAAGGTAAGATGTGTCCCTATTTACATCCTAAATGGAAAGGGAGAGGTAGAGTGACGACTTCTATTGCCCTAATTTGGTTAGATTTATAATACAGTATCTTTACTTATCTCAAGCTACTTCAAAAGGTACATAAATATTTCTAAGGGATGTCCTATGCATCTGACTCCTCTCTCCATTTCCTCCTTTCTTATATAACAGCTGCATTCACGGCATGAATCCCACATCTAAAAATGTTCCTTTTGAGCCTCAGGACTCTCAGTTATAATGCCAGACCTCATACCTCAAGCCCTGGGTCACTCACTTTGCTAGTAAATGGAGGAGGATTTTTATGTGATATATGTGAGTATGTATATTTACATGCATATAAAATTTCTTTTAACCACAGCTCCTCTTTAGACTTTTTGTTGGTGTAAAAATGAGCTTTTTTTTAAAAAAAAATCCAAGTACTACTTCATTTTTTAATCTATTCTTATGGTTACTGGCATTTTCAGACCATCATTCAAGGAAGAAACAGAAATAGAAACAAGAATATTCTATAATTTCCAAACATAGTATTCTCATGGAATTTGACCATATCAGGGAATCATATAATCTCTGAATTTGAAGATATCTTAGATGCCACTGAACACAAATTCCAACTCCTTACGGAAAATCCCTTCTGCAACATGCCTGATAGTTGTTCAGCCTCTTCTTGCATACCTCTTGTGACAGGAAAATCACTATCTCATGAAGCAAGCTCTTTTCCTATGAATCTGCCTGTGCAAAACCTTCTCTATTGCTCCTGGCTGAAAGCATCTGCTATTCTCCAATTTCCCTCAGTATTCTGTCTTGCTTTCTCAGCAATAGATTTGGAATCAGAGGCCGGAGTTTAAGTATTGGTTTTGCCTCTGTGGCCTCAGGCAAATCATCTTGATGAGGTAGATGAGGTTCAGAGTCAAGTTGTCCAGAAAAAATTCAAGAGGCAAATATTCTCCTAGTCAAGAGAGCTTTATTGACACAAAAGCAGCAGGCTAGTCATCAGGGGTACTAGCAGTTTGAGAAAAGACAGGGGCTTGTTTTTATATACAAGTCTTGGACACTCAGCTAGGAATGGGGTAAGCTCCTATGTGGGCAATTAACCACAGGGAAGAGAAGGCAAGAAGAGGAAGAAAGCCTGTTGGATACATTTCAAAACAGTTCAAGAATGTGGTCACAAAACAGGGAACTTAACTCGCAACATTCAAGGATATGGTCACAAGCCATAGAGGTTAATAATGTACACAGAGTATTGGCTTAAAACAACTAGATCTTCTTGTTAACAGATTACTGGGCAGATTTAGATTTAGGCAAGGCTCTCACTGTTGCAGGGTAGAAGTCAGCCTTGTCAATCTAACTGCTCTAGATCTCAATTTCCTCATTGGTAAATGAGGAGTTTGGGTGAGGATAGCCTCTAATGTCCATTCCAGCTCTAAATCTATGATTTGATAATCTTTTCATAATCACTCTCCCTTTTGTGTGTGTATGATACATGTTTGAAGTATCCTTACTTGTGTAATTTTTCATCTCTACATCCCCTGAGCCCAGCACAGTGCCTCACACCTTAATACTTGCTTGTTGAATTCAGTTGAAATGTCTAAACAAAATTTGCATCCCCATAATTTCTACCCTCTGCACTTAACTCTTACCACTTGGAGTAGCACAGAACAGATCTATTCCTTAAAATACAGACTAATGAAGACAAAGAGCCCTTTCTACTGAACAAACGTGCATTCTGCAAAATTAAAAAGTTAATTAGGTCATAGGGTCAGCGCACTCTGCTCTCCAAGGTCAAAAGGTGACACTAACAAGTCCAAGTCATTCTAACAAGTCTTAAGAAACAATTAGTTTGGCTACCCTTCTGCTTAGAAGCATGAGATGGTCACACACAAGCCAATGTTTGGTGCAGTTTCTACCCCTCAACCCAGTAGCATTGACCAATATCAAGAGTCTCTTTAAGATTCTCAACATGAAGCGTTCCATGATCAATTTCAAGCAAGCATACGTCGCTTTCACGATTGATTGGCATGTCAAATCCTTGACAAAATAATAAGTGACTGCGGGTGCCAATCACTGTCTAACAATGAATTCAATTGTACATCTTTTTTGTATCAATATGATTAAATCACAATGGCATCCAAAACACAGCAAACAACTGCTGAGAAATTACTTCTTTCCTTAGCAGGCTGCTATCCCACTGCTGGCTGTTCTCCAGATAACCAAAAGTGCGTGTGCGCATGCTCACACGCACAGACACACACACACACTAAGACAAATACACAGATTGCTAGCAAACTGACTGGGTTTGATAGCATTTCACTCTAGGAATTTCTAGCTCCATTTGGTCTTAGTTTTCCCTACCTCCTTCATTAATTTCAGAATACAGCCGCTTGTGACATATTTTAGGATCCCAACATATTGTACTCTTTCATTTTATTCTATACCTTGCTTCCCAGGATCTCCTTCTGCCTTCTATGCTGTTGTACAACAGAAAATAGGGAAAAACTCTGATACTGGACATAACATAATTGTTTTTTAACTCTCTGTGACTCTGCTCAACCTTCAGTACATTTCTGAGCTGTGAATTTTAATTCAGCAAGACCTCAGGGAGAACAGCAAAACAAAGATGAAGTATGAAATGGAAGTGACAACGGGTAGGACATGTGAATTCAGTGAAAGTGTTCTATGCAAATAGTAAGATTCACAGAAACAGCATAAAGATTAACACCTCCAACACAAACACTTCAGCTGCAGACAGAAGATGTTCACAGAATCACCTGCTTGTATTAAATGTAGTCTGAACCATTCAGATAATAGCCAACAATTTCTCCTATTTGGGGTTTTCATCTATGTATGAAGGAAATGCCTTTTCGGCCTGTCTCCTATGCTCAAGAATGTTTCTGAAACATCTAACTGCCATTCGAAGTTCTCCCACCAGAGTCCTTTCCTAATTCTCCCAGTAGTTATGGCAGTAACTTCCAAAGTTGCGGTTGTTCCGTCATGTCTGACTCTATGTGACCCTGTAGATCATAGCACACCAATGCTGTCCATGGTGTTTTCTTGGCAAAGATACTGGAAGGATTTGTCATTTCCTCCTCCAGTTGGTTAAGATAAACAACCATTAAGTAAATCACCCAGGGTCACATAGGTAGTAAGTGTCTGAGGCTGGATTTGAACTCAGGTGTTTCCTGACTCCAGCCATAGCACCATATCTACTGAGCCATCCAGTGGCCTCCAAAATTACTTTACATTTATTTTGCATCCATTTCGTATTCACTCATCTGTTTACGTGCAGTTTCCCCCAGTAGAATGTAAGTTCCCTAAGGACAGATGCTTTTTTTAAAATTTTGATCTTCGCACCCCAGCTTCTAGCCCTGGGTTTGGCACTTAATTGGGGCAGCTAGGTGGTGTGATGGATAGAGCATTTAGTCTGGAGTCAGTAAGATCTGAGTTCAAATCTACCTTCAGACATTTACTAGCTGCCTGACTATGGGCAAGTCACTCAATCCCTATTTGCCTCATTTCCTCATCTGTAAAATGGGAACATAGTGCAGAAGAAAATGGCAAACCATTCTAGTCATCTTTGCCAACTTAGAGTTGGATGCAACAGCAACAAGCACTTAATTAATTATTACTGAATTAAAATTGAATTGGACTAGTCCCCACCCTCTTAATCCTCCCTTCCAACGCCAATCTTTTCTCTCCTGTTTTACCCCCTCATTTACTGCTGAAATAATCCACTATTCCCCTACTTGCTGACAACTTGTATGCAATTCATTTCCTAACATCTGAGTGAAGTATGAGCCACCTGAGTGTCAAACTTGTTTTCCTTCATTTTCAAAGGATATTTATGCTATGATACGCCACATTTATTTCAATATAATTTACTGCTCTGCAGTGGTGTTGCTCTGAATTAAAACTCAGGCACTGAACCACACTGCCAAAGAGCCATGGTGAAAAATACATTGCATCATCTTACTACTAAAAAAATAATTACTATTTAAAGGCACTGCCATAATGGGGTAGACCTTTTATTGATACTATTGTTATTGGAAACAGATGGGGAATATTTATTGAAAAGAATTTTTTTAAGTGTTGGAGATTTAAAGTGAATACCATTTGTATTTTTAAATTATTGCCTTGCTAAGACACATATGCTGCATAAACCTCAAAGTGAATACCAGGAAAGCTGATGTGTACCTAATGATTAACAGGGCAAAGGGGAAAGCTGAAGGAAATCTTCTGAGACTCTGGATAGCTTCTTTGGAGGGGAAAGAGAAACACAAGGTGAGAAAATGCCAGGGAAGCTCAGTCTCCCCATGTGGCAAAAAAAGCCAAGGTTTAAAATAAATAGGATCAACCACCCCCTCTGCACCTGTCTCCATCATCACAATCCACCTATCAGCTACCAATGCACTTCAACTTCTGACATAAGAGACGCCCCCTCCCACTTAAACAAATTAAAATTAATAGTGTGGAAAAAGCATTGCATTCTTACACCAATGTTATTCCCATTGAAATCAACTATGCACTAAATGAAAAAAAAAGCATATTCCACGAAAACTGAGTAAATAGTTTTGGTTTTTAGTACAATGAGTTTTTTGGAAGCAAACATATACATGTGCAGCATGCAGCTGATGGAGGGTGTGATGGTAATTACTCATTTTTAAACAGCCTTGGAAATATACAGTTCAAGGTACAGCTGTGTCTGGGCTACCATATGCACTTCCTATAACGATTTGACATTTTTTTCCCCTTCACTTGAGGGAATCATACTTGGATAAACTGACCAAAGAATGTTCAATTTGCATTCAGATCCATTGACAGATAAGAATCCCTTTGGAATTCAAATGTAAATAAAACCCATGTCACTGATGCAAACCTTTCGAAATTAACTTTGACTATATTTATTCAACTGTCTGTGCGTGTGTGTGTTGTACATACACACATATGATTTTATGTTGAACATGTAAAGCTACAATAAATGTTGCATCCATTCTTTCTTCTTTCATCTTTTTTCCTCAAACCAAGGCAGCCTGGATTTCACATTTGTAAACAGTTTTGTTCAATTGTTTCAGTTATGTCCGACTCGTTGTGACCCCTTTGGGGGTTTTCTTGGCAGATACTAAAGTGGCTTGCCATTTCCTTTTCCAACTTATTTTACAGATGAGGAAAATGAAGCAGACAGGGTTAAATGACTTGCCCAAGGTCACATGGCTATTAAGTGTCTAAGGCCACATTTCAACTTAGGTCCTGCTAACTCCAGGGCTAGTACTCTATGCACTGTATCATCTGGCTGCCCTTGCAGATAGTACCTCAAGCACAAAGATCACGTCCTGTTTCTTGTATCTAGGAATGTGTCACGATGCATGCCAAAGAAATTCACCAATATATTTTCATGTATAGGCAAATAGCAGGATTTCAGATACATCAACCTACTTTGGAGATGAACACATGTGTATTTGAATTTGTAGCACTCATGATAAAGGAGAGTATTAGAGAAAAGAGCCCCTTTATTTCCCTTACCCTGTCAATATCCCTTACACTAGGTTGGGAAATAGCAAGAAGAATGAAAAAAAGAAAAAGTTTCTTCATCATTTACAAAAATATATTGAAGCCTGATGTTCAGAATAGCTGTTATTTTTCATTTTCTCAACTACATTCGCAATTACAGCAGAGAGGAAAGATGAAATGAGTAAAATTGACAACAGGGCACTGGAGATATTTCTCTTACACTAATTAATGATTTGAAGTGTGCTACAATAACCCCAAACTAAAGCTGCAGGTAAATTTCATATTCCTTCCACATGCAATTTGTGGAGTAATTCACCAATTGTCTAGCTAGAGAAACAAAGGTACCTTTATCCATAACCCAAACTTGGGCTGTGTAGATTAAACAGAGGCAGAGCTAATCTTGTCTTTTCAAGAACAGCACTTTCTCACTAACTAGACCTCAGAGAGTTATTTGGACACTCTTAAAGTACTGATAATTGTTGCCTCTAATTTAATGATAACAGTCTAGCAGATCCTTCTTTGTTCTTCTATGATTTCACATTAGCCAAATCCCTTTGAGGAAGTAATGTTGAGATTAGCCACTGGTGTTGATATTAGTTAGAGTTTGTACTTTAACCAAAACAGACTTCAGTATATACACAGGCAAGTGCATGTAAACACACATGAATTCTCAGATAGAGATGCATCTCAATGCTGGGTAGAACACTATTAATGAATACAGGAGACAGCAAGCCTTTATTAAGAACTTATGATGTCAAGATTTGCCAAGCCTTTTGTAAATATTTTCTTATTCTCACAACAACCCTGGGAGGTAGGTGCTATTATCATCCCTATTTTTGACAGTTGAGGAAAATGAGGCAAAAAAGAGATGTCTGAGGCTAAATTTGAACTCAGGTCTTCCTGATTCCTGGCCCAGTGCT
The DNA here is from genome assembly GCF_011100635.1 of Trichosurus vulpecula. Classification (NCBI taxonomy): domain Eukaryota; kingdom Metazoa; phylum Chordata; class Mammalia; order Diprotodontia; family Phalangeridae; genus Trichosurus; species Trichosurus vulpecula. The sequence continues at coordinate 201,938,988 of NC_050580.1, forward strand.
CTATCTACTGTGCAACCTCTTAAAAGTTTTAATGCAAAAGAATTGCTATGTACACAGGTAGTAGGGTCAGGTTAGAACTATGTGGAGATAGATAGATGATAGATAGATACAGATATAGTAGATATATATATATGTATATATACACACATATACACATATACTACATATACATACATATACACATACATGTGTGTATATGTATGTAAATATACATATACATACATATATATGCATGTATATTTAATTTTAGGTAGGTAATAGGGTGATGTTTAATCAAGCACAATTTCTTTGGTGATAAGTGTTCTAAACTATTTAACTATGTTTCATATTGTGTCAAGGTTGAATGTGCTCATAAACAAAGATTTTTGAAATATTGCAAATATTTCAAGTATACTGAGCTTTTCAATTTATATTACATTAACTTAGATAGATCATGTCTGATTGCAGTATTCTTTGTAATATTTCAAACACTTGCTCTTAGTCAATAAAAATGTATTCATTTTATCAGTTAATATACTTGAGTTAATTTAATTATATTTCTTAATTCAATCTCCAGCTTATAGAATTTGGTTTTATTATACTTAGAACATTATTCAGTCAATTTTTTTATTTTAAAAAAATAATTCTTCTTAAAATGAAATTTTCATGTCTGTCTGCTTGGGTATAACCTGTCTGGACCTCAGTTTCATTATCTGTACAATGAGGTTAATCTGGATCAGGTATTCTTAACCTAGGGTGCATAAACTTGATTTTAAATATATAATTCAATAACCATTTCAATGTAATCATTTTTTGTCATTCTATGTATTTTATTTAATGCATTTAAAACACTATACTAAGGATGGGTCCACAGGCATCACCAGGCTGCCATAACACAAAAATGGTTAAGAACTCCTGGTCAAGCTAGTAATTGAGTTTCCTTTCATTTCTAAATCTATGCTCTAATAACTCCAAGACCCAAAATATTTTCCAGCACCTTTTCATGTTATCTTTGGAGTTCCATGGGAATAAACCCTAACACTGTTTTTTAAAAAAAAAGTTTTGCTGGTTCTTTCTATGTTCCTTCTTTCCTTCCTTCCTTCCTTCCTTCCTTCCTTCCTTCCTTCCTTCCTTCTTTCTCTTTCTTTCTTTTTTTCTAACATATTTATTTAGATTATTTTTAATTTATAGAATAAAACAAGCATTTTCATAGCATAGTATAATATGGCTATTTTTGAGATTTTTAAAAACTTGTCTATATGTAGGCACTTCTATTTAAATCATTGGTATATGGTGTTTTATTTTTGCCTTTTTTTAAACAAAAATTTAACCATGAAGTACAAATAATGGTCAAATCATGGACAGAGAAAAAAACTAAGACTACAAACCATTTGCATTAATATATGATAGAAGTGCAATGTCAGCAGTCATAGTATAGGACCATTTGCAAATTAAAAGACAAACCTGGATATACATGAATGATCAGTGATGTTGCAGCACAGACAACTCCTTCCATCAGCACAGACCATAACTCACCTATGACTCAGTAAATTAATCCTAGGGAGTTGTATGACACAAATAGAAGTTAGTTGAAAATGACTTGCCCAGGGTCAATAGCTAATAAGTGTCAGTAGCAGGATGTGGACCAAGATCTTTCTAACTGCCAGCCCAGCACTTGATATCCTTTGCTATGGCATGCTACCACTAAGAAATGACAATTGGACATAATGGTAGCCTAGGAGTGCAAACTGAACCTGCAAAAAAAGAATTCTTATTTGTAGTAGCAATTTTTTATTGGAATCACAGGATAGTATCAGTCACTTAGCATTTATTAAGCACCTAGTATATACTCTGGGGATATAAAGAAAGGCAAAAAAAAAAAGAAAACAAAAAACAAACCTCAGCCCCTGCTGTCTAGGAGTTTGCAGTCTTATGGGGGAGGCAACATGCAAGCAACTATGTACAAAACAAGAAATATCCTGGACAAATTGGAGATAAGCAACAGAGGGAAGGCACTAGAATGAAGGGCAAACAGGAAAGGCTTCCTGTAGAAGGTGGGACTTTAAGTGAGACTTGAAGGAGTCTGGGGGAACTAAGAGGTGGAGATGAAGAGGGAGAGAATTGCAAGCATAGTGGGGGAAAGCCAATGAAAACGCTTAATCAGGAGAGGGAGTGTGAGATGCAAGGAACAGTAAAAAGGCCAAGTGTTACTGGATCTCAGTGTATGTGGAGAGTCAAAAATTACCTCCTCTGGTCCAAATGTTACCTAAGCATGAATTCCCTCTCAACAGGAGGGAATTCCTTAATACATAACTCATTACTGCTCTCAGTGCAACCTATTCCTCTTTCCAATTATCAAGAAGCGTGTCCATATTTTTGGCCAAAATCTGCTTCCTTGTGCTATCTACCAAGCAGTCTTTGATCACCCGGTAGGCCCAAACGAAAAAAAAAAAAATTCCTCTTTTATATGCCAACCTTTGAAGTATTTGACTTGCCTGAAGAATTTTCTCTTTTCCAGGCTAAAAAATCCTAGCCAGTTCAACCAATTCTCCAGGGTTTTTAGTGCCTTCACCATTGTAACTGCTCTCTTCCGCACATGGTAAAAATCTGTCCATGAACCTCCTAAAGTATGGCCCAAGAACCAGACACAATGCCACAGTGAGTCAACAATCATTTCTTAAGTACCTACTATATTCCCAACACATAGTATGTCTAAAGGAACTCAAAATTGAATGGGAAGGACAACATTCCAGAAGCTATGTACAAACAAGATAAATACCAGATAAGACTATAGGTGTGGTTCAGATCTCATTGGCCTAGAAAGAGCATTTACAAGATTTAAGTGACATTCTCTCCTGAATGTTATTAATGTAGGTCAGAAGGAATCAAAGAGAAGTATGATGAACTCATTATTATTGTTATGTTATTATTAGCAGAAAATGTTTATTATGCATGCATAAAAATGCTGAGAAGTTCCTAATAGAGAACACAAGAAAGACATAGTTTCTGATCTCTCTGGGTTAAAGGTGGTAACTGGGCCATATCCTGGCAAATGAAATACAACAGAAGTATTGTCAATGCGAGGCAACGTGGGCCGGGAAGGATAATTTAAAATCCTTATGCACATTGTTGGATTCTGAATCAGCTGTAACCTCTCAGGAAAAAGATCCAGGCATCATCATGACCAGTTCAATGAAGATGTCTGCATAATTTGCAGCAGAGACAGCCAAAAGAATGAAAAGGATGCTGGGATGTGTGCTACAAAATAATAAGGAAAAAGTAAGGTATATAAATCAATGCAATAAGCTCAGCTGTAGGGCCATAATCCATTGGGATTATAGGGCTAGGGGCAAGTCTTCTAGAACCTAGGACAAAATTGTGTTCTTACGCCCCCTACCAGGTTGAGGCACCTTCCATGGGCCACTCCCCCTTTACCAAGGCCAGCCTAGTACATGGGGGCAGGTTAATCACTACATACCCTCCAAATCCAATCTGTGAAGGCTACCAGAACTCCCGCAATCATTCTTCCCAAGAACTACTTCAATCTGCTCAAATTAAATAAACACATTTAGGATTTTGCTATCACTCACAAAGACTGACAAAGTGTCTGAATGGGCTTTTCTTTAAGCTCTTTATTGTGCAGAAGCAGGACCCTGACATTTGGCATCACACTATGTACCCCAGACCCTTTGCAATGAAACTAGTTGTGCCCTGGTGGTTTTGACACCAGTGAAGAAAACACTTCCACATTTGCTTCCCTAGAAGCAAAATCAAAATGATACCAAGTAGATTGGACTGCTTTAGACATGCTTCTGAGAACTCCACTATGCCACCAATTCGCATTTTCAAAATCACAAGATCCTTCCCCTAAGATGATTTAGATAAGAATCCTGAAAAGTGAGTAAATGTGATGGTTTATCTAAGGTAGGAGAGAAAGTTAATGAAGCAAAAAAAAAAACCCTAGGAAACAAAGCTCTTTACTGCTTGTCTCATGTTTGGTGTATGAGATCACCCTAGTGTCTACAGTTAACTGTAATAACTAGCATTTGTATAGAGCTTTACGGTTTACAATGCACTTCACACATCTTATCTCATTGAATCCTCACAAGAACATGTAAGGTAGATGGTATCATTATTGCCATTTGACAGAGGAGGAAACTGACCTACCCAGGGTCAAACAGCTAAGAAATGTCCAGGGTTGTATTTGAACTTGAGTCTTTCTGACTCCATGTCCTGCTGCTCCATCTCCTGTGCCACCTAGCTGCCATATCATAACTAATGTTTTGGGAGGAAGCTAAGTTAACATAAATACAAGCATTTCATTTTCTCCAGTAAGTGACTTTACTCATCAACCATTTCCATGCATTACATAGTAGACAATTCTAAAATATGGAATAATCATAGAGAGGGGGATGGGGAAGCAGCCGGGTAGCCCAGTCTGTATGACCACTGGACTTGAGAGTCAGGAAGACCTGAGTTCAAATACCACCTCAGCCACTTACTAGCTTATGTGACCCCAAGCAAATCTTAACTTCTCTCTTCAGCTTCCTCTTCTGTAAGGTAAGGATTATAATAGCATTTGCCTCCAGGATTGTTGTGAGGATCAAATGAAATAACATGTATCATGCTTTGCAAACCTTAAAGTGGTATATTAATGCTCACTATTATTACCTTTCCAGGTTTTTTCAGTTTGCCACAAAGTGGCTTGAATTTAAAATTCTCACTTCTGCAGGTGTGTTAGAATTGCTACAAATGTGACTTCTCTTTTCCCCCCAGAACCCTGGACTTCTTTCTTTATAAAAGGTAATTACTTCACATGAGTAGTCACCGGTTTTCAGAACTCACGCCATGTGTACTTGTGCAGATTTTGTCTACAGAAGGCATCCTATTGAGTCCAGTGTGACATCTCTTGAGATTCATTGCAATTACATCAGGTCCATTACACTAGGTAAGTGCTCTTTATATCCAACGAGTGTCTCTCAAGTTCTAGGATACCAATGGTTTCTTCTGAGAGGCTTGGCTGTTAGAACTTGTCCTCATTCTATTTTAAACCATTTGAATCCTGACCATTTCCAAATCTCAGCTTCCTATTGCATCATTTTTTTTCTCATCATTTTTCCTTTGTAAAGGATTTTTTCAAATAAACTATCCCCATTTCTTATTTTTTCCCAAGTTGCCATTTTTGTAATCACTTATCTTATACTTTTTTTCTTCTCCTCATGCTCTGACTCCTTGAACTGTTCTTTTTTCCTCACATCATTCTCTCTGTGTGTATGTGTGTGTGTGTGTGTGTGTGTGTGTGTGTTGGTATATTCACATATGTGTGTGGAAGGGTGCATGTGGGTGAATATACTTTAGTTTTTCATTATAAGTACATATGCATTTTCTTTAGGGGTATGATGGTTAATAAAACTAAAACATTTTGTGTTTAAAAGAAATAGGGTGCTAACCTTAAAAAACAGATTTAAATCTTTACTCTCCATAGAACCCCTTTATGTGGGTAATCTGCAATAATAATAGTATTACAAAGCACAATACTTTAATAAAATTAGAAAAAAATAATCAATGAAACTTCACAAGAAAGTTGGCTTATTTCCTGATGATAGGAACAATTTTCCTGAAGATTTGCCGTTTTCTCATGGAAAACACTGAGGAGCTTTAGAAGATAGGGACTTTGAAGACATCTATCTGGGTTCTGGGATTTGGAGACTGTGAGAACTCCCTTCCCCAGTGACCATCATGACCTAACTATAATTTAGTAGTGAAGTTTTAGAGCATTGCCCTTTGGAAGATATACATTTTAAATCTAATCATTTCATTACTTTTGGGGTGATCTGTTCAGGAGGAACACCATTAAGCCTTTGTTTTCTGAGCAGTCAAAATATGATACCAGTTGTAGGTATTTGATGTTTACATATCTGATATCCCCTTCCCTTAAGATCTACTTTTCTGGCAGCTGAATTGTTTTTGAAAAAGGTGATGAGCCTATGTGGCTGACTAGTCAGAAAAGCATTATACCTATTTAGCCCAGAGGAGGAAAAAAATTGAAAGGCCACAACCAGCTTCTGGGTAGGACAAGAATAAACAGGGAGGAAGTGCTGTTACATTTTTCAAATGACAGTCAGAAGTCTTAATAATCTGCCAAACAGGATGTTCAAAGGACACTTGAGGGACAAGAAAAGTCACAGGGGTTATTAACAGATAATCCTGTACTAAGAGCACTGTGTATCTATTAAAAGCTCAATCAAAAGAAGGAGAGGCCTGGAGCCCAAGGCCAGAACACATGAATACCTCACTTAAACCAGCATTCAAAGGGAAGGGGGGAAAAATCAGTCTTTCAACTCTTCCACTGGGAGGAAGATTCCTCATTTCAGTAATGATGCAATACTTATTGAGGTTTAACAAACCTCATGAATATGAGTCTGGGACAGAAACAAAAAGTAGCTTTACACCAATAGACACCAGTTCAGTTTAAAATAAAACACTGAAGCTCATGCGATGACTGTTGTTCCAGTGTGTTCATGACAAACCAAGAAGATAAGTCAAAACAATTTAAAATGGCCCAGGGACCAGGTAAATTCCTTCAGATCCTTCATAGTCTGAATCCAATCCACTGCTCTAGCCAAATGTCACACTACTTTCCCTCAAGCATTTTCTATTGGAGTCATATGTTGGTAAATTCAAGCACATCCCACGTCTCTTTATCCCCATACATTTGCTTGTATCTCTCTACCTCTTAACATCTACTCCATTCTTCAAGATCCAGAAGAAATGCTTTCTTTTTCATGAGGCACTTGCTGATATCCTCAGCTTGTAGAAATCTGTCCTTCATATATATTCAAAGCATTTTATTGTTTTCTTAGGCATTTGTTTTAAATCCTGTCATGCTTATATATTATAGAAACCTAAATTCTGGAACATGAAAGGACATTGGAGAGCTTCTTGTATAATTTTCCTCATTTTGTTGATACTGAAATTAAGGCCCTGAGAAGAGAAATGACTTGTCTGTAAAAAAAAACATACGAAGCAAAGCTGAGATTTGAACCTAGTTCAGCTGAGAAAGAGGAGGAGAAGAGGGAAGAAGGGGAGAAGGAGGTAGAAGAAGGAGAAGGAGAAGAAGAACAACACATAGAAGAACAAGGAGAAGAAGAAGAGGGGGAAAAGAAGTAAGAGGAGGAAGAAGTACCAATAATAGATAATATTTCATTTTAAGGTTTGAAAAATACTTTATGTATGTTATCTAATTCAAGTGTCCTTAACACTACAAAATATAATTTATTAATCTTATAATACTAAATTATAATCACCTCCTTTAGGGTGGGATCTATGTACATCTTTCTCAGGATCTAGTACAATGTACACATAGTGAGTAATGAATGTTTATCGAATGAATGAATAAGACTGAGCCAGACTTTAAGAACCATATATGTATAATCTATTCTTTCCATTAAATACATTCTTCAGTATTTTTAAAAGAGAATTTGGACAAAATATTTGTCTACAAAATCACTTTTCTCAAGTTTGATTCTGATGGAAATTTCCTCGAGCACTCTGGAACAATAGCACAGTTGACAATGTCAAAAGGCATGCTGAGATCAAGGAAAATGAGAATGGCAGAAGTGGTAACTGCATTCATAAAGAGATCATTTAAAAACTCTTTGCTTGGATATAAACTAAAACATGACTAGAATGTCTCATCCAAAAGAAAAAAACGTTTGTGTGTCCAGCTAGGAGTTTTTAAGGATTCTGCAGTCTAGAAAAGGATTTAGATATCTATGATGTTATAAGGAATAGAAGGAATGTAATTTATCAAAACTCAAATTTTATGAAGAAAATTGTGTGTGTGTGTGTGTGTGTGTACATGTGTATTTGTGTGTAATTGGAAAGGTAAGATGCATCAGGTACTCATAACCCTCTTTGGTCATTCCGCTTCGACCTCTGAATGTTCTCTCAACATGATGCTTCCTGGAACCCTGGGATTGTTTCCCTGAAACTATCTATTAGGAAACATCTCTTTTTACAACTCCTAAAAACTCATCTTAGCCACAGAACATTTCTGGAATAGCCGTAAACCAACTCAAAGATTGGGAACTGTCATGGAAGTCATACAAACCCAGGACTCTTTACCTCACATTCTATTGCAATCATACATACAGCAATTGCCCTGCTAACACATACAATTGGTATAATTATTACTATGGAAAATTCTATTGGTTTACTGGTTTTATTTGTTGCCTACATTTTTGCATGTTCCTCTTTTTTCCCATTGTTTTTTAGACTGAACTCTAAAGGCAAGGGACCATGCTTTTTTAATCCTCTTTGTACAGAACCTTTCACAAGAAGGCATTGCAAAAAAATAACCATAATGATATACAGAAGCATTTTCAGTCCAAAATTCTTAGTAATATTACATGAGGTGTGACTACACAGTAAATGAGATTGATTCCACCAGCCAAGCACAAGAATCAGTCTCAATACTTTATAGTCACATCTCATATGCCAGCTGCCAAAATAATGAAATTTTCTATTCATAAACAAACCTCATGGTAGCCTAACACCTGTGTGGCATTATATTTTCTGAGATGTTATTATAACTGTATTTGGAGATATTTTAAACTTAGAATTAGGAATCTAAATTTGTAGGTTTTTATTTCCCCTTAGGGTCTCAGTCTCTCTGGCTCATCTCTCTTCTCTCTCTCTCTGTCTCTCTCTGTCTCTCTCCCTCTCTCCCTCTCTCTCTCTCTCTCTCTCTCTCTCTCTCTCTCTCTCTCTCTCTCTCTCCCCCTCTGTCTCTCTCTCTCTCTGTCTCTTTCTGTCTCTCTCTCTCTCTCTCTCTCTCTCTCTCTCTGCCAAATATTCTGACTCCACCTGTGTCTTGTGAGACACACAGAGATGGAAAGGAGTATAATGTATGTATCTTTGTATATGTGTGTATATTTACATTCTACATTTCCTATGGAAACCTGAATAGGGTAAGGGCTCAATAAACATCGACAAATGATAAAGAATAAAGAACATGTGGATTATAGAGGAAGGATTACAGACAGATAATAGAGACCTTGATAGATCCTGAATGATTCGGAGTTTCCTAGAAATATTTAAAAGTAGAATAAATATCTATCTCTCTGGAAGACTTTAGATGCTCTCTTATCTGAAGGAAAGAAACTGAACTAGATGACTTCTCAAGATTCCTTATACTCTTGTAATATTAAAGGTTAATATCTAAAGTGTTGCTTATGCTTTCTTTAAACAATAAAATTTCAAATCTTATTACATGAGGAAACAAGCTAATCAAATAAAAGAATGCAATCAGTTAATTCTATGGACTTATTTCTACCTATAGATATTAAGGAGATGGACAAAAAAGAAAGGACAAAAGATTAATTATGTTAGTATCACTTCAATAAACTTTTTTTCCCCAAGGTTCTTAGGAATCCAATTATATTTGACAGACATTTATTGAATATCTACTATTTGCTAGATATTGGGATTACTAAAACAAAAATTAGGAACTCTCTTTGCCTTCAAGAAACTTACATTCTACTTGGGAGTATAACATGAAAACAAGCAAGTAATATAAGATAATTTGAAGAGAGAGGTAATAGCTAGAGAAATCAAGAAAGACTTCTTAGAGAATAATTCACACAAGCTAAACCTGGAATAAAGTTAAGAACTGTACAAGGGAGAGGTGAGCATGCAGTATGCTTCAGATATAAGACAATTTGTACAAGAGCATAGAGGCAAGATACAATGCCGAGTTTGAGAGATGCTTAGTAGATCAATTTGACTGGAAAACAGAATGCATGAAAAGCAGTAATATTGTCTAAATCTTTGTGAAGGACTTTAACCAAACCAAAGAGTTTTTATTTCATTTTAGAGGCAATAGGGAGCCACTTAGGCTTCCTGAGTGCGTACATCACCAACAAACAATCTAACAAAGGCAATCCTATTTCCCTTGTAATTGTTAGGTGCTTCTTTTCCTTCTTAATGCCCAAACAACACAAATATTCCACAATAAAGTTACTTCAAAATAAAAATGGAGATACTTTCATTGTCATTTGCTTGACTGTGAATGAATTTGGAATATATAAGAAGTGTCAATAGGCTTTGAACACCATTCCTTCTCCTAGGTGCTTAAGTAAATTTATCTCCCTGACATTTAATTTGTTCATTTACTTTAAGTCAGGGAGAAAGGGGGAAAAAGAGATTTTCAGTACAAAAACTACCTATCTTGCCCTCGATCTGTGTTCAGCATTTTATATTACACCACCACAGATAGTTCTATACTGCTCCAAGGATTCCTTTATGACATTTTAGATGGTATTCAGCAGTAAGCCTGCAAATGACACTGTGAATTTGGGACGGGATTATAAACTTATGGTAAAGAGCTTTCAGAGGACAGTCAACTGTAACCAACATTATTTCATTAAAAGAAGCAAAACAACCCCTCTTTTTCTCTCTTCTATAACACAGCCTTAAGGAAGCAGTCCACTGTCACAGAAAGCTCACTGAACGAATTACTCTACATTTCTTGTTGCTTTATGATATCAGTTTTAAGAGTCGACTAAGAAAAGCACTCTAGAAGACTACTACTTAGCACACAATAGCATTTCTGTGTCAACTGGGAAACAGTCTAACATCCTAAATTAAAAGTGACAAAACTACATGTTATACAACATTAGAGAGATGTGCTAAAGACAGATGGTTGGATCTACAGGGCAGTGCATTGCTTAACTTAAACAGTAGAGATAAAACAATTATATCTGACTTAGCTCAAGGTGAAGGAAAACCAACTACCTTCCCTTAAAGATTTCTTTGTGGAACACTCTCTGCTTTCACTTCTCCTCACAACAGGTCATTTCGTATTCGGACGTATAAGACAATAAAAAGAAACCGAGGGCCAAGATTTTCATTCTGCTTAACTTTTGCTAAGAAAGTGGCCCTAGAAATAAACCTATATCTACACAAGTAACTAATGGCTGCCTGAACTGTAGATAAAGGTCAGTTATGCCTACCCAAAATACACTGGACTTCTGAATGTACCACAATCAGTGGACCAGATGACCCCAAAGGCCTTTTTTAGGTCCTATGTACAATAATATGAACTCTAATAATATGAAACTTCGGATCTTTAGTCTGATAGAAATCTCTCTCCTCCCACCCATCCCAAATGAACATAGGAGGGGCACCATAGTCAGGATTTAGACACTTTGCTATTAGCTCATATACACACTGGCTATAATCTTTATTGGTATCATGAGCTAAACAATGAATATGCTTAAGTGTCTTAATTTAAGTTGCTTGGTACATGAGTTTAATGATTAAACTATTTAGCCGTAATTACTTTTCATCACTTATAGGTCAATAAAGGGGCCAAAATAGTCCACAATTTCTATCAACAGTATCACCATTTTCCTTCTCATTCCATTTGTACAAGTGAACAATAATGGCAAAAGCTCACACTTCATTTCATCTTACAAAAGTTTCCAAAATCACTTTCTTCCCACAAAAACCTTATGACGTAGGCAGTTCAAAAATTCTTCTTACAGTTTTGTGGATGAATAAATTGAAGCTGATTTGGAATTATCAGTCAGAATTTGAACCCAGCTTTTCTCTTGACAATAAGAGTCCTTCTTACCTCACCCACAACTGTTTTCATCACACACAGACAACTGATGATGGCCTTTGCTCTTCACATTATTTTCTTTAGAGAGGAAATAGGTCATCTATACCAAAGGTGCCACAAACATGGCCCCCAGGCCACATGTGGCCCCAAAACACCTTCAAGCAGAGCCCAAACTAGAAAAAAATGTAATTGGGTAACACTGAACAAAATTTTAAAAATATGGTAAAACATAGATAATATTACATTTTAAAACCAATTCAATCTGTAGCCCACAGGGATTTTCTATTAGGTATGGATGAACGGCCCCTATTTCTAGTTGACTTAGATACCCCTGATGTAAATTATCAGATTTATTTGCATCCATGATAAATGGAAGTGTCACCCTTATGAGAAAATAGAAATCTACCTGTTCTCATCTACAAAATTTTGCAGTTTAATGGACTGACCTCAGTGCTACCTTTCAACATTAAAATTCTATTCATTCATGGGATTTCATGAGATCATAGCTTAGTCTCATTGAGTTATGGCTAGAAGGTGCCTTACATATTATCTAGTTCAGCTCCATCATTATACAAATGAGGAAACTGAGTCTCAGGGAGAATAAAAGACTTGCACAAGGTCACACAAATAATAAGTGGCTAAGGGAGGATTTGATTCCAAATTCAGCATTGTTTTCATTGCATCATGAAGAATTACCCTTCCAAAAACAAATATCAACTTCAATATGTGTCAATTCACCAATACAGCTCAAATTCTTTGGGTCTAAAAATCTGTTTTCTAAATTCAAGAATAATCTTTGAAAAGACTATCATATATCAGAAGAGAAAGAGAAAGAGATGGGGGGGGAGGGCATAACCTCTTAAGTTCATTACAAGCAAACAGAGAGCCAGTTGAGAGTATGAAATGGACAAAAGTGAGTATCAGAGGTAGAGAAAAAAGATCAAAAAGAGGAAGAAAAACGGGGAATGTTCATTGGACCATGAGAGTACTTCAAATACACTTTGTTTACTCCCCAATTTTGCCAAAGGAAAATGCATGTGATATGCCTGATTAGTAGTTCCCATTTAGAAGACAACTGTAATGGAGGATGGAATAATAAACATAGTATAGGGCTTCAAGTCAGTTCCAGCCCTTGCTTTAACACCTTACCAAATCTATAACTGTGAACTAGTCAGTTACCCACCTCACAAGAATGTTGTAGAGGAATGCCCCTTTGTAATGTGAGCTATTATTATTTTTATCTATTTGTATTATGCTTGTGGTTGTAAAAAAGAATCATTCTTATCCATGAAACTAACTGGCTAATTCAAGGATTGCTTCCATTTCCATCATGGTCAAACCAACAGAATTAATTGGCTCAAAGAGGTACAGAATGCTACTTATTAAATCAGAAGCCATTCAGATCTTAAATATCTTTTAAATTAATAATATAAATGAGTGTGCTAAGAAATTTATATTTTTAAATACAAGCTATTGAAATTAAAAATGTTCAAGAAAATATCTAGTTCTGTGCTGTTCATGATGCTTATGAAGAAAAATAAAAATTTTAATTAATTTTAGCTGTAAGGAAAACCAACCCTCAAGGAGGGAAAAACAAACCAGGAATAGATTTTGCTATCATACATACATAATCAAGGAAACAGGCCTTCCTATACACAGTATATGCACATACGCCTGCCAAAGGATAGCTGCATTGTTGCTCAAAGTTTCAGAATTGTGAATTGACTTCAATACCTCAAAATTAATTTTGAAATGTTGATGACAAGTGCCATGTAAATACCCAGATGGATACATAAATGTAGCAATATTTTTATTAAGTTACTATTAGCTGTGATTTTTAAAGTTGTATCACAAATACCAAGAAATCAGGAGAATTCCATCATGAAGTTTATGTGTAATTTTAAAATAATACCCTGCAATCCCATAAACCTCTTTAACTTTTTAAAAGCATCTTTATCCACACTACCAACTGATGAAATAAGTAATTAGTATACCCAAGGATAAAGAGTTTTAGTGACTTGCTACACAGCTAATTAGAAGCAGAACTGAGACTATTTTCTAGGTTATCAGCTCCCAGCTCGGGGCTCTTTCCACTGTTCCAATATAACTTAATCTAACAAGCATTGTTAATGCTTAATGCATTCAAGGTTTCTGTTTTACGTACCAGGGATAAAAAAAAAACACAATCCCTGCCCACAAGGAGCTTACTTTCTACTGAAATGGCATGCAAACAATTGAGTTCACATGTGACAATCTGAAAGGAAGAAGAGAACACCACCACTTCAGAGGATCTAGAAGATAGGGAAGTGAGGAAGGGGAGCTCATGACAGTATAGATCAAATAGATTATTTTAAAATTGACAGATGCAGATATAACTAAGAAGCAATAAAATGTGTTGTGGGTAGCAGATTGAACATGAATCCAGAATGGCGTACTGCAGCTTAAGATGCAAACACTATATTCTGCTTCATAAATGAAAATCGATTTTAGAGTATCTATGTGTTGTCCATAGTCCTGGTCTAACCACTGCTACAATTACCTCAATCTCCTACACATTGATAGCTTTCAACAGCTCCTTACTGCCCTGAAAAGAGAGTGCCAACTCCTCATGCTGGCATTCAATTCTACTCACCATATGGCTCCAGCCCATCTTTCTAAGCTTCATTTTCCAGTACTCCCCTACATGCACCCTATATACCAGCCAAGCACACTAGTAGTTCATCTGTCTGCCATTCCTCTACCTTAAGTGCCTTCACTTCTTAATTATGCTGGCTAGGATACTGCTCATCCTTCAAGGACCACCCCTAAAGCTACCTTCTTTGTGAAACCTTTGCTAACTTCTCCCAACCAGAAGTGAACAATATCTAGTCCTAAAGGATGGGCTTTCAGTCCACTTGGCTCTCATTCAATACTGCCATTTTTCCACACAGAGATCTGCCTTTGTTGTCCCTCTTCATTAGTGAATTGGTAAATTTTTTTCCTCTCTTACAGGATTTATTATCTTATTCTTTGTAATAGAATAATTTGTAATAATTTGCCATGTTTTCATAGACTCTAGTACTAGAAGAGAACTTAGATGTCATTTAATTAAACTCATTATCAAATGAGGATACCGAGTCCCAGAAGGGTAAAGTGACTTTCTAATTCTCACTAAAATGTGAGCTTCTTCCACAGCCAGGACTGTTTCTGCATTTCTTTGCAACCTCCTCCGCCCCTCACAAAGGGCCTGGCATATAATAAGTACTCAATAAATGTTTGCTGACTTTTAAAGTACCTCACCCAAGGTAGTACTACCCAAGGTAGTAAGTGGTAAGTAGACCTTCTAACTCCCCAAACAGTGATCTTTCCATGGTGCCATATAACCTTGTCTGAAATAGACTGGAAGCTCCCTGAAGACTGGAATTGTATGTATTTATGTCCCTTGTAGAGCCTAGCAACATGCTGTAATCATTGCACATTTTCAGTAAATATATGGGTTAAAGTCAAGATGAGTTGAATAGACTGCCAAATTCTAGGCTCTTGAATTTAAAAAGATAAGGCTCACTCAAAAATATTTAGAGATGTATACAACATGAAGATAAATAAAGGAGTGAGGGGCAAAATTTGCTTAATAATTCTGAAAGAACTGAGAATGTCTCACACGGAGAAGAGAAAGAGAGGTGAAGTCCTCAAGCATATGAAAAACTGGTATATGAAAGATGATGCCTATTATTTTTTTCAGTTCAAATGAGAACTAATTAGAGGAAAAGCTGTTCTTGTATAGCAAAGGACATACAGATATAAGGGGGAATTCCTGACTGGAAAGATTCTGCCTAAAAATAAATGTACCCAAGCAATACGCAGCACATACCCTTTACTTGTGCTTCTGTGGGAACTTAAATAATTTCTCAGAAACATTTATAACATTAATAGGGCTTCTTATTTTATAGGGAAAAGAAAAGAAATTTCCAAGTGAAAATATAATGCTCATAGTATAGTTATCAAAGGGCAGCTAGGTGGCTCAGTGGATAAAATGCCAGACCTGGAGTCAGAAAGTCTCATCTTCCTGAGTTGAAATCCGGCCTCAGACACTAATTAGCTATGTGACCCTTGGCAAGTCACTTAACTTTGTTTGCTTCAGTTTCCCCATCTGTAAGATGAGCTGGAGAATTATCTTTGCCAAGAAATTCCCAAATGGGGTCACAAGGAGTTGGATATGAATAAAAAATTGAACAACAATTATAAAAAAGAAAAATATAAAATCACCAATCCATAGAAAAGTTTCATAGTCACTACCTTGCTCTCTTGGAATAAAAAGCCAATATACTACTAACTAAATTATAGGTTAAATACTATTCTAAAATCATATGATCATGATGATTATCCATGTATAAATTTTTTTCCCAAATCTTAGACACTGGTAAATTTATTTTAAATAATATTAAATCTGGCAGAATTGTTGTACATCAAAAGATGTGGACATGGTCATGGAATTTGTTATAATGGAGTTTAACCTCAATTAAGCATTGTGACTTAAAAGGTATGTTAAGAGAAATATTCAATGTCCATTTCTCAGAAATCTGACATTAACTCTCAGAAGAAAAGTGAATGAAAATTATTTGTTGAGTCATCTTCAATATTTTCTGTAGTTTTATATTCTTCTTGTTGTCTGTTCTACTTCCCAATTCTGATTGTATCATCTTTCTCCCAGTCCACCCCCAAAATGTATTTTCACACATTTTCATTCCTGAATTTATTTTGTGGGGGTATTTTTTGGTCTTTTTTTTTCCTATTCCAAAGCAGTCAAATGATTTTTTTTACTAACTTTGGACCATGGTAGCTTTGTGTATTTGTCAGAGATTTAAAAGCAAGGAAGTATGAGTCAATAATACAAATACAATCTGGTTTTAATAAATGTCATTATACCATCCAGTTTCATATAGCAAGGTTATTTCCCAGCTGCCATCTCATGCTATCACTGCTTTGCTAATGAATATACAACAAATTCTGTTGAAGGAGAACATGTACATAACACTTACATTCACAAGTCCCTGCACATTTAACATTCTTAATATTTGACAAAGACAGCCTTTTAGTGTAGAACTTATGTAATGTGCTGTTTTAAAATACCATATATAATGTTATTATTATAATGTTAAATTAATGCTGATAGCTGACAGTAGAGACTCATGGAGTTTACCAGTGTCTGAGATTTGGAAATATTTTATTATACATAGATATTCATCATAATCATATAATTTTGGAATAAGATTTAACCTATAGGCTAGTTTATAATACATTGACTTTTTATCCCAAGAGTGTAGTATCTGCAAAGTGTGGACTCATGGGGTCAGGAAGACCTGGCTTTACCTTCTGCTTCTGATACATCTTGGCTGTGTGACCCTGGGCACATGAAGTGATTAAATCATTTAATTTCTCAGCATCCCAGGCAACTCTCTAACACTAGGAGTGGCAAAGCAAGTTTTGATGTGCATTGGTAAAGGGACTTTGTTACTTATCAGAAGCTCTCTGTACGAATGGAATCACAGCATCTGTTAATGGTAATGATGATAATGATAAATATCTAATCATTTTAAAATTAGATACATTTTAAAAGTATGCTATAGCATATAAATCATATGGATTACAAAGTACAGATATAATATGGTTTACTATTTTATTATTATATTTTATTTATAGATTTTATATTATGTTTATAATATATTATGCATTATAGTGTTATATAATATAAATATAATTATACAGGTAGTATAAAATTACATTATCATAATAATATTAAATTTATATTACATAGTATATATTATATGTATATATAAGCAAGAGTATTAGTGTTCTGTATAATAAGGTGATATAAAATGACCAAGGCCCTCACATCCTAGACTTCGTTGAATTGAATCGATCAATCAACAAGTTTTTATTAAGTAACTACTATGTACCAGGGTCTTTTGCTAGGTGATGGGGATGCAAGTATAAAGAATGAAACAATCCCCACTTTCAAGGAGCTAACATTACAAGAAGGGCAATAAGAAGTACTTGGGTAAGTATATACAGCTCAAGAATAAGGTTAATACAGATAGAAACATAGACAGACATATAGACAGACAGACATAGATAGATAGATATAAATAGATAATAAATAATAAATAAATAATAATAAAAATAAATTTACTCTTCTTGTGGCAGCTTATTATCTAAACTATGATAGGTTTCTCTGAGCTGAACAAAGACCTATAATCTTCAGACTTGCTACAATGAAACAATCTTAAAATTTACAAAACCATAATATCACTAATACAGCATTTTGAAATGTCATATTTTGGTTAAAACCATGTCATATTTCAACCAAATAAAATTGTAGCATAAAGACCAGTGTGTCCTACTCAGTAGAGCACTAGATTGGTGGTAAGGAAGACTTGGGTTTGAATTCAGTCTTAGATGGCAACTTGTCATGTTACCCTGGGGCAAGTCTCCTATTAATAAGTCTCATTTACTTCTTCTGTAAAGTGAGAATAATAATACCTTCCATATTGGGTTATCAGGATAACCAAATAAGATAATGTATACAAATCATTTTGTAAACTTAAAGTGCTATGCAAAAGTGAACTATTATCATGACCTTTCTATTAACTCTTAAGATACCCTCTTTTGCACAAGTCCTCTACCATTTGCAAATAAGAGTAAATCTTGAAACTTCTTTTCACATAAACACATAAAAATAACCAGTATTATACAGTCTTTCAGGAAAGTGTTTGCTTCTATTTTTAACGAAGTTGAGATGAGGCAGAGTAACGTTGATGTCCCAAGATTTTTTTTTACTAAAATAAAATTAAATCATAATATCACAAATTTTGCTATATCATCATAGCTGTCATTGGGTTAGAAGTATATATTTGTTTTCTTTAATTGCCTCTATGTTATGACTTATTTGCTGAAATGTTCTCAAATGTATGCAAGCATAAGAATCTATTAAAATAAAAATAAAAATGCCAAAACTTGGGCTACTCTAACCTAAATAAAAGTCTAACCTAAATGAAAAGTGAATGCCTTTTTGAGGAAAAAGAAGTCACTAATATTGTGAATATCAAATTACATCTGACTTGTCATTAGCAGAACCAAAGGCAATAAACACATGTGAAGGCACTGTCAAACATTCATGTCTTGAGAAATGTGTTCTTTGCTGGAGACCTATTTATATCCCATTTCCCACCTCGTCAATACTTAGCTGTGTGGCCCAGAGTTGGCCACTGTGATGTTGGTGGGCCTTATCTTTTTCTGAAAAATGAGTGCGTGGCACTAGATTTTCTTTGTCTAATTTTCCTTACAAAAATATGAACTCTAGACTTTACAAGTCTATGAACCTGATGATTTGAAACAGACAAAAGACCAAGAGGTAGTTTCCACTTGCTTGCCTGTTCTGTTTCTCTCAATTCAGAGCTAATAGTCTTGAGAGTTTGAGAGAAAACTGAATGGTTCCCCAATACTGAGCAGGAATGTTGTGATCATACCCAGATGGACACCCATAGGCTTACCATACACCAACGGGTAGATCTCCCTATATAAGATATAACATATACACCAGGGTATTCTTCAGGCTCACAGTGTTCCCTGTGCCTGAACTATCATCCTATATGCTCTTCAATTATCCTTTAAAGTTCAATTGAAATGTCATCTCTCTCACGAAATCCTCCATGATATCCTCCTGTCGATGATGACAAGTCCTCCTCTGACCTCACATAACCATTAAATTTGTACCTCTGTAATGTACTGATCATGTTATATTTTCATTACTAATAAAATAACTCATAATGACATCACACTTTAAGTTTTACAGTTTCTCCAAAAAAAAAAAAACAAAACACTGAGGCATATAGCGTAAGCATCAGTATCTCCCTATTATAGATGAGGAAACTGAGCACCAGAAGTCAAGTGATTTACAAGATTTAAACCCAGTTCTTCTGACTTCAACTGCAGCACCCTTAAACCAGACATTGTTACTGTTTCTTATCCCTCTATGAGATGGTAAACTGCATAATCAATCAATCATAAATGGCAGCCACCAGATTTTCTTTTCTAAAAATAGTGCCCTTTCACTACTGAGCACAGTGCTATACACAAGGAAGCACTTAAATCTGCACTGAATTGATTATGACTTTTTAAAAAAAATTAGAGAATTATTGCCATGGCATATATCTAAAGTCCAAATTCTTGTTTCCTTTTTCTCCTTTTGTCTCCAGCACATAGCACAATGCCTGGCAAATAGTAGGCAATTTATAAATTCTAATTGTTTACTGACCAACTCTTTTTACCTTGCTAGGAATGTCATTCTTATGTAGTTGTTGTTCAGTCATGTCTGACACCATTTGAGATTTTTTTGGCAAAGATATTGGAATGGTTTCTCATTTCCTTCTCCAACTCATTTTGTAGATATGGAAACTGAGACTTGCCCAGGGTCACACTGTTAGTAAGGGTCTGAGACCAGATTTGAACTCATAAAGAGGAATCTTCCTAATTCTGAGACCATTATTCTATCCACTATGCCACCTAGCTGCCCTTGCATGTAGTATATTTCACAAATTGATAGCAAACTGTGGGCTTACATCATTTTAAACTAAATAAACTTTCTACTATTGAGTGTTTTTGTAAAACTTAAGTTGATTTGGTATACCTATGGTCTACTCTTTTGTGGGGGGCAGGGTGTTCTATTTTCCTTCAGCTAAAACTAAACTGTCTATGATCATTTTTCCTTTTATTGCATGGATGCATCATTTGGCCAGCTCATACTGCTAACGATTGCAATAAAATTCTTCTAAATACTTCATTCAGGTCAATAGTATTCAGGGCCTCCATTTTCTGATATCCTCCCTCTTCCCTTTAAATAAAATAATCAATAAGCTATGTTTCACAGCCATCATCATTTTCCTTTTCCCCAGAACTTCACTCATAATCCTTGCCAGAGGTTTACTGAACAGGCGGTCAGCTCTTGACAAAGTTCAATGGTCAGGGATATTTATTCCTGGTGTTGTCCTTTTCCTTAGATATTTATTATTCCCTCAATCTCCCTAGAAGTTGTGGATAGGAAGTGGTGTGGCTTTAGTGGATAGAGAGCATGGACTGGATTCAGAAGACCTGGGCTTAAGTTCTAATTCTAACATATGGGCAGCTAGGTGGCACAGTGAGTAGAGTACCAGCCCTGGAGTCAGGAGGACCTGAGTTCAAATCTGACCTCAGACACTTGACACATGTACTAGCTGTGTGACCTTGGGCAAGTCACTTAACCCCGATTGCCCTGCCAAAAAAAACTAATTCTGACATACGTCTGTGACCCTGGGCAACTCACTTAAAGTCTCATTGCCAGAAGCAATTTTCTAGGACTAAAAAATGATATACACAACAGAATAACAATTGATTTGCCTTGGTAAAGAAATTTGTTTTGTTTTTGTTTTTAACTGGAAGCTCCTGAAACCAAAGAAATCACACGTCCAAATAACAATGGTTTAAGTTGTATCTGCATCCAAATCCTCACTTTTCTTCTTTCAATACCTTTGTAGGGAGAAACTACCAAAATGTATCTATTTTTGCCTGCATCATTTTTATTTGAATAATTCTGATGGAAAAAAAATAACCCCAGCACCATATTTCTGTAAGTTCTATCTGGACTTGACTAATTTTGTCCTCGCATGACCTAGCCACTTTCATTTCCCCATTTCCTAGAAGCACCCTCCATTATGTCTATAAGTAATGATTAATTTCATATATACTATCCCCATTTCTCTCATATAACCTCTGTTATCTTTCTATATACTATTCCCTTTGACTCTTTAATCTCTGTTATCAAAGCATTCTTCTTATCTCTTCATTCACTCAAGATTTTCCTACCAATGTGTTCTCAGCTTCAGGTACTGATTCTAATGTCAAAATCATGTCACAGACTTAGGAGAGAATTTTCCAGTGCTATCCATATTGAAAGATGCATAGTGCTTCTACTCCTCAAACCTTAGCCTGTCTTTGTCTCACTGTAGACAACAAATTTATTCAAATCCCATTTCCCTTTCTGAAACTTCCCTTCCATACTGGAAGTTTATTGCTGTTTTGACACATATAGCTCCCCTACTTTACATCACCCCTGTAACATTTGCCTATGTGAAAGTAAGTTTTTTATCCTCTATAAATATTTTGCCTTGTATAAGATTTTTTTTGATATCTCTCTATTGTGTTTTTATGACATCTTTCAAATACTACTGTCCAGACAGCTCTGACAATGTTTGTTAGGGACATATAAATATTTGCCAATATTATTTTCTCTTCATTTGATGTCCTGTACAATACATTTTCCAGCTACTTGTTATTTCCATGGATTTTCCTGTTTTATAGAAGAAAATGAAAAAGACTCACCCATTCTTCTCCTAGGGATCAAATAAAAAAAGTTTACCCCTCCCCAGAACAACTGATTCCTTCTAGTTCTAGAAAACACCTTCTTGACATTTTGTCTAGTTCTCAAAAGCATTTGACCAAATCCTTCTTGAACAATTCTGTAAGTGATATGTATGATAGACAATGTCACTTTCCTTTTAATTTTTCCTAACTGTATTCCTATCCCCAGACAAAAGACATCCTTCTCTCGCCAATCTCTCATTTCTTTTGACTTGACTTCTCTGTTGAACTGATCACATTAAAACTTATACTAGAATTATTTGCATTTATGTCTCATTCTTCTCCTAGACTGGAAGGAAGGAAGGAAGGAAGGAAGGAAGGAAGGAAGGAAGGAAGGAAGGAAGCATTTATTAATCATTTTCTATGTGCCAGGCATGGTGCTAATCACTTTACAAATATTATCTGACTTGATGGGCATTTAGGTGATTCAGTGTATAAAGTGCCAGGCTGGCGTCAGGAAGACTCATCTTCAAATCTGGCCTCAGACACTAGCTGTGTGACCCTGGACAAGTCATTTAATCTTGTTTTCCTCAGTTTCCTCATCTGTAAAATGAGCTGGGGAAGGAAATGACAAACCTCTCCAGTATCCTTGCCAAAGAAAACAAAACCAAACCAAACAAAAAACCCAAATGGGTCATAAAGAATCAGATGTGACTGAAAAACCACTGAACAACAGCAATCTTATTTGGTCCTCACAACAACCCTAGAAGGTAGGTGTCATTTCTTAACCTCATTTTATAGCTGAGGAAACTGAGATAAAGGTAATGTGATTTCCCCAGGGTCACATGGTTAGAAATCTGAAGCCCTATTGGAACTCAGTTCTTCTAATTCAAGTGCTCTGGTGAGCTGTGCTATAGCCAGGGACCAGCTACTATGATTATTTAAAGTTATTTCTTTTGCTTGATCCTTTAAATTGTCAACCACTGAGTTTCTTATTCTTTCATCTCTAATCAATATTTGAGAGGCAATTATTTGTGATGTTGTTTTCCCTAATAAAGTATAAGCTATATGAGAGCAGGGAATGTTTTATTTTTTGTTTTTTTGTCACCTTAGTGTCTGACACACAGGAGATGCTTTAAAATGTCTGCTTGCTGAATGGCGGATTGATTGAAACCCTCTCTCATTCTGTTGAGGTTCCTCAAGCTGCTGGGTAGGGCTTATTTTGGTTTCCAAGTTGTCGGCTTCATTTCCACCTGCCCATTCTAGCTCTGGACAGTTCAAATAAACAGGCCCTTCCCTGCAATGCAAGTTGTGAAAGATTTTATTTTTCAACTGTGAACTATTGTACCTCTATAGTATCTCCCTTGATCCTTTTTATGGCAGGATTGTGACTGACATAGATGTCTATAGATGCTGTCAAGTAAAAGTTTCCCACCTGATAGGTAATTCTAATTGCTCCCTTACCTTCTTTTTTCACACTTAAATTTACCCACTGTTTATTTTTTCTCGGCTGACTAATAATATCATATTGCCTCATTAACTATAAACTGCATTGTCTATAGAAGCTGTATCTTTTCTAAATAAAATGTAAACCTTCTATCCTCGGTCTACTTAATGGCTCCACTACACAGCCCAGTCAGTCGTCTTCTTTATTTTTCCCCTTTAGATGGTTTCTAAAAAAAATAAATCATGAGTTGCCCCCCTTCTGAAGCTTAGGTCATACTCTTTTATCTCTGGCCACTGAATCACTGAGAGAGAGAGAGAGAGAAAGAACTCTCTTCCAATGACTTTAAAATCAAGGCTCCCACAATAAAATCACTATGTGGTCCCTTGCTGACTTCTCCAATGAACTGTTTCTCAATGACACATTGTCCATTAAATGTTTAGGTGGTCTGTCCTTTTCCCCTCAAAGTCTCTGGATAGGTCATCTTTTCCTCTATTGACATCCTTTTTTCTTTAAGGACAGGGAAATCAACAGGTCATAGCTGATATTGAAAGTAACTGAATCAAGCAAATATGCTTCAACGTGTGAGCCAAATAAGTTCAATAAGTATGTATTAAGTGCTTACTGTGTGCACTGTATTAGGCTGTGAAAAATTAAAAAAAAAACCAGTATTTGGTTTGAAGGAGCTAATTTCATTAGTCTTGCTTAGGGGACTGAATCTGAATCTCAACTGTGTTCAAGCAATCAATCACAAAAATAATTATTGAAGGCCTAATACGGGCAAGGAAATGGACTAGGTCCTATGGAGGAAATAAAAACAGAAGATGTTTTCAATACTCAAACAGCTTACTTACAAATTAGTTTAGAAAAGAAGGCTTTTATTTATGAAAAGATAACCAAGTCTGTAAGGAAGCATGTATTGTGGGTAAAGCAGATCACCATTCCTTGAAGCCTACAGTTGGTATAGGGGTAATGAGGTCTGAGAGGCATGGCTTTCTTGCAAGCTGCCAAAAGGAAAACACCCTGGGGTTTCAGAAGCATGGATCCATAGCAATTTGGTTCAGAGCCAACAGAGCATTGGGAATTAAAGTCAACAGGGCAGGAGAATCTAAAGGTACTTTCTCACATATGACTTAGGTTGATCTCTGTCTCTTACCTCCTACTTCTGATACCAGAAGTGGTTAGTCTGAAATACTATTTACTGTCAATGGGATATTTCCAGTACTAGTTAATTAAATGGTCAAAATGAACCTTTTTCAGCTTGATTAAAATAATAAGTTTTGAGGATATTTGTGAATTCTACAAGTCAGACACTCATACAAGAACTTCTCTAGTCTCTTCCTCCATCAGTCTTCTGTGTCTCTTTCTGGAGAACTGACATAAAAAAAGACATGTCCTATCCTTGTGCTCCTAAAAGAGTGGGGAATTCTCAGGAAGAGGAGTCCCTGTTTATATCTGGGTCATAAGGAGTTAGGTAACTGGATTGAGCTGGTGAGTTTGCTAGGGAGTAATGTCCATTGATAAGAATTAGCACTGGATTAAGTTAATAATACCACTCAAAATAGCATTTGTCTAAGGCTTTAAGATCTGCCATGTGCTTTACATATGTTATCTTATTTGATTCTCACAAGGGCTCTGTGAGTTAGATGCCACCAGAATCCCCATTTTGTACTGAAGCTGAAAAGGGTCAAGTGACATGCAACAAATCATGTAGTTAATAAGCAACTGAGGCAGGTTTGAACTCAGGATTCCTGATTCCAAATCCAGCACTCTATGCCAAGGCTTCTCCCTATCTCTAACACCAACTGAAGACACCGGAGAAAGAAAACAATTCCTTCTCGCTTGTCACGTTGCAAACAGCTGGAAGGAGAGTGAATGCAAGGCTAAGAAGTCCTTTTTAAATTAGGAATCTCTGAAAATTTTTGAACAGGGAAAGCATGCAGAAAATTGTTGTTTTAGGAAGATCTGTCAGATTTCTTTCACTAGGACCTACCACAAGCTTTCAGGAGTATACCAGTTTTTTTCTTTATTTTTTTGCCATTGTGTAAAACCATTATATCTCAGCCCATGTCTCCTTTTTCTTCAAATTTTTCATTTATCTGGGCTTTTAAAAAATTAATTCAATTCATTTTAATTCAACAATGATTTGTTGAGTTGTGCCTAGAATGATTGGGTTAGCACTGTAAGTACAACTATGTATCCTATTCCTGTTTTAGAGTCTGTCCTGTAACTAGAAGTACAACTGTGGTTTCTAACTCAATGATCTCTCCATGGACTCCCAATGACTTCCAAACCTACTGCCCTGGGTATTAGTGGTTGTGTTTGTCTTTCGTTTTCAAAGAGGACCATGGCATCAGGGAAATGATGATGTGACTTGCAATTGACTTTGATTTGAGTAAGGGAGAGCTGTGCAAGGTCCCCAGCCTCACTTTCTCCTCCAGAGCCATCTGGATCCAGTGACCAGATATTCATCAGGATGACTGGAGATGACCCAGGATGCAACGGGAGACCCTGGACCTTTTAGGCTATAGCCTTTTCATGTACTCACTTAGAGGGATGAAATGCCCCTTTAGTCAACAGGCCTCTTTAAGAACTGAGTCAAGGAATGGGCCCTTTAAGTAGAAAAAAAGAAAAAAAATCAAGCTGGGAGGGGAAGACCCTCATGGTTGCTGTTCCAAAGAGAAACAGTTACCATTGACATCCAACTATGGAAGCAGAAAACAAGCCAACATTTCAAGAAAGTCTTATTGTTGAATGGATTTTTAAGAAGGAGCTTAGCATAATGCTTGGCACACAGTAGGTGCTTACTAAATGTTTATTGGTGCTACTAGGTAGGGCAGTGGCTAGAGTGCCAGGCCTGGAGTGAGGAAGACTCATCTTCTAGAGTTCTAAGCTGTCTTGAGACTCTTACTAGCTGCGTGACCCTGAACAATCACTCAACCCTGTTTGCCTAGGTTTTCTCATCTGTAAAATGAGCTGGAGAAGGAAATGGCAAACCAGTCCAATATCTTTGCCAAGAAAACTCTAAATGGAGGTCACAAAGAGAAGGACATGACTGAAGACGACTGAACAGGAAAATGTTTTTTAACTAACTTGACTAATAAGGAACCCATATTCTCAAACAGAATTGACAAGACAGAATGTAGAGTAATATTAGAGTCACGGATAAGCTTAAGTCATCTGACTTCCTGAACACAAATAACCTAATTTTTGTCTTAGACTAATTTACCTTCATATGTTACACTTGGTTGTTCTACCAACACTTTCAGAGTTTTCTGGGCCAGGGCGATTGCATGTGAGTTCATTTTTCCCACTTTTGAGTAGAAAAGCACTAAAGCATTTCCATTTCAAGCTTCTGCCGTGCAACTTGGAAATACCACAATGAATTCCAACTGTAGCAGCAGGGATAAAGCAAACAAGATGAAACAGTTCAAGAGTGTGTCTGGTGAGAAAGCTCAAATGCATTTCTTAACAGCTCAGTGTTATTTCTACTCTAACATTTGCAGAAGTGGAAAACAACTTGTAGCTTCATGCAAACCACAGGTTGCCACATTATTTAAAGAAAGGTCTCGACAAAATACTCCCTGCCCCTTTGTGATAATGCCAACATAAAACCATTGAAATTTCCTTTGAACCTCTTAAAATCCAGTCTACCAAAAATTAAGTTATGCTATTTGGGGATCATTTATATAATGTTTATATTATTCTGATGATAAGCTCTTTAATTCACAAATTCAACTGAGTTCTGAAGTCTCAGCGGAACTTTATAGTGTTGATTAAATGTTTCTTCTAATACAATTACTGGCTTTTAGATTCATCCCAGTCCAATATTTGTCATCGATTTTTTAATTTCACCTTTTATTGTCTTTCTGTGTGTCAGTCTCTCTCCAGTTCAGAATTAGTCAGCAAGTAATTATTCACCTCTTAAGTACAAGGCAGGTAGGTGGCATAGTGAATAAGGTGCCAGGCCTGGAGTCAGGGACACTCATCTTTGGGAGTTCAAATCCAGTCTCAGACACTTCCTAGCTGTGTGACCCTGCGCAAGTCACTGAACCCTGTTTGCCTCAGTTTTCTCATCTGTAAAATGAGCTGGAGAACGAAATGGCAAAGCAGTCCAATATCTTTGCCTAGGAAACCCCAAATGGTGTCACAAAGAGTCAGACACAACTGAAAAACAACTGAATAAGTAAAAGACTTTTTTTAACTGGTTTTACAATCTGTTATTTCTCTCTGTTTCATAAAATGATATCACTCCCAATGCTTTTATTATCCTTCTACTTAGGATTTTACAAATGAGTCTATATTCAAAACTATAGTTACCTTTGCCCATGTAGAAAATAAGGCAAGTGTTTGTTGACCAAGGAGTTTTATAGGCTCTTTTGGTCTCTTTGCTGTGGCAACTGACTTCTGTTGGTTAAATGTCTATAGAAAATCATTACAGGCTGTGTCTAATGCCATTAATTCCATTCATTGTCCATTTTTAATATTAGTAACTTATTTTAATAAGTCATGATTGTGTTATTTTAATGGTATGGTTTATCTTTTTTAAAAAATAATTTTCATTCCCTCTTCTAACTTTGCACTAATTTTTATCCTTGTTCTAACAAATCAGTAACCTGACAATACATATAGGCAGTGGATTCAAGAGTTAGCCTTCATTTGAACGAGTCCTTTCCTATCTATTAGAATATAATCAGTTTCATTTTTTGATGCCATTTGGTACACGCCATGTACAGTGATTCCCAGTTCTTTCTTGAAGCATCCAAAATGTAGAGACATGAGGCTTCTGTGTCAGTCTTTCACCTCTTTCATTCTTAATTCTTGACCCATGCTTTCCAATGTATGGACAGATAGTAACGGATAATGAATTGGGAACAGAATTAAATATGGGCTGAACATTTGGTTGAATTGCCTTCAGAAAATCACAAACCTTATTCTGATCAATACAATGATTCAAGACTGTTCCAAAGGGCTCGTGGTGAAAAATGCTATCCACCTCCAGAGAAAGAACTGATGGAGTCTAAATGAATATCAAAGCATACTTTTTCTATTTTATTTTTCTTGGTTTTTCTGTCTGTATTTCCTTTTGCAACATAGCTAATATGGAAATTTCACATAATTTGACATGTATAATCCAGATCAAATTGCTTACCTTCTCAAGGAGAGATGAAGTAAGGGAGGGAAGGAGAGAATTTGGAACTCAAGTTTTAAAAAAGCAAAGGTTTAAAATTTTTTTCATGTAATTGGAGAAAAGCAAGAGAAAATAAAGTAGAGAGAAAAAGAAAATTGCAAAACTTTTAATTATATCAAATTTTTCCCAGAAACACTGGCCCATCATTTGAATACCGATAATACTGGTGGTATTATATGGCTGCAAGACACAGAACGTTATGCTTTCCAAAGAATAGAAAATTAATATCCCACAGAGAAAAACAGAGAGAAACATAGCAGGTGCAAAGAGTATGCAACAAATAAGTACTAAAGACCTTGGATGAAAGACTGTAGTCAAGGATATCATCAAGAAAATGATTTTAAAAAATAAAATAGGCTAGCCATGTAATGTAGTCATGGAACCCAAGGGTTCGATTACTATCCTTGGATATTATAAGAAGTTGGAAAAGGTCCTCAGCACATTAGGTGCACTCCAGGTGCTAATCTATGCTAAAGTATAGACAAGGATTGCATGGGGATGTATGGTCTTGGTGTTTCTATTCTGCATCTTGGGAAAGAATATACCTATCAGTGAGATCCTGGATCCATTTAATTATGCAATTTACTTGCATAAAGACAAAAAGAAAAGGAGTTCTTGCCTTCAAGGAATTTATAATCTAGAAGAATACATTTACACAGATAACTAAGCACAATCTAGAAAGGCTTCTTTATGGTAGGTGTCATTTCACTTGAGTCTACAAAGAAGCCAAGATTATTAAAAGTTATAAGTGATGAGAGAGGGCTTTATTGGCATACTAAAAAAAAGGCCTGTGCAAAAGCACAAATCATAGGATGCCTTCAGGGAAAGGTAAGGGGGCCAATCTGGCATGAACATACATAAGAAGGAGCGTATAGGGATTAAGTTCTGAAAGTGGGACAGGAAACCAACCGGGAAAGGCTTTAAAAGACAAGCTGAGTAGTTTCTATGTTAACCTATAGGACAAGAGGGAGCCACTGAGGATTCTTGAGCATAGTAATGACAATCAGGCACATGTTTCTGGAAGATGGTTTTGCCAGCTGGATGGAACACTGAATTGGAGAAAAGAGAGACTAAAAGCAGAGAGGCCATTTCAAAGCTTTAACCAATTCTCAGTTCAACTATTTTTCCTTTCCATCTCCTCTACTATGCCTGGCCTTCTGTTGAGAGTTGGGGAGATGAGGTCCAGGAACCCCAAGACTGGAGTTCTCAGGCAGGGTAGTTGAGGGGTAGTACCCCTCAAAGACCTGAGTACTGGAGAGGGTTGAGGCTGTCTGGAATGAATTCACAGACTCAAGCATTCTTTAAGTCAAGGTGGAAAAGATTTGTTATGTTTTTCAGCAGGCAAGAGTTCTTAGGGAACCTGCAACCTTACAGGGCTGTAAGTAAAGTATTTATAGGAGATTTTGGGGTGAAACATACCAAATATGTTAATTAGGTGTTTAGGGAGTGGTTATGGGGTAGGCAGTTCTTAAAGGAACATGCACTTTTTGTATCTACTGCACAGGTAACTTACCCAGAGTTCACTGGGAAACAGCCTAAGGTGGGGGGTGATAAATGGGTGTGTGGTATTAGGCCTGAAACATCACTAAGTCAACTAACAGTCAGGGCTAACTGGAAATATCCAGGCTTCTCCCATCAATGTCTTGTTAGACAAGATAAATGTAAAGGAGTATACATATGTCTAGGTCTAGCATGCACATAATAGGCCAATGAATAGTAAATATCTCTATGACCCAGTACATAGCCAGTTCAGCACATATACAGGGAGTCCAAACTAATAAATTCTATAGGTGCATCTGTCCACTGTATCACGAGGAAAGATAAGCATTTTGCTAGGGCATGCTGTCCTGTTTTGCTAGAGAAAAACTGCTAGGGATGGTGTTTTGAGGCTAGGGAGAGATGTGATTTTAGAGCTGGATGTGGTTTTGGAATTGGGGTCCAGGCACAGGCATCCAAGCAGAGACTAAGGAGAAATGTGATGTTAGAGTTAGGGTCCAAGCACAACCACCCATGCACCCCATCACTTCCACTACCCTGCCTATTTCCAGTAGTCCTGACATGGTCCTCTCAGACCGAGAAGCTATTTTTCTTTATAAAGGTTATGACAGATGGAAACTAGATTAATTTCCCTTGAAGTCACAGTTTGTTAGCAGTCCTCATTGCTAGAAGAGGAAGAAAAGTGCCCTTTAGAATGGAGTGGGGGTGGGAAGGAAGAAAAGATAGGGGGGGAGAGAGAGAGAGAGTGTGTGTGTGTGTGTGTGTGTGTGTGTGTGTGTAGACACAGCCCTAAACTACAGAGAGTGGAGCAGAAGGAACAGGAATTTAATATGCCCTGCTTTTAGGGAGGCATAGAGTTCTTTTTGGAACAATTCTGTTGCTTTCATAATAACCTTAACTGTGATTTCCTCCGATTCTGTAGTTTATAGGCAGTAAGATTATGGCCAAGTATACAGAAAAATCTTTCTGCATCCACTACTGACTTTCTGCATTTTGATGAAACTTATTTACTTGAAAACCACTCCCCATTTTTTTTTTGTTTCCACACAAAGGAAGCAGAGATTCTTCTTTTAAAATTCCCCTTTAGCATCGACAGAAAAGCCTTACTACATAATTCGAAATGGAAGTCAAACCTTTTGTTTTGTTTTGCATTGCTTAGTTTGACTTAGTTTTTCTATTGTGAAGTCACAAAGAATTCTGGGCTTACCATCAGGAGACCTCTGTAAACAAGCCACTTTAATCTCTCCGTGCCTCAGTTTCCTTATGAGTAAAATTTGTCTTCTGATTTCTTGAATGAAAACCCTGTCTACCAATACTGATTGGCAACTCCTCTATAACTTATAGGCACAGTGTTGCCTGGGGAGTACTGGGTAAACAATTTGCCCATGGTCGCACAATATCTGTATGCCATCTTGCTGATGTCAAGACTGCCCCCTATGCCATTCCGATAAGCAATCTCCTTTAAAATAGAGATGGCAATATTAATACTCGTTTTGCCTACTCTACTGGGCTCTTATGAGGAGAATGCTTTGTGATCTTTAGAGTACAATATAAAAAAACTGTGAATTTTCATTGTTATTGGTATTCTTGTAGCTGAATTAGTTTAAGTAAGGCCTGATAACCCACTGTAGTGAGTCCTAGCACTACATTAGCAATTGCCACTTAAAAGCTTTAATTCACTTTAGTAATCGAGTGTGATTTTTCAATTATATCTCATGTTAGAAAAAAAAGGAAGCACTAAGTTGTGTGTCCAAGCCAGGGTCCTTGAACAACAACTGCCACTCAACCAAGGCAGTTTCCATGCTAAACTGGTTGGGGCTGGTACTGCCAAGAACATTTTACATGAAATTGAATGCCAACATTTTGTTTATAATCAGAAGTTTTATATTTTGCTCTTATAACTCTTAGTATTGAGTAAAACCATCTGTGGGGATAATGTCTCTACAATTCTCTGGAAAGGTCAACATTGTGGGTTGGAAATTTAATGTGGGAAGACTTATATCATATAGGATGGTTTTAACTGCTCTACTTCCTTCCTTGGGAAGAAACTCTACCTGGATTTAGAGTTTTCCTTTTGTCGTTTTCTTAATGTGCTGGGCCACAGATGGTACGAGGTAATTTTATGCACTCCCATCTAAAAGCGCCAGTTCTCTTTTTCATTGACCAATCCATGCTGCTCCACACAAAGGAAACATATTGGTGATTTATCTAGTGTAGGACAAATCACGACAAAACAAAAGCAATGCATTCCAAATCAGAACCTAGCCATGAGCTGAAGGAACTTTGTTGTTCTTCTATTGTCAAGGAAGTGATCTCCACTTTTCTTTTATTCATACAAATGTGAAAGGCATTGGGGGGTGGGGCGGGGAGAAAAGAAAAGTAGAAAGAAACATAAAACCAGAAGGTTGCAATTTTTCAGAGGCTTTTCATTTAACAATGATACCACTTTACAACAAATAGCCAAACATAGACTCAAATCAGTTGTTTTTCAGGTTTCTCAAAAGTCAAGTTTTCAATAAACTACTTGTTTCAACTCTTAGCATTACCATCTTGGCCTGAAATGTATTTAAACTATTTCCTCTACAAATTCTTTGCAAGCATAGTGGTTAGGTAACGTATGAGGGAACAAAACTGCTGGCAAAGACCTTGTGAAGTTTTACTGATGGGCTATAATCCTTCACCAAGATGCCAAGAATATGAAACGCCAAATCAATGCCGGAGAAAAAAATGCTCTTTTTGTTCAAAGGTACCATGTTTGGAAAATATTGCCGTGTAGCATTTACGGTAACAGCTGTACAGTTAAACTTTAGGCACAAACTGAACTGCTCAGGATCTGCTGCATAAATAAAATCCCCATGGCAACTAAATGTGCTACTAGATAACAGAGAAAAAAGGATTTATGTGTTTGCTGAGCTGTCTTGCCCTGGAGGAATTCTCCAGGCAAATGCGGGCCACCTGCCACATGTTATATTAAGCTCAGCCTTCTGGACTTATTTTCAAATCCACAGCAAAAAGGTCCAACTACTTTTATTTGAAAGTTTCATTGTTCCTTATTCCCAGCCCCTCCAAAAATAAACAATTCATTCTTCAACATGCCTGCTATGTTTTGCCCGGAACACAATAACTAATTAATGGATTTGTTTGTGCTCCTAAACATTTTGTTGATCTTATTGAAACAACAAACATATGTATAACCAAAAAGTTTTTTTATTTGTAGTTTTGTGGCTGTTATAAAGTTGCTTTTCTTAAAAAGGACAACATGTACAACTTAAAATTTCCCCAATATAACATTAACCTTAGGATGAAACCTGAAATACATAAATACATACATACATACATATAAATATATATGTACGCACATAATGTATGTGTGTATGTATGTATGACTATATATGTAAATATTTTTGAGGTGGGGGAAAAAGTGATTTTAATATATGTAGATAAGAGATTCACATTTGCTTTCACCTTTAGTAAAACTGGGTATGTCACAAATACACTGTGTTCTGGGCTTTTGTTTATACTTCTGCCATCAATCAATTAACACTGGATCTGGAAAGGGAAATGGGTTTCTTTTCCCTAAATGCACCATAAAATCCTCATCCTATCTCAAAGGCCTCAAAGAGTTACTGGCTATTCTCTATCTTTTAAATGCTGAAACTATATCATTTGAGAATGTGAAGTAATCCCAGACACGTAAACAAAGAAGATTTATACACTCATGTGTTTAAACTAGCATTTATATAAGCACTTTACATACATTATCCCATTTGATCCTTACAACAACCATGTGAAGTAGGTGCTATAGCTGTTATTATCCCCATTTAAGAGTCCAGGAAATACATGGTTTACTCATGGACACAGGGCCAGTATCTGAGCATAGACATGAATCCAAGTCTTTCCTGAATCCAAATCTAGTGTTTGTTCTTCACCAAGCTGAGGTTAACAGGAAAACCAAACATCACCAGGCCAGGCACAGACTATTACTTTCGTCCAGAAATGTGGTCTTGTCTTCAAAGGGCAAAATTCTAGACCAGACATCAACTGAACTACATTTCAGGTCTTTTCATTAATATCACCAACATACTCAGTGACCCCAATAATATCAAAGAGCTTCTCCCTGTGTCAGTTTCCTCTTCTGTGAAATGATGACACAGTACCCATCAGCAAGCCTAGAGGGTCCTCTACTTCTCCTAAGGGGAAGCAAGGAGGTCCTTTGACCTGCTGGCACATCTAACCCCAATTTTAGACACATCTGTGCAACTTAGCAAAAATCATAAGGACCCAATTGAGATCTGATGTCTAAATAGCTAATACCACTGATCCAATCTGTCAATTGGGGTGGGGGGAGGGAAGTCCACTTTAGTAGAAAAATTGATCAAACAGGCTGTTCAACACAGGGGAGAGAAAAATATTCTTTTGGCTGAACTTTTTAGCTGATTATTGGGAAGGGTAAACCAACATAAATGATATCTGATACTTTGACCTATTAACAAATATATGTATATGCATATCTGTATCTATTCTATATCTATATCTATACATACACTCACATATGTATGCATGTACATATATATGTGTGTATGTATATGCATGTGTGTATGGAAAGCCTGAAAGTATCTAAGACCTCTTTCATCAAAAAAGGACTAAAGACACTTTAAATGGCAGATTTTCCACTTCCATAGTGTTTAAGTTATGCTTTCCATGAAGTCTTCAGGACATTCACATGTAGAATCTCATTTTCATGTGAATGAAATAATGAAAAGAAATAGGTATTTTTATAACCTGTATCACTGATGAATACCAACCCTGCTCCTTCCACACATACAAACCCAGTTGGGCCCTAGCTCAGCGAGACATTTAAAAGTGAATCGCTACTTTCTCTCAACCCTAGACTCACTCACAAATAGAAAGAAGATGGATTTATTTACCAAGAATATATCATATCACTATTGGAAAACATGCTCCAATAATTAAGTTACAGGGGCTGAAATGAGTTAAAGGAAAACAATCATATCGAAGTCTTAGTCTAACGTGACTTGCTTTAGTGGACAATTCAGCGTAACTCAAACACACCTTAGATAGCATCCCCAGCACTTGGAGAATAGCTAATGCTTTTTCATTCCTTCTTTGTCAATCCAATACTTAGCACAGTGTCTTATAAAGGTTTGCTAGATGACTTTGTTAATTTCCAGAAGTACTAGAAGGAGCTCTCTTTGTGGATTCCTGGCAGGTACCTTGAAGACATGTCATACTGAGACTTCAGTCTACCTTCTATCTTATCATCAGTTCCATCTGCATGCTATTTTCAGGTGAATATATTTCTATAGTATAACTAGGAATAGCATTCAGGGTTTTCTCATGGATCAAATCTGGATGGTAAAGGAAACAAAACTGAGCCCCGTGAACAAAGCCTCATGCAAGTTTTCTTCTAACTTGATCTTTGTTAGATGCGATCACATAAAATACTACACCAATAGATATGACAAATGCACTTTATATTTCAATGTGTCACACCATTTCAATGCTCCAGAACTATGTTGAAGCTGGCAGGCAAGCGGACTATATTAAATTTTTTCTCTGGAATCGACTTCAATTCTGTACTGAATTATTGGAATTTTAGTGACCCTAAAAAAGGCTGTCAGAAATGATATTCCACACAGAGTTTTCAAATCTAATGCTCTATTACACATACTTCACATAAAATAATATAGTTTCAATATAAGCAAACCAGTCAAAAACAGCATTCTATTTGTCCTTATAATCTCAGCTGTATTTCTGATATTGATTTGTCACAGTGGATTTTAGTTGTACTTGCTTCTTAAAAGAAATTTCTGAGGCTATCTTTTGTAATTCAATATTTTGGTTATAGGTTTGATGCAGTTATGATGTTGGCCTAAATGTCCTTAAAATACACACATGATGCCACAATAAGCAGGCTGTTCATGGTACTTGTAGATGCTGATTTTTAAAAGTCTTGTGTTTTTGCTTTTGTTTTTCTTCTCTAGATAGAACGATATTTTTTGTGATGATTTCTAGTTGGTTAATCAATCAGCATTTATTAAGTGCCTACTCTATGCCAGTCACTGTGCTAAGTTGTGGTATTCAAAGAGAGGCAAAAAGTACCTATTGTCAAGGAGAGCACAGTCTATTGGGGAGAGAACTTGCAGACGACTCTGTATGACTAACTAGCATATAGGATAAATCAGAAATAAACAGAGCGAAAGCATTAAAATTCTTAGCAGTAGAAAAAAAATTATACCAGGAGGCCTGTCCTGCTTCACAGGCAGGGTGGAGTTTGGCAAATGGGGTTAGGAATGTGGGGAGGCTGTTAATTGTAGGACATCACTAAGAATTTATTTTATTTTTTTAATCATGTGAATGTTTTGGAATAACTCTATTTCCCTTTGAGGACTGGGTACATCATCGGTGCCCATACATTGATTGGAGCTGCTATTGGTGTGCTATGCTATCATGGAACTCTTCTTCACTTAGTACATACACACACATATGTATATATAGCTACATACATATATGCATACATATATACATACATATACATACATACACATGCATACACACACACACACATATATCCCTAGCCATCAAAGAGGGCAGCCAGGTGGCACAATGTATAGAGATGAACCTGGAGTCTGGAAGACTCATCTTTCTGAATTCACATCTGGCCTCAGACATTTACTAGCTGTGTGACCCTGGGCAAGTCACTTAACCCTGTTTGCCTCAGTTTCCTCATCTATAAAATGAGCTGCAGAAGGAAAAGGCAAAGCACTCCACTATCTTTGCCAAGAAAACTCCAAATGAAGTCAGAAAGAGTCAGGCATGACTAAAACAACTAAGCGACACAATCAAGGAAGGTTCAGTCATGGAAAATACTTAATGTTGGAAACTCAAACACTAAAATTTGAAACCAATTTACCCAGCCAGTGGATCTCAAAGTATGATGGGGGGCAGTCCCCAATAGTGCCCAACATTTTGATTTTTAAAACTGTAGACATCAGCGGATAGAACTCACATAAACAAAAGCTCTTTAGGAAGTTGTGAGAGGAGAATCTTTTTAAGATAATTTTTAAGAGTATACAGAAGTCCTGAGACCAAAAAGTTTGAAAACCACTGTGCTAAACTGTAACAATCCTTTTCTCCTTTTGGCCAGTTTCCAGGCAATAAACTGAAAACTTCTCACATTATGAAGAACAATTCTCAATCTGACCTGATTTTTTCAGACCTGGCTTTTCAATCCCCTTGACATTGAGGTAGCAGTGGTAGCAGTTCAGGATGCAAAATCTCATCTGCCTAGAGTTCCAAAAGGAATTCACTAGTGCTTTGTTAGCTCAGGAGGAGGCATGGTTAAATCTGTAGCTTTCTCTAGGTAAGCAACAGAGAAAGCCCATCAACAGACTTAGTCTTTGACAGACCCAGAGGCAACTCAGAAGCTGTCAGGTACACCTGCTTATGAAACTCATAAGGGAAGTGATAGCCAATTATGCCCCTGACCCACTACTGGCACCTGTACTGCATAAGAACAAACAAAATTACGTTAAAAATATTCACAGAGACTTTCAAATGTATCACTAGAAGATATTTGCTCATTGCCTTCACTGTATCACAGCATAGAAATGCCATGACACCTAGAGCTTGGGATTGGGTATTTGTTAGGTTTCCTAACAATTTTATATGTGTTTCACATATAATGCTAACCATTCAAAGCAGTTCCTGATTCCTTCTCCACACCAATTACTAGTACCTTTCCTCTCTAATTACTTCAAAATTATGTCTTATTTATTCTATTTATGTTCACTCTCTATGTTTTTCTAGATGTCTACATTGTTTACCTATCATGTCCATGATAGAATGTCATTCCCTTGAGAACAGGGATTATTTCACTTTTTGACTTTATATCTCCACAGAATAGCAAGGTTCTTGGTACACATAATTGGCTTGTTGATTGACTGAAAAATTGACACAAGCTGTCTTTGGATGAGCTTAGACACCTGACATAACTGGAGAATGTTATCCTCTTCACAGATATAACAGGGAAAAGTATTCTTTGAGTAAGAGTCAACTGCAAGCATTGGATAGGTCTAAAATTTGACATAGACTTGCCAATGCCATGTCTTCATCATTTTAATGAAAGGGACTTAATGGGAAGATAGGATAGCCTCACATTCAGCACTTCAAAGCACAATTAACTGCTTATCTTCTAATCTGGTTAACGAAGATTTAGTTATTTGTTTATTAAAATCTGATGGGACTTTGGTTTAAGAACTTAGCTAGTTCCCCAAGGCAAGAAGTAACCCAACTGACATCTAGACCATGGGGCAGGGCCAGTGGTTGACAAGTTAACAGGTAGTTGAATACAAGGTAGTAAGGGAGAGAGGGTATTAGCCATCGGGGAGATCAGGAAAAGTTTCCCTTAGAGAAGGCAGTGCTTGAGAAGGGATTTGAAGAAAGTGAAAAATACTATGAAGCAGGCCAGGAATAAAGAATAGTCACTGCAAAAATTTAGAAAAATCTACAGGAAATTCAGTTTGAAATGTCCAATAGGTAATGGGTCATGAAGGACTGGTGGTCAATAGAATAATGGGGACTGTATATGTAGTGATGGGAGTCAGTTATAGAGAGGTGATCATTAAACTTACAGAAGCTAATGAAGTCACCAAGAGAAATAATGTGGAGAGAGAAGAAAAAGGGGGCCTAATGCAGACTCTTGGGGAGTATCTACAGGTAGGCAGTGTGTACAAGCAAAGAAGGTTGAGGAGGGATCAAATAGTTAGGAAGAGAACCAGGAGAGGGTAGTTCCACTGAAAACCCAGATCCTCCTAGCGTATATTCCTTATCTTCTAAAAAATCAATCTTTGAATTCAACAACAATAATAATGATTATGTAGCGCTTTACTGTTAACTAAGTAAATTCTTCACATAGTAGGCACTTGTTTCTTGATTGATTGACAAGTATTATTTTTGTCATTATGCATATGAAGAAACTGAAGCTCTAGAAAAGTAATTAAATTACTCAGGGTCAGGCAGCTAGAAAGTATTATAGCTACTTCTAATTGCAAGACCAAGATTGATGTCTCTCCAAAATCTCATTGAGCATTTGAATAGGAATAATGTTTCTTGAGATGAGATGGAAGAAACTTGATCTTGATCCTACAGAGAAAATGAGCCTAGATTTGTATTATTTAGTACAAAAATGACAAAATGAGGGAGACGATACATAGAAAAGGAAGAAGGGAGTTTGAAATTGTAGGGAATTTCCAAATTCTAAGGCAGGCCCATAGGCTAAAGGGAAATTTTGTACATGCAAAGAGGGAAAGATTTTGTGACTGAAGGAGAGTAGCAGCTATTGTGGCAAGTATGACATGGAACCTGTGAGTCCTGTGAGAGGCAATCAATGTCATACAGATCCCTACAAGGATCAAAGATCTAAGGTGGGCTCAGAGTACAACCTGGCCCACTGCCTCGAGAGCTCTATAGTGAGCCACAAATAAAAGTTGCACCAAATTCTTATATCACAAAGTATTAGAGTTCATCTGTGTCTGGAAAGAAGTCAAGACTATCAGTCTTGAATAAGGAGAAAAAAAGAGATGTTAGTTATACATATATATATATACAAAATATATATATGTATATATATACAAAAATGAATGAGATTGCTAAGAAAGAATATACATATGTGTATATTCATGTATATATATGTATATGTACATATATAATATTTGTGCATGTATATTCAGAGTGAGGTTGACTGAGGGAAAAAAGGAAAGAGTAGGTGAGAGAGAGAGAGAGAGAGAGAGACTGAGAGAGCTTTTTAACATGGTTGAATGTGCACTGCATATTGAAAGGGATTCTATGGGTCATGACCTAGAATACAAATTAAGTTAGTGGTCCCCAAAATACCTTAAAGTACTTGGTGACTTGAACCAATTGCACCACAATTTCAGAGGATGACCCATTTTTATCATTTAATTTGATGGAGTAAAGGTTAAAAGACGAGTCTTTCTGCTTCCCTAAAATTAAATTACACGGATTGCCATAGCACAGCAAAAACTGCCCCTTGTTATAATGACTCAGACAATACTAGATAATATCCAGATAAATTACAGGACTTGGCAACAGCTAATGTTCATTAGCTGTGAGTTATTAGACAGGCTGTAAGTTACAGCCATTGATGCCATGTCAATAATGGAGATATACATATCGAACATCCTTTGTAGTTCAGAGAAACATTGATCAAGACCTTGCTCCTAAAATGAAAACTAAAACCTAGCTTAAAAAAATTAATCTAATAAAGATACAGGAAAGTAGGACAGATTGATTGCCCTGTCTCATTTTAACATGACCAAGGCCCTTCAAAAATTATTCTCATACAGATCTAACAAAGGACTGAGGTTTAGTTGGGGAGAGATGTGTGCTGTGCTCTTCTGGAAAGTAAATCCAAGATATGCTCACATGCAGGTACCCAGGTATGCTGCTATTCCATAATCTACAGAGTATGTATGTATATATATATATATATATATATATATATATATATATATATATATATATATATATATATATACACACATATATATATATAGATACATGTATGTGTGTATGTATGTATACATGTGCATATATCATATATATATATACACACCCTATAGATAGATAGATAACCCTATATATACCTATAGATCATTTGTGCATGAGAGTTTGTATACCAGCATGTAATACCAGCCACATGGAAATGCATGTGCTGTATCTTCATTTTTGGTGAAAATCCCTTTTGATATGTGAATATTTTCTTGTTGAACTCTCTGGAACATAAACCATTAGAAATAACCTTATTTGAGTCCAGGTTCACAGATGGAAAGTCCTCTGCTTACAGATTCCTATGTCCTGCCTACCTGCCTATAGTTATGCAGCTAGTTAATGACAGATAGCAGCCTGAAATCTAGAACTCTAGTCCTGTACTCTTTCCATTACACCATGCTATGTTGAAAGTAGTAGTAGCAGCAGCAGCAGCAGCAGCAGCAGCAGCAGCAGTAGTAGTAGTAGTAGTAGTAGTAATAGTAGTAGTAGTAGTAGTGGTGGTGGTAGTGTTTGTGGTAGTAATAACTAAAACTGAGATTGTACTTAATAAACCAGTTAAAGGATAAGCAGTCCCTCAGCTTGGTAGTCAGCAGATCTGGGTTTTAGTTTTGACTGTATTGTAAATACAATGCAGTATAATAGAAAGAAATTTGTATTGGAATCAAAATATCCAATTTCTATTCAGTTAAATTCAGTTTAACTTAAATATTAATTGGATGCCTACTATATCCACAGAGAGGGTGACGGAAAGATGGTGACAGGAAGATCTATTTGGTGGCTATTGTATTAATCCAGGCCATGAGGGTCTGTACTGGGCTCTTAGTAAGGGGAATAGAGAAAAAGAATGGATATGAGAAATACTAAAAGATAGAAACTCTAAGATTTGGCAACTGATTTAATAAAATAGGGGAGGAAAAGGGAAGAGTCTACATAATAGGCTGAGAGAATGAAGGTATAGGGATACCACTTTCAGAAAGAGTGAAGTCAGAAAGAGCAGATTTGGGGCAAGACTTGGGGAGAAAGAGGAAATGTGGCTTGGTACATATTGTGTTTAAGGAGACAATGAAACATCAATGTAAAAACAGACAATAGGTGGAATTTTGGATATCAAGAATTCAGGTCTGGAGATGTAGATTTGGAAGTCACCTATACAAAGATGATAGTGGCAGCTACAAAAATGAATGAGATTGCTAAGAAAGAATGTGTAAAGAGACTAAAAAAAGTTCAGGAATCAAACTTTTCAAAATGAGCAAATGGTGAGTAATATGTCACCAAGGAGATACAAGGAATGTTTAGAGAGACTGGGTTAAAATGCCTTTTGAAGCTAAGAGAGAGGGAAAGAATTCAAAGGACCAAAACATTGTTGAGGTGATCAACAGTATCAAAAGTTACAAAGAAATCAAGGACAATGAAAATGGAATAAAGTCCACTGGATTTTGCAATTAGGAGGTCATCATCATCATCATCATCATTGTTAACCAGTTTTAGTAGAATGGCAGGAAGAGAAGAGAGTGAAGATAATGGATGTAATAATTTTTGGATGGGATAAATGGCCAGGGGAATGATGGGGTGAGGAATGGGTGGGAAAAGTCTGACAAATGGAAAGGAGGAAAGGAGCCAGTGGTGGAGAAAGAGAGGTTAACGACTGAATATGTGTGGGAGGTAAAAGAGAAGAGAGGGAGCATGAGAGAGAGTGAGAGTGAGAGGGACAGAGATGGAGAGAGACAGAGAGGAAGAGAGAGGGAGAGAGACAGAGATGGAGAGACAGAGACAGAGTGACAGAGATGAGACTGGAAGCAGAGAGAGAGATAGAGGTGGGGGGTAACCTTCGACCCCAGAGAAGGTAGAAAGGGATGGACCCTACCCCACTCCTTAGTACTTACTAGCTAAGTGATATCAGGCAAATCACTTAGCTACTATGAATCTCAGTTTCCTCATTGATAAAGTGGGGATAATGTATTGTCTGTGTCTATTTATCCCTCAGGGTTATTGTGAGGATTCACTGAGATAATGCATGTGAAAGTGAACTGTAAAGTACTACAAGATGTATTATTATTGTTGATGTACTGTGTCATAAATGTTTTCTTATTCAATTTCTCATCTGCAGAATGGGGATAACATCGCCAACTCCTTTTCTCAAGCTCTTTGAAGGATTCATTCTAAATTGAAACTCCTTGGGAGAAAAGTGGTGACTACATTTAATGAATTAGTAAGTGGTTATGTATTTACTATTCAATCTGCATTTAATATCTTCAGTAGCTAAGTTTAAAAGACTGTTCTTAGATTTAACCCCTGCACTGAAAAAGCTCACTTATTCAAGATTCACATTTCTGCATTTTATAAAGTGTGGCATTACCTCAATTTGCGTATCTCATTTCAGGCTTTGAAGCACAATGCTGGCACTCAAGAAGTGGTAGATTTTCAAATCTGATTTTGACTTTGGTGTCTGCCACATGAAGCTATAGATTACTACAAATAATGATGTCTTCGACCCTACCCCCATCCCAAAACACAGAAGATTTCTAGTGTCATAGAGGCACTAAATGCATATATGACTTTCTTAGGTTGGTTAATGGAATCATACCTAAATATCAGCAGCAGACATAACACCCAGTATTTATGCTGGTATACTCAGTAAATAAATTTCTGTGCCTTTATAATCTGAATCTTAATTAGACAGACAGAAATAAACTGCACCAGGAAACTGATGCCATTAAAAAAAATCTGTCCCATGTGCAGAAAAGACTCAATCGTCTGCTAAATTGGTTAAAATTGGTGCCTCTAGAATTGAGGCACTGAAGAGCTTATTTCCGTCACCATATTAGCTATGTCATGTAGCAATTCTATCTAATGAACTTAATGCTGCTTATGGCTATGCACTGTTTAATCTCAGAAACAAAAATCCAAT
Organism: Trichosurus vulpecula; assembly: GCF_011100635.1. Lineage (NCBI taxonomy): Eukaryota > Metazoa > Chordata > Mammalia > Diprotodontia > Phalangeridae > Trichosurus > Trichosurus vulpecula. Next base: position 201,982,597 of record NC_050580.1, read on the forward strand.
GTACTTGTGTTTGGCCAGCTGGCATTCGACACCATCTTAACGGAGGCAAGAGAGTGCTGTCATTCTCTTCTGGCCCCAGGCTTATTTTTTGCTCTTCTCCTATTTGCTCTGCATACAAAAAGTTCACATCAAAATATATTAACAACATTTAGAAGTTGAAACAGAGAACTATATCTGAATGAAAAGGGAAAGATTTAGATGCATTTTCAATAGCGTTCCCACGCATTGTAAATGTATGTCATGTATATGGGCATATACGCATGTGTATAAGTACATGTATATGTATACATATTTAAACCATATGTGAATATAGCAAGCATATGTAGTATCTTAATAGACAGCATATACATTTGTATGTACTGTGTCTGTGTGTATATGTATGTATGCACATCCATACACACAGAAGTTCACCATCTGAGGTTCATGAAAAGAAAAACAACAGGCGTAGGACTTGGGAAATCTAATACAAGTCGAATAAAATTTGTAATGGTACCAAAGCATGTTCTATCACTCACTATAGACCATGCCATGGGACCCTGCACATGTGAGAAGGCTTTTACAATATCCTCCTTTTGTTTCTGGTGAATACTTGCTTCAAACTGAATTCTGAAACATCATAGTTCACATGTTCAAGGTCCCTTCTGATTGGAATTCTGAATCTGACTCTCTGATTATGTATAGATGTTATGGGTGATATGCATGATGATGCAATACATATTTAGGAGAAGGTTGTTTGAGAGATAGTGTTTTGATTACTGTGAGAATCCATTGCACTTCCCTCCCTTTGTGCTTCTTGTTAAATTGTTGCAGCTATCTTAAAATCATGGAGACAAATCAGTCCTTACTATCTAGGTGGCAAAAGTATGGATTCCCAGACAAATTCATCCCCCAAAGTCAAAAGATTAATCTGTGTTTATAATAAGATAAACACATCCATAATGACAGTGACTTTCCTTTTACTCAGATATGGGGAGGTATTGGGGGTCACCTAGTCCAATGTCCCCCGCCCCAATTTGACAGAAGAGAAAATCAAGGCCCAGTAAGGTTAGTTAAGTAACTTACCCAAGGTCCTAAAAAGTAGTAAATAACAGAGCTGACACTTGAACCTAGGTCTCCTGCCTCTAGATCAGTACTCTTTGTACCATATCATATTTCTTCCCTGCTTATATTTGCCACAAACAATCTACTTCAGTAGTTCTTATGCCTGTGTGCCTGCATCTTCCTTTACTCAGATGACAAAGACCTAGCTTATGCCTTCCAAGGAGTCTTGCAGAAGCAAATTCCTAATTAAAGAAATTCTAAAGGGTATTTCTTTTTAACACAGACTACATTTTTGCTTGTTCCATAGAGAAAATTACACTCTAATCATGTATCAATTCATGCCAATTTGGGCTGAATACTGCAAAATTCATATTACACATCACCAAAGTCGCACGCAAACACACAAAGAATAGGAGGGATCATGGATTTTTTAAAATTTTAATACATTTAAAATCAACCAAAGATGGGCAGGTAGGATCACTTCAAGTCCAAAGACATCTGGAACCTAAACACACCACCTTTCTTTTTGAGATCTATAAAGTGAAGACATTATAGCATCCTCTCAGCACGTGAGGTGCTGTATCATCAAGGCAAAAGATTATGATGCTGTCATCTAATGAGTCACCATAATATTACAGAATAACAGAAAAGGAAATTCACAGTCATTTAAGGAAGCTCAGTTTCTGAATGGAATGGACTCTATTAGGCATTCCTCTCACTTCATTACAACCTCTAAATCTTTTTTTTAAAGGTGTTTTATTTATTTTTAGATTACCACACACGGTTCTACATAGTTTTGAGTTCCAGTTTTTCTCCCCTCCCTCCCCCCACCCTCCCCAAGACGGCATGAAGTCTCATATAACTGTCATGTATAACTTCGCATTGAATTAATCTATGCTCTAGTCAAGTCGTGGAGAAGAATTTTGACCAATGGAATGAATCACGAGAAAGAAGAAACAGAACCAAAAAAAAAAAAAAAACAAAACAAACAAGAAAAAAAAAACCCCAAAAACAAAAACAAAAGAGAAGCAGAAAAGGCGAGCATGTAGTGTGCCTCAGTCTGTATTCAAACTTCTCAGTTCTTTCTCTGAATGAAGATAGCATTCTCCATCGTGAGTCCCCTGGAATTGTCCTTGCTCCTTTAGGTTGCTGAAAGAAGCGCAGTATGTCAGGGTTGGTCCTCACGGAATCCACATATCTGTGGCTGTGCACAACGTTCTCCTGGCTCTGCTCCGCTCACTCAGCATTATGTCGTGTAGGTTTTTCCAGGTTGTTATGAAGTCTGCATCATCCCCATTTCTTATGGCACAATAGTATTCCATCACCTTCATATACACAACCTCTAAATCTTAACTCACTGTTCCTAATCTAATGTCCATACGAGATGGCTGGACCAAGATCACTATAGGTCAGTGGGCTGAAACGATGGAGAAGAGTGTCATTTAAAGGTTTTCAGCCTCCGGGGAGAATGGATCAGATTCCTGGGCTTTAGAAAGTAAGCTCAGGATCTGTAATGGTGGTTACAAGCACAGGTTTGTACCCAAACCCCACTGGTCAGGGAGTGACCTTGTGACAAGCCCGGAAACATACAACTAACCCAAGTATCCAGAGTTTCCTCATAAGCCCATCCTCAAGACAATTTGAGGCATCCTTTCTTCACCCTCTGCCTGCAGTCTCTGCTAAGGAAGCTTCCAAGACTAGCAAACTATGGTGGACGTAAGTTCCTGGGTTTGGGTTCCATCTTTTATAGCTGACTCCATCTCCCCATCTATATCCTCATTGTGCTTCATAGGCCTGGGCTATCATTTTCATCTTTCCCACCCTCAATCTTAGACTACATCCTCTTTCAATTTGCTCTGATAGGTGAACTTTTACCTTGTCTTACCAGGAACCAGGTCTTTCCTAGCCATCTCTTTACCAAATAGCCAACATTTCAGTCATTATCCTCATCTTCTTCCCTCCCTGTCAGTCCCATTCCCCATAAAAACCTTGAAATTCAAGCCTTCGATCACCTAGTTCTTTTTTTTGAGGGGGGAAGGCAGGGTAATTGGGGTTAAGTGACTTGCCCAAGTTCACACAGCTAGTAAGTGTGTCAAGTGTCTGAGGCCCCATATGAACTAAGGTCCTCCTGACTCCAGGGCCAGTGCTCTACTTACTGCACCACCTAGCTGCCCCCAGTCACCTGCTTCTTAGAGTTGATTTCCCAGAACCAAGACTACTTGTCATTTCCCAGTCATCTCCTCACCATGTACCTGTTTGCATACTCCTCTCCCTTTCCAGACTCCCTTTATGCATTGTCTTCTCTCATTAGAATGTCCTTGATGACATTCTTATATTTTTTTGCTTATATTTGTCTCGATAGTACTTAGCATAGTATCTGGTACATGGTAAGTAACAGTTAATAATAACAGCTAACATTCATATAGTGTTTATTATGTGCCAAGCACTGTGCTAAGTGCTTCTTAATTATCTCATGCGATCCTCACAGCGCTGGAAGGCAGGTGCTATCATTACTCTCATTTTACAGAAAAGGGAAAAAACTAAAGCCAATAGAAGTTAAGTAACTTGTGCAGGGTCACATAGCTAGTTAGTATCTGAAGCCATATTGGAACTCACAAGTCTTCCTGACTCCAGGCCTGGCACTCTATCTACTGCAGCACCTAAATGCAGCTCTCAATCAATCTTTCCACATCTCTCTATCTTTCTTATTATCTATCTATCTGTCTATCTATTCATCATCTCTATCATTTCTATTTACCTGTCATCTTTATCTATCTATCTATCTGTCTGTCTACCTATTTTTCTATTAGAATGAATAGAAGGTGATACCAGAGATAAGATTAAATATTTAAACATGAAATAGTGGGAGTCAGTGTCTACCTTAGAATTTGACTATCAAAGGGAAGTTGCATACTCAGTGCGGGTGTGCACACACAAACACACACACACACACACATCCCTATATTTACCTCTTCTTTCAGTCACCTGAGAAAGCATGGATGCAGGAACACATAGGCTTCACCCTTACTCAGGTGAGCAATAGAGCAAAGATATAGGAAAAATTTACTCAGAGGCTTTGAATCAAAAACTCCTCCAGTACTTCCTCAATAATACTTGAAGGAAAAAAAGGAAAAGCAAGGGAATGAAAACAAACAACACACAAAAGAAAAAAAATTCTAAGAAAAGCTACATAGCATATGCAGGCTCCCTTTTGTGGCCACTGTAATTTTAATGGGATATGAAGATCTTCCCTGCTTGCTTAGGGGAAGCTTGCTTGTAGGAAGGCTTTCACACCTTTTGGTGCTAACTTGATTAGGCATTGAGTCAGGAAGGTTGTGGTGCCTCCTGACTCTGAGAGGTATATATATACTCTCAGTTGGTATTTTGCTTCGGGGATTCGCTTATGTCATTCTCTGGTAGAGCCTCTGAGTAGCTGTATGTTCAGACCCCCAAGAGCACAGATGTAAGGGTTCTCTTGATCCAATGGTGTATGCAACATGTACAGCAATATTGCTTTGATTCAGGCAGTCAGAGTCCTGTCTGTTTGTCTTTACGCTAATTTCTCTGCTTGTGTTTTCTCTGACATTCAGCGTGCTGACCCTTCCCCTGAACTAGTGAATGTAATTAAAAGTGGGATCGTTAACCCCTTTTTGGGCAGTCTTTCCCAGAAAAGCAGACCTAAGATTCTGTGCTAGCAGGTCATCCTGGGTACACTAGGGTGCTTGCTGCTACAGCCACCAAAGCAGAAGGGTTAGTTCACAGATCTGAAGCTGCTTAAATCTGAGTTCTCCTCCTGAAATTTGTATTACAATTGCCCAAGTCATAAGAAATTTTTAGCCACTAAAGAATGGCCCAGAAGAAACAAACCCTGCCTACTTTCTCCAATTTTGTATTTACTAGCTAAAGTCAATCAAGGCCCAAGTTTCTTCCCTCCCCAATCCATCCTCTGCACAGTCATCCAAGTGATTTTGCTAAAGCTTGGGTTTGACCATGTCACCCTCCTGCTAAATAAATGCCAGTGGCTGCCTCCTACCTCAGAGATCAAAGACAAATTCCTTTCTTTGGAATCTAAAGCCCTGCACAACCTGGCTCCAATCTACCTTTCTAGCCTGATTACACATGCACTTTCAGGCATCCCATGGTCTTGCCAAATTGGCCTATTTGCTGTCCCTCACAGAAGATACTCTATCTCCTGTCTCCTTGTCTTTTGAACATGCTGTTTCTTATGGCTGAAACATACATTTCTGACTTTTGGAATCTGGATTTTCCTTCAAAGCTTAGCTCATGTACTATCTTCTAAATATGGATTTTTCTAATGCCCCATTGCCTACTATACCTTTCTCCTCATAAATTGCCTTGGATTTATCTTGTGTGTGTGTGTGTGTGTGTGTATGTGTGTGTGTGTGTGTGTGTGTGTGTACTGTGTATATAAATATATACATACACACATATATGTATGTGTGTGTGCATATCCACCTAATCCATCTAGCTTTCTGGCTATCTACACACACATATACATATACGTATACATACATATACAGATATATACATATACATACACATACACATATACATACACATACACATGTATATACATATACATATATATATCTAGATCACCTCCTCTGATAGACTGCAAGTTCCTTGAGGGCAGGGCCTGTTCATTTTCTCTTTGTATTCCCAATTCCTGGTACAGAGTAGGTACTTAATAAATGCATATTGATTAATTGATAAATTATCAATAAAATGATTGAGAGCCTTCTCAGAATCCCAACGTAGCCTCCTAAATTCCAAAGTCAATCTTCCTGGATGTGTGGTTCCACTCAACACTTATCCTTATTCACCCTGTGGTGGTTGTTATGGCCGTTATTTTATGCTGAATCTCTCTCTGTCTTGGTGTTTTGTTTTTTTTTTTCCTTTGGGAAAAAATACACTTTAGGGACATAACTTTTGTTTGATGAAACTTGCATCTTCACAACACCTTAATATGCATTTATCTAGCATTTCCTGGAAGCTATCTAGCAAAGAGGAATGTGCCAGTTCCCAAGGCATTCCATTTTTGGACAGATCAAACGGTTATGAAGTTTTGCTTATACTGAATTAAAATCTACCTCCCTGAAACTACTACTCATTGCTCTTAGGTCTGTCTTCTGAAACAACACAAAATAAATCTAATATCTCTTTCATATCTAGTCTTAGAAATAGATGAAGACAACTAACATTTCCCTCCTATGTGTTCTCTTCTTGTTGTTAAATATGGCCATTTCCGGAGTGTGTTTCGACTTCCGGGGGTGGAGCCAAGATGGTGGCTGGAAAGCAGGCTAGCGTGAACTCTGAACCACCACCACCACCACGTGCCTCCAAAAACCTATAAAAAATGGCCCTGAACAAATTCTAGAACAGCGGAACCCACAAAATAGCAGAGGGAAGCAGGGATCCAGCCCAGGACAGCCTGGATGGTCGCTGGATGAGGTCTATCACGCAGGGAGTGGAGGGGAGCAGAGCTCAGCATGGGAGGCAGCAGGACCAGCTAGACCAGGACCCGGGCAGAACAGGCCCTAGCACCCTGAATCAGTGAGCTGTGGCTGTTACCAGACTTCTTAACCCACAAACACCAAAGACAACAGAGAAGGTTAGTGGGAAAAGCTGCGGGGGACAGAGTTCGTGGTTCGGCCACCGCCCCAGGGGCAGCAGAGGAGGTGGAGCTACAGAACTACAGCTGCAGTTACTTCTGGCCCCAGGCGCATGTGGTGGGAGGAATTAAGTGGCAGATCAGAGCAGGAGTGAAGAGCCTGCTGAAGGTTTGCATCAGGTCCAGGTTGGTGGTTCTTGAGGAAGGAGAAGTGCTGGGGTGGCAGAGCTGGCTATATAGAAATAGCTCGGAAATCAACGGTGCATCCCCTCAAGCTTGGAACAAAGGACTCTCTACTCTACAAGCAGTCATACCCCGCTGAAAAACCCAAGGGTCAAGTAAGTTGGCTGGGAACATGGCCAGGCAGTGAAAACAGACTCAGATTCAGTCACAGACTTTGGAATCTTTCTTTGGTGACAAAGAAGACCAAAACATACGGCCTGAACAAGTCAACAAAGTGCAAGAGCCTACACCAAAAGCCTCCAGGAAAAACATCAACTGGTCTCAGGCCATGGAAGAGCTCAAAAAGGAGTTGGAAAAGCAAGCTAGAGAAGTAGAGGAAAAATTGGGACAAGAAAGGAGAATGATGCAAGAAAACCATGAAAAACAAGTCAATGACTTGCTAAAGGAGACCCAAAAAAATACTGAAAAAAATATTGAAGAAAACAACACCTTGGGGGGCGGAGCCAAGATGGCAGCTGGTAAGCAGGGACTAGAGTGAGCTCCGTATGGAGTCCCTTCAAAAACCTATAAAAAATGGCTCTGAACCAATTCTACAATGGCAGAACCCACAGAACAGCAGAGGGAAGCAGGGCTCCAGCCCAGGACAGCCTGGATGGTCTCTGGGTGATGTCTATTCCACACGGAGCTGGAAGCTGGGAGCTGGGAGCTGGGAGCTGGGAGCTGGGGGCTGGGAATGGAGTGGAGCAGAGCCCAGCCTGAGTGGCGTGGAACAACCAAACTTGGAGTCGGGCGGATGGGGCCCCTAGAGCCCTGAATATGTGAGCTGCGGCAGTTACCAGACCCCTCGACCCACAAACACCAAAGACTGCGGAGAAGGTTAGTGGGAAAAGCTGCGGGAGTGGAAGGAGTTCGCGGTTCGGATTCCAGCCCCGGGGGCAGCGGAGGTGGGGCAGCTACAGCTGTTGTTACTTCCGGCCCCAGGCCCACCTGGTGGGAGGAATTAAGTGGCGGATCAGAGCAGGAGTGCAACAGCCTGCTGAAGATCTAAGCCCAGCCCAGGCTGGGGGTTCTTGGGGAAGGAGTAGTGTGGGTCTGACAGAGCTGGCACCTCCCCCCCAAATGTGGAACATAGAACTCGTTAGTCTACAAGCAGTCATACCCCACTGAAAAACTCAAGGGTCAAGTTAGTTGGTTGGGAATATGGCCAGGCAGCGAAAACGCGCCCAGATTCAGTCCCAGACTTTGGATTCTTTCTTTGGTGACAAAGAAGACCAAAACATACAGCCTAAAGAAGACAACAAAGTCATAGAGCCTACAACAAAAGCCTCCAAGAAAAACATGAACTGGCCCCAGGCCATAGAAGAACTCAAAAAGGATTTGGAAAAGCAAGTTAGAGAAGTAGAGGAAAATTGGGAAGAGAAATGAGAAGGATGTGAGAAAACCATGAAAAACAAGTCAATGACTTGCTAAAGGAGACCCAAAAAAATACTGAAAAATACACTGAAGAAAACAACACCTTAAAAAACAGACTAACTCAAATGGCAAAAGAGCTCCAAAAAGCCAATGAGGAGAAGAATGCCTTGAAAGGCAGAATTAGCCAAATGGAAAAGGAGGTCCAAAAGACCACTGAAGAAAATACTACTTTAAAAATTAGATTGGAGCAAGTGGAAGCTAGTGACTTTATGAGAAATCAGGATATTATAAAACAGAACCAAAGGAATGAAAAAATGGAAGACAATGTGAAATATCTCCTTGGAAAAACCACTGACCTGGAAAATAGATCCAGGAGAGATAATTTAAAAATTAGTGGACTACCTGAAAGTCCATGATCAAAAAAAGAGCCTAGATACCATCTTTCAAGAAATTATCAAGGAGAACTGCCCTGACATTCTAGAGCCACAGGGCAAAATAGAAATTGAAAGAATCCATCAATCGCCTCCTCAAATAGATCCCAAAAAGAAATCTCCTAGGAATATTGTCGCCAAATTCCAGAGCTCCCAGATCAAGGAGAAAATACTGCAAGCAGCCAGAAAGAAACAATTTGAGTATTGTGGAAACCCAATCAGAATGACGCAAGATCTGGCAGCTTCTACATTAAGAGATCGAAGGGCTTGGAATGCGATATTCCGGAGGTCAATGGAGCTAGGATTAAAACCAAGAATCACCTACCCAGCAAAACTGAGGATGATGCTCCAAGGCAAAATATGGATTTTCAATAAAATAGAGGACTTTCTCAGTGAAAAGACCAGAGCAGAATAGAAAATTTGACTTTCAAACACAACAATCAAGAGAAGCATGTAAAGGTAAACAAGAAAGAGAAATCATAAGGGACTTACTAAAGTTGAACTGCTTTGTTTACATTCCTACATAGAAAGTTGATGTGTATGATTCATGAGACCTCAATATCATAGTAGCTGAAAGGAATATGCATACATACATACATATATATGTGTGTGTGTGTGTGTGTACATATATATATATATATACATGTGTGTGTCTATGTATGTATATATGTAGGTATATATATACACACACACAAAGGGCACAGGGTGAGTTGAATATGAAGGGATGATATCTAAAAAAATAAAATCAATTTAAGGGATAAGAGAGGAATACATTGAGAGAGGGAGAAAGGGAGAGATAGAATGGGGTAAATTATCTCACATAAAAGTGGCAAGAAAAAGTGGTTCTGTAGGAAGGGAAGAGGGAGCAGGTGAAGAGCAAATCTTGCTCTCATTGGATTTGACCTGAGGAGGGAATACCATACACACCCAGTTGGGTATCTTACCCCACAGGAAAGAAGGAGGAAGAAGATAAAAAAAGGGGGAATGATAGAAGGGAGGGCAGACGGGGGGAGGAGGTAATCAAAAGCCACCACTTTCGAAAAGGGACAGGGTCAAGGGAGAAATTTCAATAAAGGGGGATAGGTTAGGAAGGAGCAAAACATAGTTAATCTTTCACAACATGAGTATTGTGGAAGGGTTTTACATAATGATACACATGTGGCCTATGTTGAATTGCTTGCCTTCTTAGGGAGGGTGGGTGGGAAGGGAAGAGGGGAGAGAATTTGGAACTCAAAGTTTTAAAAACAGATGTTCAAAAACAACAACAACAAAAAAAAGTTTTTGCATGCAACTAAGAAATAAGATACACAGGCAATGGGGCATAGAAATTTATCTTGCCCTACAAGAGAAAAAGGGAAAGGGGGATGGGAGGGGAGTTGGGTGACAGATGGGAGGGCTGACTGGGGAACGGGGCAACCAGAATATATGCCATCTTGGAGTGGGGGGAGGGTAGAAATGGGGAAAAATTTGTAATTCAAACTTTTGTGAAAATCAATGCTGAAAACTAAATATATTAAATAAATCAAAATAAATAAATAAATAAATATGGCCATTTCCTTCAACCCATGGTTGAGAAAGTCTGACCTCTTATTTCTTTCATTATCCTGGCCTCCTAGTCCAGAACTACAGATTGTCAATGTTCACCCTAAATGTGACACCAAGAGCTGAAAGTAATCACAATATTCCAGATACAGGAGTGTGACCAATCACCTAACCTCTCTAGATCATCTCAGATTCATCTCGTTCTCATCTGTAAAATAGGAATAATACCATGTAGACAATATACCTCATAAGAGGTAGCTAAGTGGCATAGTGGATAGAGTGAGTGCTGGGCCTGGAGTCAAAAAGAGCTGAGTTTAAATCAAGTCTAAGACATTTACTAGCTGTGTGACCCTGGCAAAGTCACTCAACCACTTTTTGCCCCCAATTTCCTCAAGTGTAAAATGGGGATCATAATAGTATGTATCTCACAGGGTTATCGTGAGGGCCAAATGAGATAATTTTTTGTAAAGTGCTTAGCACAGCAGGTGTTTAACAAATGCTTTTTCCCTTCCCCTTCCCTCACAAGGTGATTGTGAAGGGAAAAAAGAATAGCTGGATCTGTGATTTCACTAATATAGGGAATTCCCGTGTGAAAGAACTCTTTCTATCAATGTTTCTGTTTTTTACCTAAAAACATACTGCATACTGCAACTCACAGTATTGGAAGACCACCTTGAGAAACAGAAGCTTAAGTGAGAGCATGTACACTATGTATCTGAGGCAGGAATTCAACCTATGTCTTCCTAGCTTCGGTCCATTTCTACATATTAAAACATGGCATGAATGTGTTGCCCAAATACATAGATACTGGGATATGTGGATAAGAAAAATCTCACAATGAATCATCATAAAACAATAGTGTTCAGTCATTCGACAGTGAATGTACATTTATTAAACAACTACAAGGTGCTAGGCACTGTACTCTTATTGCTGTCATTACTGTAATAATTAAAGTTTCATTTCTTGTAGGTAATAAAATAGTGTTATTGTTAGCTTAATTTAAGAAACCATGGATGAAAGTGTTAAAGTACACTAATACTTTTGGGACGTTGTTTATGTGTGTGTGTGTGTGTGTGTGTACACAGACACACACACATATAAATATCTACATATATGTATATATACACATATATGTGCCCCCCAAAAAAACATATGTGTGTAGATAGGTACATAGATAGACAAGTAATCAGGCAGACAAATCAAGAGTTCTTAACCTGAGGTCTGTGACCTGGTTTGTTTTTAATATATATTTGATGGATATTTCAATATAATTGGTTTTCTTTGTAAGCCTATGTATTTTATTTTACACATATGAATACAATATTCTGAGAAAGGATCCATGGGTTTCACCACATTAACAAAAGGTTCTACATCCAAAAGTTTAAAAACTTATTGGATAGATAGATAGATAGATAGATAGATAGACAGATAAATAAATAGGTAGATAAATGATAGACTAGGTAGGTAGATGACAAGTGGATGCCCTAGATAGATTAGATGGATAAATACATGATAGACAGACAGACAGACAGATGGATAGATAGATAGATAGATATTTTTTCCTAGACCAGAGATTTCACTGGTGACAGATACGCTTGGAAGAACCTCAGTCTACCAAGAGAGATAAACAACTGCTCTGCTACTTAGAATTTTTGAGAATTGTCTGGGGTATTAAAAGGTTAAAAGATTTTATAAGGATCACACAGCCAATATATATCAGAAGTAAAACTTGAACCAAGATCTTCCTGATTTATATCCATTACACAACATTACATGACTGTCAGTCCCTCTTTCCCCATCTTCTCTGTCTTTATCTCTCTCTCTCTCTCTCTCTCTCTCTCTCACACACACACACACACCCTACATATTATATACGTATATGTCGATGTAATTTTTATGCATATATGTGTGTATATATATATATATATATATATAATTACCATAGCTTTTTAAAGATCCACAATTCATACTTTTCATGAATTCAAATTACTCCTTTCTTTAGTTAAATCAAGTTGGTGGCTTTTACTATGTTTATAGCTCTAAGCAAAATTATCCCTATTAATAAATTAATGCCGAATAATAGAAATTGAACAACAGTATACCCCCAAACTATTTTCACTCGATATAAAAACTGAACTGAAAATATCTGAGGTGCTCAGAAACAACATTCTTTTGATGATGAGAACAGGACGTGTCATTATATATCAAGGATCTTATAAAATGATGGTAGATATCAATTACTTGCAGAGTATGTAATGCATTTCCCTGATAGAGGAAATTAAGTCTTAACATTAGAATCACCATACACAACAATTTTCAAAAGAAAAAAGGAAGAGGCCCAATCAATTAGTGGGTCAAACAAAAGCCCTTTCCCATATATTGCAGCTTCACCTGCCTCTTAAATTCCAGGGAAAATGAGTCTGGTGGTCTCAGCTGAAGTGAACATTCAGCATTGCAAAACTACCTTCCCATTACTAGCCACAATTCAGGATGATTAAAAGCCTCTAATCTGGAGAGGCCCAGGACTGAGGAAGCTTGTAAATTAAATTACCCATCCTCTAACCCTGAGAAGAGAGAGATTGCTTAGAGCCAGCACTGAGATCAGTGGACAGCACTGAATACACCTCTCATTTAGGAAATGATAAATAAATGGCTTTTTGCCAGTTCCTTAACCTCTGAGGCCACACATATTTGCCTCAAAATGTTTAAGTGTACCTGACTGAGTGCCCCAGAAACAAAACATTTCATTGGTGAATTAAAAAGAGTGATTTGGGGAAGCTCTAGTTTTATTAAAACTGAATTATCTTTCTTTGAAACCATTTCTGCTAATGAATAAATGTGCTATTTGTTTTTGACCAGGTTGTTATTATCATTATTATTACTATTATTATTATTATTATTTTCTTGTTTCATGCTGAGATTTTTAAATATCGGTTTCCAAGTCTAAATTAGGTACTTCACATATTTGAGGTTTAAAAACCATTTTGCTAACAATAACCCTCTGAGGCAGGTCATGTATTATTATCTCAATTTTTCAGGTTAGAAAAATAAAGTTTGCAGAGAAGGCAGCTTATTGGTGACAGGCAAAAGAACGCTGGCTCCTGAGTCAGGGAACTTGTTGTCAAATTCCCTCCCGGACACTCCCGGATCTGTACATCCTTCACCAGGTCACCTCATTTTTCTGGACCTCTCAATTTTTATCTCAACAATGAGAGAGTTGGACTAGATGATGTCTGAGGTTCCATCAATTTGTGGATATGTGATGACTTATCCACAGTCACATAGCTAGGAAGTAATCAGAGACTAGCATCATACGACCATTAATTTGGAGCTGAAAAGGACTCAAGAAGTCATTTAGTCTAGTCTCTTCATTTGCAAGTGAAGAAACTTAAGACCCATAGATAGATAAGTGATTTTCCCGAGAAATCACAATGGGTAAGTAAAAAATCCACTATTCCAATGCAAGTCCTCTGCCTCCAAACCCAGCATTCTTTCCATTACAACACACGACCCTAGGTCTTCTGACTCAAATCAGTTAAAAACAATGTACAAAAATAAGCATAATCATAACTGGAATTAATAGACTGCTTTCAAGTTCACAAAATAATTTACTTAAACTATCTCAGTTAAGCTTCACAATTACTTATAGGAACCTCATAGCAGACAGGCCATTCTCATACCCACGATTCTGAAATGAACTCTTTAAATTCTGTGCTAAACACAAACATTTAATCTAAAACACAGAGTACTAAAAACCATGAGCTGCTTTAAGCCTGACAGCCGATTAGTAAATACCAGACCAATGTCTATTCAGGAGTAGAACTGAAAGAGCTATATTCAGAGATCCAGATGGCCCATTGTGATTTTCACTTCATCATGGATTCATAGATCTTTAAAAATAAGTGGGAATGGACCTTAGAGAGCCAACAATTCATCCTCTTCATTTTTTTTTTACATATGTGGAAACTGAGGTCTGGATTCGTCATTTGATTTTCTTAAAATGACAGAACTACTGAATGGCAGAGGAAGGATGAAGACACAGGTCTCCTATTAGGCTGTTTCCATTATGCCATGTTTGGTCTCTTGTTGACATCCTACAATTTGACTAGTACTACTACCTACGCAGCAAGGTTCTAAGTGCTAACATATTATTGCACAACAATGATAAAACAATGAAAAGTGAGAGTCCCTAACAAGTAACTTACAGTCTGATAGAGGAGAGATAAAAAAAAGTACACAAAATGGCCATATTTTAAGACAATACATGATAGGAACAAATGGCAATGAAAGGATGTTCTAGGAAAATTTGAAAGAGAGATTCCTTTCATCTGGGATATTAGGGAAGACTTCATGGCATAAGTGGTACCTGAGGTAAGCCATGACTTAACTCATTTATTTGATTTTCACTGAAATGACTACAGGAAAGTTAATTGACCCATCATTTGAACATGATGTAGACAAAGATCATGCAAAGGAAGAGGAAATTTGGAAAGTTGGATTTGGACAAGACCACTGAGAAATTAATAATAATTTATGATCAATTATAAATTAATAATAATAATAAATTTATGATAATAATGATATGTTATATCTAACCCTATTTGGGCCTTTTGGGGGCAAAGATACTGGAATGATTCACTATTTCCTTCACCAGCTTATTTGACAGATGAGAAAACTAAGGCAGACAGGGTTAAGTGACTTGCCCAAGGTCACACAGCTAGAAAGAGCCGGAGGCTGGATTTGAACTCATGATATCTAGCATTCATCTAGTGCTTTGAGGTTTGCAAAATTTCATACAGATGTTATCTCATTTGATCCTCACAACAACCTTATATGATAGGTGCTAGTATTATCCCCTTTTTAGAGATGAGGAAACCCTGACTGAGAGAGGATAAGCCTTGTAACCAAGGTCACCTGGGTAGTAAGTGTATGAGGCAGGATTTGAACCCAGGCCTTGCTCACTCTAAGTCCAACACTATCCACGGCAGCACAAATCTTCCCTACAGATGAACAAAAATATTTTAGTGTATTTACTTGGGCTAGTCAATTCTGGATATGCTTCATTGTAAACTCTAAAAAAGGAATAGAAGAGTAGAGGAAATGCCTAAAAATAACATGGAAATCATTGTATAGCACAGGTGTAATATATAGAAAACAGTACTTTCAGGTTTCCCAGAAAATAATCTTTTTCATTCCTCCTGATACAACTATGCTTATGATTTTGCAAATCTCTTTCTTTTTTTATTTTCAGAAAATAACTTTATTTTTAAAAATCACTCATCTATAATGTTTTCAGGGAGACCATGTAATTTGTAATATAGACGTTATACCAACAGAACCCCATTATTTTCATTTGAAAGCTACTTGGAAACATTTCTGAGTCTTGGAGAGCAAAAACAACCTTAAAATTTGGTAGGAACACCAGGGTTTAAGCTCTAAGTCTATGATCCTGTGTATTATAGGCAAGACTTAACCCTGGGTCTATCTGATACCAAAGCCTTTCTCCACCCCCACCCTACCCCCAATTTATTAATTTATTTATTTTTAGTTTTCAACATTTACTTCCAGAAGTTTTAAATTTTCTTGCTTTTGCAAATCTCAAGATGACATGGGAAGTTGTTCAAAATAGGAAGATAGAAAGTGTTTCCTGGCTTCTTAGATGACTATGGCACTATCACAACCCACCATTAATTTAATCTGAAGTTCTCTTTTTGATGTGTATGGAGAAAACAAAGTTAAGCTGAAATCAACCTTCATAGCAGAGGCAAGCAGTAGCAATCTGGGAATGTGGTATTCGGCTTTAATATTCAATATTCTCTTGGCATGCAATGTGGATTTCTTTTTCTGTATTTCTTTTCTTTTTTTTTTTGGTTGTTATTCATCTGGACAAGGTATCTTTTCACCAGAAATAACAGAAAGTATGGGATTTATTGCCATAATGAAATTCTTTCAAATCTCTGTTTTTCTCTGTATAAAAGGACAGGAGGATAGGCGTTCATCTCATCAGGCGGCTTATTAGGATTAGCACTGAATAAGACACCTCCGAATGTCATGCCTATCAGTTACTAAACATGCATCATACAAACTTTGTCTTTGCGAGAACCTCTGCTCTGCATTTGTCATCCACCTGAATAATTAACAAGTACATGCTGCCTGCCAGCAGCTTAGGGAATTAATTTCTCCAGATTAAATGCAGATCACGTTCACAAAAACTCAGACCACACACACACACACACACACACACACACACACACTGCATGCTTACCATACAAACATTAAAGGTAAGAAACACAGTCCAAGGCACCCCAAATTTTAGCGACCTAAACCTCAATGGCTTGCTCTGAAGTCTGAATAGTGATGCTTTAAATTGTAGGTTAATTATATGCAATAAATTCATAGCCAGTTTTTTAGTTGTCCCAGAACTTGGCTAACTCTTTCGGTCTAGAAAAAAGAAAGGAGGAGGAGGAGAAAAAAATGAAAGAAACCAAAGAAAAGAAAGAAAAGGAAAGAAAGAAGAGAAAAGAAAAACCCAAACTGTCATTTAATTAGTTAATGGTTCCAATTGGTACTTTTGCTGAGTTGCATCACTTGCTGAGTTGTCTTTGGGAGAATCTCCATTTGGCACCTGTCATAACTGTCACAGCTACATTATAAAATATTTTCAACTTTGTTTTATCAGGGCCATAGAGTTTTCTTTGAGAAATTCATTGCAATACTTCAAGTCGTCTAATTCTAGAATGCTAGGAAAGATTTAGAGCTAAAAGGGACCTTAGAGTTCTCCTATTGAAACTTCCTTACTTAACATAGGAAGAAACTGAGGCATAGAGAAGGAAATTGAGTCACCCAAGTTCACACAGGTATTAATCAGGTGTTAGTGCAAGATTTTGAACCAAAGTTCTTTGACTTCAAATATAACATTTTTACTCCTGTACTACATCACTATTCTTTAATGAATAATGATTCCATGTGCGATCAGACAGAAAAGCTCTTCTGACTGCTGTTTCTGTGCCTAAGCATGACCCATTATATTCAGTCCTATCATGTTTTCCTTTTCATATAATGTAGTCAGATTTTTCACTATTTTTTCTGATTGGTAGCCTTCCATTTTTAAAAGTTAGTGTTCATTTTGCCAGTGGGCTTCTAAAGCAACAGTCATTTTAAAAAATAATGGCAACTTTTCTTTAATATGTGTATATATGTATATTCCTTTCATATATGTATATCCATGTGTAAACATATGAAATTATGAAGTACCAGAACTAGGATTCAAACTCAGGTCCCTTTTCTCTAAATAGGACTTTATCTGATTTGTACATACATATATACACATACAAACATGTCAAAGAAAAATTGCCATTGTTAAAATTATTATAATTGTGTCTATATATTCTATATGTGTATGTATACATATATGTATGTGAAATAAAAGTTAATATTAAAATTATTATATTATAGTATACTGAAATCTACTATATTATAATAATTATTAAAACATATTATTACAATTTTGAAAATATATTCCAATTTCATGCCGTCTAATTTACAAAAATAAACTTAAAATATTCTGCTTTTATCATTTTATTTCAACAACCAAAAATACATAATGGCTCTACATCACCTGCCACACGAAATCCCAACTCCTCAGCATGGATTTGAAAGTTCTCCACAATTTTTCAGACTCCTCTTCACCCATCCGACCTAATCTATCACTACTTCCCAATACACACTGTCTGCCCCTCAGACTATTTTAACTTCTGTCTACACATTATGCTTATCCTTTAGTGTTACCAGTTATCGAGCTGAGATGGGGTCTTAGCAACAATTCCAGTCTCTCATTTTACAGATGAGGAAACTGAGACTCAGAAAGCCCTCCCCAGCTCCAAGGATTACGTTCCTCCTACCACATTTCATGTCATCCCATCAATCTTCCATGTCATTGCATGAGGCTTCTCTGGAATGCTCTCATTCCTCCACTCCTTCTATCCAAATTCTACCTACTTTTCACAAATCATATCAAGTTCTGTTTTTTCCATGAAACATTTTCCAGTCACTCTGTGTCATGCATGTCACAGAGGAATAATCATCAGATTTAGAGACAACGGACCTCAGTTTGAATCCTAATTCTGCTACTTCCTAATTGCATGACTTTAAAGTACTCTGCAAATCTTAAAGCACTATATAAATGCCAGTGATTATTTTTTGTTGTTACTTTTGTCATTCTTGTATTCAATAGGGTTGAAATGGAAACAAATGGTCCACGGACAAACCACTATTCTGCTATTGTTGTTGTTGGGGTTTTTAAATGCTTAATGGTCAGTGGACTACTATGCAAGTAGATAAAAAAGGTTGTTTTTTGTAATTGAATAAAAATATTAGAACATAGAGTGAGTTCACCTTTGTTGAGCTCACTCCAGCTATCTTTGGAATGACTCCAATTGCAGACAAGACAATAAGGATGATATGTATTGCATCTGTTCCCATTTGATTGTGGTTTGTGCTAGGCCTCTCTCTTTTGAGATCTTTTTACTCCATTAAGTTTGGAGATAAAGCAATGTCTATTTAAAACATTGTTCCTGAATTTTTATGGGTGAATGTTGTTATCATAATAATTATGGATATTAGTGCTATGGTTATTAACTCAGGAAAGTTACTTAGAATCTCTGTTTCTCATTTTCCTCAGTTATAAAATTATGATAGACATTAGGGTATCACTTCCAACAAGAAATCCTATAAAAAATCTATTCTCTGAACTATTTGTTTATCACCTGCATTACTTCTGTCAATTTATCACCATAATTGTTTTATGTCTCATTCTAAACTTCAATTTCCTCATTTGTGAGATGGAGCAATAATCTTATACTGCCTACCTCACAAGTTTGTTGTGAGAAAAGATCTTATATAAATTAGCAGTGTTACAATAATTAGTCCTGTCTCCCCACATATATTAAGGGCAGAGCCCATGCCTTACATTTCTTTTGATTTTTTTTATTTCCTGTGGATGCTAATACCACATGGAGCACTCAATGTGAGAATTCAATAAATACTTGCTGATTGATTGATTGAAAACAAAGCATGTATCTAATGTTTCAGTCTTTATCTGAGAACACGCAGTAGTCTAATGAGGGAAGCCCAGACATCTACAACAGAAGCATGAAATGCAGATGTTCCATGTGGATAGCATCAACGAAATAAATGACAACAGAATTAAGGGCTCGAGCAATCATCAATCGATTATCTGAACTAGGAGAAGGGACCACAGTTACATCCCACTCTAAGCAAACCTTTCTAAGGGCAGCCAGTGGATAGAGCGCTGGGCCTGGAGGCAGGAAGACTCATCTGTGTGAGTTTAAATCTGGTCTCAGACACTTACTAGTTGTGTGACCCTGGGCAAATCACTTAACCTTGCTTGCCTCAGTTTCCTCATCTGTGAAATGAACTGGAGAAGGAAATGGTAAACTGTTCCAGTGTCTTTGCCAAGAAAACCCCAAATGGGGTCACAACAAATTGGATAGGACTGAAATGACTGAACAACAATAACAAAAAAAACTGCATTAGATTTTTTCAGTCATAGTCAAAAGCAATTAAATTAGTTGGTTTTGTGTTTTTCCCCTCTAGTTTTATATTTAAAACTTTACTCCAAATGGAGTTTACTCTTGTCTTGTCACTGTGGCAAAGTATATATCTAGAACATATATGTATACACACATACACACACACACACACACACATATATATATATATATATATATATATATATATATATATATATACATATGTATATACACACATATGTGACTGTATATGTATATACACACACATACCTCCCATGGGTCTTAGTTTCAGTTCTGAGGCTTACTGGCTAGGTGACGGCAAGCACATCAGTTTCTCAGAATCTCAGCATGTATATTACATAACTCACAGAGGGTAGGAATCTGCAGTAAATGTTTGGTAATTTTAGAGCACCACCTTCTTTAAAAAGCCTTTACTCATCTTCTAAGTTCCTGGGACCCTCCCTCTCAAACTAATTAAATTTAATTAATCTGTATTTATTAATATTTACTCTCATCATTTTGTATATAATTATATCTGTATTTGTTGTTTCCCCTTTAAAATTCAATCTCTCTCTGAAAGTAGAGTTTGTATCAATTATTTTATTTGGATCTCAGTGCCACATCATATAATGGCTATTCATTGTTTGATTGACTGATCCGGAAAGGTGAGTTATCATTAAACTTGTATGTGGATTCCTCATTGGAAATACTCAATCTCAATTCATCCCTGCCAATACTTTAGTGATCACCCAAATTAAAAGATGAATGCTCCTTGGAAGGAAAACTATAGCGAATCTGGGCAGCATACTAAAAAACAGAAACATCACCTTGATGACAAAGATCCATATAGTCAAAGCTATAGCTTTTCCATTAGTGATGGATGGCTTTGACAATTGGGCTACATGTAAAACTGAGCATGGCAGAACTGATGCTTTTGAATTGTGGTGCTAGAGGAGACTTTTCAGAGTCCCTTGGACAGCAAGGAGATCAAATCGCTCGCTACTTAAACCAATTAATTCAGGCTATTCACTGGAAGGTCAAGTACTAAAGCTGAAATTTAAATACTTTGGCCACATAATGATAAGACCGAACTCACTGGAAAAGACCCTGATGTAGGGCAAGATGGAAGGCAAAAGGAAAAGGGAACAACAGAGGATGAAATGGATAGAGAGTACCATGGGAACAATGAAGGGGAACTTGGACAGACTTTGAAAGACAGTGGACGATAGAAGGGCCTGGCATGCTAGGGTCTATGAAGTCACGAAGAGTCAGACACAACTGAAAAACAACAGTAACAAAGAACCGCACTTCTTTTCTGTCAAGCATTTCATCCTCAGGACGGCTCTATGTCTGCTCAGTTAAATATCAACCCTCTGTGTACATTTCTCCACATTTGTCGATGTCTTATAATATAAAATGTTGGAGTGCGGGGTTATTCATGTTTCATCCATGTTGTGAAGCATTCAAAATGTCCTTGATGGTTTTGAGAAAGATGCTCTTCATATTCCTGAAATTCTTGATAATTTTCAATGGGAGGCTATTACAAAAAACTGGATTTCTGCCTTCTTCTAAAGTCCCTTTAAGAAATAAACTGATCATTATTTCTGAGGCCTACTTTAAAACAGTTAACCTAATGCGAATGAATTACCAGTTAATCATCAGAGTAAACAAAAATCTATTAAAAATTGTATTGGAGTGAAGTGTCGGGCTTATTACATTTCTAAACATTAATGCAATCATTTGCACCAAAATCATTATCCTTTTTTTGTTCCCCACTCATTAATAATCACATCATCAGAAAACAAACATTTCACATCAAATTAACATACTGTGTTCAGTTTGCCTTTGCCTCTGTTTCTGGGGGGAATGTCAGGCTTTTTCTTTTTTTATCACAAATGTTAAAACATTTTTTTCCACTGGAAAAGGTTTGCTTGCAATAATCATTTTTTTATCCATGTTCTCTCTCCCTGTTTAATATTTTGCTACTGTTATTGAAACTTAAATTGAAAAAAACAGGGCATTGTCCAGAGTGAGGACATAGATCTAAGCACAGTGTGACTATCACTAGCAAACTAAAATTGAGGCCCTGCCCCTGGCCCTTGGGCTCAATCTCTAGGTAATGCTGGAAATGTTGTGCTATGCATGAAAGATTAGCAAATTAAAAGAAGTTACAAACCTGCACTACAACTTCTCTAACTCTTATAATCTCTCAGATCAATGCCTACATTCACTCTGCCATAGTAATAAGAAGGGTCAGGTGCTTTAAGTTGGGAGAAGGGAAGAGGATTGCATTGCATGGGAAAAAAGGTTGGAGAGCAAATGACAGGCTAGCTTCTGAGGTCAGAATGTGGAATTCACTTTACATATCAGAATAAGAATATTAAGAAGGCACAAGGCTGGCAAAAGGAATTTGTAAATCCACTTAATAGATCTCAGAGGATTTCATTTGGAGTATTCCTCTACTCATTTCAACTCTTCATTCCACACATCCTATCTGTCCTACAATATTGTAGAACCTTTTTTTCCTAATTCACTCACTGAAATCCTATCCCAGCTATGAGTGGCCCAAATCTTTCTGTGACATAGGGTTTTTTTTCTTTTTGTCTTTGTGTCCCTGATTGCAGACCACCAAGATGTTCACTAGCAATTCAGTCGAAGTCACTTTAATTCACCAATTGTTTTATAAATGCCTAATCCGTGCAAACAACGGGGCAAAATACTAAAGCTACAAAGATGAAAAGCAACATTTTGTCTGTCCTCAGGGAGCTTGAAATTGAAATGTAGTTATAAGTTATAAGGACAAAGTTCCTAACAGGAATAAAGGAATCATAATTCAACCCATGCATTGAGCCTATGGTCCTAACTCCTCTGGAAGATGTGGTCCACCACCGGCATCCAGCATACCACTTATGCAAGAATCAGTGCAATCAGAGGATACAAACAGATGACAAAGTTATCTCAGAGAAGCAGGCCGAGAAGGACCAAAGGAATATCCCTGGTAAGCAGTTTCAAAGAAATAGAAACTCAAAGTTTACAAAAAGAGAATGGAATTACAAGTACATTAGAGGGGGGAAATCACAAGCTGGGATACATAATGAGATGGAGAGAAGAAACAGAAGGAGAAAAATTTAAAACCAGAGGAATAACCAAAAAAAGTAGTAAGAAGAAATAAAATTAAACAAAAGAGAAAACTAAAAAGATCAACTGGAAATTTAGGGAAATCAATCAAGAAGAAAGAATCTCTAACTCCCATTCCCAGGCAACTTTTAAGAGTAATTACAAAAATAAAGGTAAATAAATTTTGATATCATAGAGATGAATCAGGGGACTGGGGAAAATCAGGGGACTAGGATAAGGTCACATAGCTCAGCTGCTAACGAGTTACATGGCCTTCATTAAGTTATGTCAACTCTTTGGATATAGATGTCTAAATCTGAAAAAGGAGATATTTAACTAAGAATCTTAAGCAATAAAGAGCAAATAACATGTTTTAAGGAATTTGGCATTGATTTAATAGATTAAAAATTTTAAAAAATTAATCTGCAGCATTTGGAACAAACTAGCTATAGTAATTAAATATCAAGAATAGGTCAATTTGAAGGCAGTGAGAAGGAAATAAAGTATCTGAAATTCTCATAAATTGGAAAACTAAAAAGTAAAAGAATTTTTTTAAAACTATAAAATCATTTCTAGTAATCCATTTGGCCAATGTTGAGTATTAAGTACTGATCAAATATTTAAAGTCAGACTTCTGGATTTCCATTGCTATACATGATAGAAAAATATTAGTCCTTCTTTTGACTCTATAGTATATGAATAGGATGTTATGAAGTCCTTCAATTACTCTTGTTGGACAAGAAATTTAGTCTTAGGAATTTTTTTTCTTAAACCAAATCATACTTTTGCTTAAGTAAGTTTCAAATTATCATTAAGATGAAAATGCAGTGTTCTTTTTAATGCACTTTATTTTATGAAGAAATATTTATATATTTTCTCATTCATATTAGTGCATACCCACATTCCCTAAGATTGCTTAACCTAAATGCCCTTAATCTAATGAAATCAATTAAACAAAGTCTCTAATTCCCAATAAACTTAAGAAGAATGTACATCATTCTTTTAACAAACAGAGAAAGGTCCAATCTTGCATGAGTATCTATCTATACTCATGAATGTCTCAGAAGAGAAAGTGTAATAATCTTGTACTGGGAGCAGGGAGAAGGCATGTTTGTAAAATATGCCAAGAGACAATATGCTTTGTACTCCTAGGAGACTGTTGGTAAATCTTTTTTATGAGTGCATTATGAGGTGAATAATTAACACTTCCAACTGAAAGTTGACTACCATCATAATATTTAGTCAATGAATTGTTACAGCTGAGTTTTAACTCATGTGAAAGTAACTATAATACTTTCAGTTGTAATAATACTTCAACATAAATCTAAAATAAAAGATAATGAATTCAGTTCAAAATGTTTACCCGCATGCCAGAGTTGGTTGTTGCAGCTTACTATATTACACAATGAAACAATATCAACATAAAATGTCTTTTCACAAGAAAAATTACACATTTAATATTTTAATACTTTGGTTTCTATAACATAAATCTATGGAAGAGAAGAAATTTTGCCTGTGGTAAAGATCAACAAACCTTTCAGTTTAACCATATGATTCATACACTGAGGGTACTATGGATCAATCATTTAGAGGAGAAGGCATATAGATTTTGCCTTGCCCATGGCCAGAGTAAGCATTCCAAAAGGTTTTGGTAAGGTGGACCAAAATAGACTTACTCTGGAAGGATTACAACATAATTTATTGATTATAACAAAGTCAAGTTTAACACCCATTCAGTGTGTAGGTGGGGAGTAAGAGTGGCATCTCTTTCTGAAACTACAGAAGGATTTCTGGAGAGTTTCAGTATTTGTCCAAATAGGAAGTATTTATTTTAAGGTTTGATTCATTTCTCTTCGTGGATTTCTCTCTTCCCTATCTACATTTATA
This sequence comes from Trichosurus vulpecula, assembly GCF_011100635.1. Lineage (NCBI taxonomy): Eukaryota > Metazoa > Chordata > Mammalia > Diprotodontia > Phalangeridae > Trichosurus > Trichosurus vulpecula. The sequence goes on from NC_050580.1 coordinate 202,007,394, forward strand.
GTAGAACATTTTCATTGGACTATACATATACCACAGAGGTTAGGCACTGAAAAACTAGAAGAAAATTAAAAGACATATTTTCATATTCAACATATCCTGCTTTTCCACAAGCTAAGAAATCTTTAGAGGGAAGAGAGGTAAAAAACACATTAATATTGATCTAAGGGGAAATACCCCTTAACTTTAGTGATGTGTTGCGAGGAGTGACAATGCCTTTATACATGTTACACGAAATCAGCACCATGAGGAGCATTGTGTTCTTTAATATGGTATTCATGTGTTGACTTGAACATGAGAAAAAGACCCATTCTTTTAATTTCCATCTGCTTTTTTTTGATCCAATCTCATTTGAGAGCTTTTAGTTCCAATCCCACCATCATCTCTACTTCACTTATTATTTCCTTTTGATTTGTCTATTTTCCACCTACAATCAAAATATACTTTGTGTCCTCCTGCCCTTTACTGTATCTTAACACCTATCCAAAGGCTAGAAGCAGCACTCTGGACAGCTCAGTCAAATTCAAACAAGCATTTATTAAGTGCCTAAAATCATGCTAGATCATACAGAGACAAGAAGAAAAAAAAAAGTCTCTAATTTCAAGAGGCTTACATTCTACTGAGGTAGGTAAGTATATATGTGAAGTATATGAAGTATACACATTATGTATATATGTGTATATATGTATATGTAAACATATATATATATATATATATATAACATATATATGTAAGTATATAACCAGGTGAAGCCAGTTTAAAGAATATTTGGTAAATTATCAAGCTAAGTAAAATTATCGCCAGTGTATTAAAGGACAGAAATTGAAAGAGCACTACAAACTGAAGAAAAATAGAAAATATCTGCAAAAATCATTTTTACAAAGTGTTTTTCCCATAAAGCAATGAAATCAACACACTTGGATCCTAACATTGAAGTCTCTCATATGCTCATAGAGGAAATAGAAATGGCATTAAAGGCAAAAAGGGAAAAACAGCTAGATTAGACCAAGTATATATAAAGGAGATCTATGCTGAAGGAGACACAATTATCAGGGAATTGGGAGAATAACATAAATGGTATCCAAAGAAGAGGAAGAAGACAAAAATGGGGGGAAAATTTCAAACCTTATTAATCCCCAGAGGCAATTTTCAGGGAACTTTCTAGGGACCTGGATATGTATCTTAGAAGTATACATAATGTGCTTGATTTCCAGAGCTTTGTAAGGAATCTAATTGTAGAAACAGAATCCCTATATCTACATCCTTTATTAATGAATTCAGTATATAAAATCTGCATAATAGCTCACACTGGGTGATGATGATGGTGATAATAATGATGGGAATAGAGGCAACTTAGAGAAACTAAACTCAATTCTAGTGATGCTAAGACTGGTAAATCAAGGTAGAATGAAGAGTTCCATAAACACTTTACAGTTAGTTTATGGAAAAAGGACCCAGCCTCTTTGATCATTCTGTCACATTGCAGTATGCCCACAAAAAAAGCATCTTGTGATTTGGGAAACCTACCAGATAACTAATTAGATCATTTAAGTAAAGGAGGACTAAGAAAATATTGTGAAATGAGGTGGGGGAATGGTCAAAGGAATGAGAGTTATTACTCCATACCTGCAGTTTCAGAGAGCTTCCCAGGAATGAAGAAATGTACTGGGTTCTACATATTGTTTGGAAGGAATATAAAAGTGTGGGCCTATAAGACAAGTAAAATCTGTATGCAGAAAGCATGGCATCCCCTTAACACTGTCTACTATGGGCATATCCATTGCTATTTTGTGGTCAGAAGTAGAAAGTAAAGTTCCTAAAGTGTAGAGAAGGGTTGCGAACTCTCCTGTATTTCTCAAGTTAAATTGGTACCTTCTCAGTTTCTTTTGAATCCAAGGCATCACTATTTAAATGATTCCAGGTAATGTGAGTACCTTGAATGCCTTGCCCTACCACCCCACCTCAGGAGTGAAAGAAAAGTTCAATCATATTATCCTTTTGTAGTAAAGTCTCTAACTCATACTAAACTTCATTGACAAATTTAATTAATAGATATAAAATTGTAGATTCCTAAAGACCCCCCTGAAGGTCAAGGGTATAGGAACACTTGAGGTGGCATTCATAGGTACAATGATCTCAAGCTAGAAAGGCCATCAAAAGCCATCCTGTCAAATATTGTGATTTTTTACAGGAATCTGGGGCCAAGGAAGATGAAGTGAGTTTCCCAAAGTTACATGAGTAATGAGCATCAGAGGTAGGATGGGAACACAGGTCCTCTAATTCCAGAGGCAAAGCTCTTATCACTGTACCATGTTGTCTCCTGCCTGTCTTTTGCTACGAGGCCTGGTGCTATTTTTTATTTAAAATCTCTATAAGTTTTAGTTAGGCCTAATTGGATATGAAATGACTTGAGGATATGACCATAGTAGCTACATCATGTGACAATATTTCATTCCATAAATTTCGTTTCTGTAATTCTAGAGTTCATATTCTATTAGATTTGGAAGGGAACTAAGAGACCACTGGATTCAACAAACTCATTTAATTGGGGATTTTTATTTTAATTTCATCTTCATTGGTGGTATATTCAGCCTTTTAATTTTTAATACTAGTGATTTGGTTTTCTTCTTTTAATCAAAGTAACCAATGGTTTATCTATTTTATTGGTTTTTTCATAAAGCCAACTCCTAGTTTTATTTACTAATTGAATGGTTTTTTTGCACTCAATTTTATTAATCTCACCTTTGATTTTTAGGATTTCCAATTTTGTATTATACCATGTTACAGAAATGGTTGCTTTACTTCATAAATTAAAAAATAAAATAAATAAAAATACCAAAAAATCCTAGTTTTACAGATGAAGAAACTAAGGCTCACAGTGGTACAATGACTTACATCTAAAGTCACACAGGGATTGAGAAAGAGGTAGAATTGAATGCTGACTCTCTGACTCCTAATCTAGCATACTTCTTCAATATCTGGAAAATAGAGGATAGTTCTAGAAGGCTAAGTCACCTTTTAAATCTAAAGCTATTGCCTGTGATATTTAGAGGGATGGATATAACGTGAGTATGTTAAACGTATCATTAGACCCTCAGTTAAATTTTCCCTAGATGTGTCATTTAGCATGTTTGGTAAACTAGACTGGTTGAGGCAGTGCATAGAGAGCAGAGCCTGGCATCAAGAAGACTTGAATTCAAATCCTGCCTCAGACACTTTCTAGCTGTGTGATCCCCAAGGCAAGTCACTTAACCTATATCTGCCTCAGTTTCACCACCTGTAAAATAGGGATGATAATAAGAGTACCCACCTCTTGAGGTTATTGTGAAGTTAAAATGAGATATGTGTAAAGCATTTTACAAAACTCAAAACAGTACAGAGAGTCTGCTGTGTGCAGAACCATGAAGTAGGTACTAGAACAATGCAGTTTACATGAATGTTTCCAAGGTGAGAATGAAGTAAAGCCAAGTGAGATATGTCTGAGAAATAACATGAAAGACATCATCAAGGTCATAAATGACGGAAAATGAGGAAAGACCAATCAAATGGCGAATAACAAAAGGGCAACTTTGATTAGGCTGAAATCCTAAAAGACCATCGCTGCACGGATCCTCCATGGAAGATTTTATGGAAAGACAAATATCAAAATTCAAAGCATAAGAAAAAGCCATGGAGGGGATTGTAATGTACACTAGAGGAAGAAGTATTCAAACACCACTCAGTCAGTCAACAAACATTTAGTAAGTGCCTACTATGTGACAAGAACTATACTAAGTCATGGGAGTACAAATAAAGGTACCATTCCCACCCCCACCCTCCAAATAGTAGCCCCTGCTCTCAAAGAGTTCTTAGTCTAATGAAGGAGATAACATGCAAACCACGATGAGATTGCACATCAAAGTCGCTTTAAAAGGTGCATGTTTTTCACTGTCCAAACCAACCACTGCCCTTTAGCATCTGTTTGTCAGTTTTTTAAGCCAAATTGAGCCTTCCAGCCAAAAGTCCTAGAAGTCAGTCTAAGGTAACAATGTGACCTTGCTTGCTGTTGTTTGTTCTTCAACAATGGCCAGAAAAATTCAAAGTACATAAGAGTACTGAAAGGATTATCATGTTTGCAAAAAACATTTGTAAACTGTAAAGCACTAAATAAATGTCAGCTAATATGTTACAATAATTAAATACCAACAGACTCATGGGCTCTGAGGCTCTAACAGGTTTTCTCCACAGATGTGGTATTGAAAAGAAGAGTAAAGAATACGGAATGAAAAGGGTTGCCATCTTTAGAATATTTAGACCTTGACTTGGACAACAATTCAGCTATACCTAAGAAACACCAATTTACTTCTTAGAATAAGCTATAGGGGGAAAAGGACAAACTAGTAGGAATTTATCAGCTGCAACCTATCTCATAAGGTCGTTGAGAGTGGGATAACATATTTAAAGCTCTTTGCAAACCTTAACATACGGTCTAAATGTTGCTGCTGCTGTAACCATCACCACCACCACCATCACTGCCAGCACCACTACTACTATCTTGCCTCTGAACAGGGCAATGAGATGGTACAGTGGATAGAGAGCAGGACCCCTTACTAGCTGTGTGACCCTGAGCAAGTCACTTACCCTCTGTTTGCCTCAGCCTCTCCACATATAAAATGGGAATAATGAGAGTACCCTACCTCCCAGGGTTGTTGTGAGAGACAAATGAGATAATAATTGCTTAGCACAGTGCATGGAATGTAGTAAGTGCTATATGAAATGATGCCTATTATCATCATCATCATCAATTATTACATAAACTATACTCATGCTAGAAAATTAAGAGTATCCCTGGCACTTTGTTTTTGTAAATGCACTGAAATAATGTAGTTGTGGCTTGCCAGACAGCAAAGGTGAGTGAAGGACGGAGGGAGGATATTAGGTAAAAACTACATTAAAGTTTAAACATGTCAAAATATCAGGGAAAAGGACTTTGTCTCTTTTTATAAAAAATATTGATAGCTTTTATTTTTACATGTCCTTCGTTTCCAAGTATTTTCCCTCTCCTCCTCAACCCAGAAAGGGATTTGCTCTAATAAAGACTTTTTTAAAAAAGAGAAAAGAAACAGAGACAAAAACCTAGTTCCTCAAAACTAACCAGCACAGAAACTGAGACTGGCACTAATACTTCATACCCATCATCCTCTACTTCTCCAGTAAAGGGATATAGGTACATATTTTGATAATCTCTTAATTGTTATTCTTGCTTTCAGTATTTCCATCCTGTGCATTTCTGCCAGGTTAATATACCTGACTATTTTCATTATGTCATTAGCTTGCTTAAAAACTTCTAACAATTTCCCAAATAAAGCACAGGGCTAAACCTTCATGACAATGTTTTGAGCATACATGGCTCCTAAATATCCAGTGAATTTGGATTGAGCTCTGCTTAGTCGCCCCTCCAGTTCCAACTAATCTCCTTCCCTTCCCCCATACAGAGTATATCGTCCATCCCGTCATTTGGGCCCTTGGTTACACACTCTGCCTTTCAGTATCACTGAACTATATCACAGTTATTTAGCCTTTTTGGCACTCAGTTTCCTAATATACAAGAGTAACTTTATAGTAGCTGCTTTCTAATGCCCTAATGCTATGATTCTGTTTACATATTTGTCTTGAGAGAGAGAGATTGCCAGCTCCTGGATGGGTAGGGAGAGGAATTATTTCCTAGAATTCTCTTCTGTCTCCTGGAGTGTTTTATGCAGATAATAATCAGAGCTCTCAATCCACATGAGTCAACCAACTAAGAAATTTTTAAAAAGCATTTATTAAGCACCTACCTGTCAGCTACAGTTTCCAAAATTAAACCGTTCCTGCCTTCAAGGAACTTACATTCTATTTAGGGAAAAACACATACAAATATAAGCAAATAGAAAATGATCAAGAGAGGGCACGAGCAAGCTGGGAAATCAGAAAAAGGTCTCATGTGGTCCTTTCTATAGCACAACATTTTGGTTGAGCACTGAAAGGAGCTAGGGATTCTAGAGATGGAATTAAGAATTGGGTGCATTTCAGGGATTGAGAGCAATCTATGTAAATGTGTGTGTGTGTCTGCGTGTGTGTGTCTGTGTGTCTGTGTGTATACTTCATTTCAAGGCAGGGGAAACTTGGACAATTAAAAAATAGCATTTGCTGCACAGTGATAATTTTCCCCTTCAGTGAAGAATATTCCCACAAATAATCCTTCAAGGGTAGCAGGAGAGAACAGGCAATTGGATGGACAAATTTTCAAAGGCAATCTCCAAATATAGCATATTCCAATGTGGACACAGAATTACTTGCACGTGCAAATCAGGGTCTGTGACTCACACTCCAATTATACACTCTTAGTAATGCAGTAGCAATGCATTCATATTTGGTAAGTGTAACTCCAAGGGCCTGGTATGATCTATTTGGAAAGTCTGCTTTATTAAGTCATTCCTATCACTCAATTCTCTGACATAGCTTAGTTTCCAAACATATTCCTAAAACACATGAAAGCTTTGGGCTTTCTTCAGCTGCCAAGATCAGGGCACATGAAGAGTGCCACATTAGCCATTTAAGCTAATGAACTCCCCTTGCCACTCATTATTCATAGTGGCTGTACAGACTACATGCTGTTTCTACCTAAATTCCACCAAGAAGGGAAAATCCCTTTAAGGGAATGATTAATTTCCTCTCTAGTTATTTCTACCTTGTTTTGCAAAACATGCTGACAATGTGATGACAATTTGTACCATGAGCCAAATACCACTTTGGTTCAGCACCAACCAGTGGGAATTTTAAAGAAATTACCCTATAGTTTAAACAAAACCTCATTTTCCTATTCTCTGTCCCATAGTCCATTCCTATCCCTCTACTGACTCTTCCCTGAAAGAAAAACCCAAGGAGTAATGCTGTTTCATTTATTAATATGACTCTGCCACATACCTTTCCAATCTATTCTCAAGTATTTGATTACTCTAACCACTCCCATACACGAATGCAGGTCTCTTCTCCAGAGATTCTTTCTCCTGAATATTTTGGAGCCAATTCAATAACACAGTCCACAGAACAGACTGAATAAAGATGAAAATAAGTGCATCCTCAGTTCTATTTGTAAGACCAGGACTAAATCCACAATTCTATGCACATTACTGAGGAAAGGATGCTCAAATCCATCCCTGAGATTGTGAAACAAAATGTTCATGTAATATTCCACTGCTTAGTCTCAGTTCCATCAGGCTAGTTACATGTAGTTGCAGAATCCCAAAGAGGAATCCTAGCAGTGAAAGTAAATACCGGATTGGGTGTGAACTGTTTCTAACCAAAAGAATGTATGAAACTTAAGAATTTGTCTACAACATAGTAGCATTGAGTTATTACAGAACAACATTTAAGGTATCAGAAGCTGTAATTAAATTGAATGTTGGAAGTGCTAAGTAGAAGAGAAGTGTTAATTAGGAAAATACTAAGAATATCATTTTTAGAGGGGGAAAAACTTTCCAAAAAAGTGCAAGTTGGGCCAATTTCCAAAAATATGTATAATTTGAATTATCTATAGGAATAGATGTATTCATGTATGTCTTTTGTACCAATTAAAGTACTTTTCTCCCAAAGAGCTCAAGACAAGGAGATTTTTTTAAAAAAATTATTTGTCTTAGTGAAAATTATTTAAAAATTAAAGGATGGGTATCAGTGAAAAATCAAGAGTTGTCAGAAATAAAAAAAAAACAGAATAGAGTGATTAATGACAAATTGGCTATAGGTGAAATCCTGCAACAGAGAGTACATAGTGCATAACAACAGCTGGAAAGACTTTTAGAGACCATCCAGTCTACTACCTCACCTCATTTTACAGAGGTAGAATCTAAGGACTAGAAAGATTAAGTGATGCGCTTAAGGTCTGTAATAACAATTTAGATTTGAAAATCTTTCCCATCCATTAATAGGCCATATGACCTGTTTATGTCACAGAAAGCCTAAGTCACATGTGGTATCAGGAGCTTGCTGAGAGGAAAAGGAAACTGTGTCACAAGAAATACTGAGAGAGAAGTTATGACAGGGCAGACGTGCTCTGGTGTTCCGTTAGTGAGTTTGTTTTTGGGAAGGCCCCAGCAGTGGGGTGGATGGTTTTGGGATGGTGAGGCTCCATGCTGTGATGTTGTGTATTGAATTCTTTGCTGCTGTGATGGATTGGGTAGATGGATTATGGGATCTGATCCTCCGGTGTCTGAATAAATGGTTTACTTCTACCTTCTGTGTGGACAGTCTCGTATATTTTGCTATACGGAAACACATAGGCATTTTGAGAATTATCATCTATATTGTGATTATTGCCTTGCTGATACAGGTCATATAGAGAATAAGCTAGGACTGAAACTCAGGTCTTCACATTCCAAATCCTGGTGTTTTTTTCTGTATTCTTCTACTCTCCTAATACAATCTAGTCCCTTTGTGATAGTTATAAGTCCTGGCTATCTTGTTTTATTTTAATGTAAATTTAAAAAAAAACAAGAACAGTGATTAAAACAATCTAAGGAACTCCTTGTAGAGGTTCTCCCTCTACAAAGTTCACAAAACATTTGTCATCTATAATTTAGGAATATGACATGATCAATGTCACAAGGTTTGTTGTTGTTGTGTGATTGTCCTTCGTTCTCGAAGAGGACCATGACATCAGGGAGATGATGACATGACTTGTAGTTGACTTTGATTTGAGCGAGGGAGGGAGGGCTATGCAAGGTCACCAGCCTCACTTTCTCCACCAGAGCCATCTGGGTCCAGTAGCCAGATATTCATCAGAATGACTGGAGATGACCTAGGATGCAATTGGAGACCCCGGCCCTTTTAATCTAAGGTCTTTTCAGGTTCTCACTTTGAGTGAGGAAACATCCATTCAGGGAATATGCCTCTTTAAGAAATGAGCCAAAGCAATTGGATATGAAAATCTATCTTACCTTACAAGAAAGTAGGGAGGAAGGGGATGAGAGGGAGGGATGTTAGAAGTGAGGGCAAATTGGAGGAGGGGATAATTGACAAAAACACTTTTGAGGAGGGACAGGGTCAAAAGAGAGAACAGAATAAATGGGGGGTGGGGTAGGATGGAGGGAAATATCATTAGTCTTTCACAACATGACTGTTATGGAAGCATTATGTATGACTACACATGTACAACCTATATCGAATTGCTTGCCTTCTCAATGGGGGGGATAGGGAGGGAGTAAGGGAGAGAATGTGGATGGAGAGAAAATTTGGAACTCAAAATCTTATGGAAGTGATTGTTGAAAACTAAAAGTTAATTAACAAATGCAAAAAATAAAATTTTCTGTTCATAAAGTCTAAAAAAAGAAACGACTCAAGGGAGAGCCCCTTTAATAATAATAAAAAAAATCAAACTGGAAGGGGAAGACCCTCAGGGTTGCTGGCCAAAAGAGAAACTCATACAAAAGGTTACTCATGCAAGAAGAAGCCATTTTGGGATGTGAACTCAAATCCAGTGAATTTCTGCTGTGACTTTGAAAATACATCCTAGGAAGATATCACATGCACACAGATCTTAAGTGACTTACCCAGAGCCACACAATGAGTGAGGTGGCACCTTAACCATGTTTATAAGCCCAGCCCAGCAACCTCTCTCTCTTATATCATGCTTCCTCTTTGTTATGTAAAAAAAGAACACCAAAAGGAAAAAAAGGTTCATGTGACAGATTGTTTTATTAAAATATAACACAGAAAACATTCCTCGGAAGGTAATAGGCAATTGGAAGAAATAAATATAATATCATCCATGCTCAGTTGAAAATCCTTCTTAAAAAAGTAACACAGCTTTGGATTAATCAGATAAGGATGAAAGCAAAGAACTTTGCCAAGAGTGTTTCCTACTAGCATTACTCAATTATGCCTTTCAGCACCATATATTTTATATGAAGGATATCTTGTTAAAACAACTGTTGAAGTCATGTCATGTCATATCAACCACCCTATGGGAACTCGAATGTTCCAGAGTCTATGTTAATATAATCTTGCTGCTTTATTCAGCTAAGGCAAACTAGACTTTTGGTGGCTTGTAAGATTCCACATAAGCAGCACATTATCTATCTGTCTTCCAGAAATAAGGTAAATTTGAAGCAAGGATTATGCTGAATCAATTTAAGAAAGTAAATATTGTTAACAAATGCTATAAAAATAGCCTAGTAAATGATTCTAATCTCCATTTATCAACTATCAAAAAGCTTGCTTTCGACATAGCAATATACCTATAGGACAGTGATATTCCTGGACTCAAGGGCCTCATGTGGCTTTTTAGCAAGAGGCTTGTGACTTTCTATGAGATTTATTATGCAAAAATCCATACACTTCTGCAATTTTCTCATAAGGTTTCTTTATCTTTTAAGTATGATGTTTTGAGTTTTGTTCAAAAATCTCTTGGCTGCCAGTTCTGTTATTGATGGCTAGGTTTCTACACACTCACATTTTCAATCTTTCTTTTTGGCTTGGGGGGAGGGGGGTATAGCAAAAGAAGAAGTAGATGAGAAAGAAGAGACAAGAGAAATTTCATTAATTGTCAATTAAATGGTATTTGGTTTCTGGTAGGAATTTGAGCTATACAGCCACCAATAAAAATAACATTTCACATTTACAAGCATTTTATGAATGTGTAATTATGTGAGGCTTTTAAAGACAAACACTGAGATTATTTTAGGGACAAATGGACCAATGAAGAAACAATATTAATTATCGTGCCTTGTGGCTTAATGCAGTTTACACAACTTCAGTCACTTTTCATTTAAAAAGTAGCCCCAAACCTCATTTGAAAAAGTATAAGAGATTTCAATAATTGCAAAATAGAAATTCTCATTAATACTTAATTTCTTTTACTATTATTCAGTATAGACTTCTACCTATGCAAACAGACATACAGGAATGTGTACACATATGTATACATTCATATATGAGTGTATATATGTATATGTATTTGAATTTAATAAACTTAGGACTGTCAAATCTCCTGTTTAACCAGCCATCTCTGCAAGCTGACATTCAGCTTAAAGACTGCATTTTTCAAAATATTTCTGTTTACTGACACAACCTACTACAAAAAATTGTTTCAGCATCCAGCAGGTGATTGACAGCTGGGCCAGGGAGACTGCAGCAGGCTTAAGTAAGAGAAAGGAACATCAGATGGGCCACAGTGGTAATAGCTTTAGAAAAGATAAAAAGCTCTCCAGAACATATTTCAGCAATTAAGGTGAGAAAAAATTCTTATGGGGTAATAATGTTTATGAACTATGAAAGGAAACATGAGTTGCCAAAAAGAGGAGTTTATAGGGTTAAAAAAGGTGCCAGTTTAGATGTTTAAGATACCTACAGTAATGGTAGTCAGTTCCTACTGCAGTATCTAAACCAACAGTATCTAAATACTGGCTAACTAAATGAAATTCTGAAAAGGCCCTTCTTCTTTCCCTGCCTGAGAAGCTTAAATACTAAGATCAGTAGATTAAATAATGTATTGTAAACTTAAACAATTTCATAGGAACAGTCATTAAACTCAATTCCTATCCCTCCAAATTCTCATCTGATCTTTTTTTTTTTAAAAAAATTGCAGATATATGCAATTTTAGATAGTTGCTCTCAGTTACCATCAGCCCTAACCTCCCTCCTGACCTCTAGTTTTGCATCAACAATTGCTTATTAGATATCTCGAGTCAGGTATCTTTTAAACATCTCAAATTCAATGTGTCTGAAACAGAATTCAGGATCATTCCTTCCAAGCCCTCCCTTCTTTCTAGCTTCCCTATTCTTGTCGAGTGGACCACCATCCTCCCAGTCTCCCAGGCTCATCCTCATCATCTCCTGACTTGCTCCTGTGTAATGGTAATTTAGATTTGAAGATCTTTCCCACCTATTAATAAACCCATGTGACCTGCTTATATCACAAGAAGCCTAAGTCACCTGTGGTGGGAGGAGATTGCTGAAGGAGAGGAACAGGAAAGGGTAGAGCAGGAAATGCTCAGAGCAGTTAGAGCTGAGGGAGAGAGCAGATGTGTGCTGGCTGTGCTGTGAGTGATTGTTGGTGGCAAGGCCCCAGCAGGGGGCGGAAATGGTTATGGGATGGCTTGGCTCCCTGCCATTGTGATATTGTGTTTTAGGTTCTTTGCTGTTATTATAAAGTGGACTTACTGGTTCTAGAATTTGCTTACTGTTTGGATGGGTGGGACTTATTGGTTTTCGGATCTGGTTCTTTGGTTTCTGAATAATGGTTTACTTCTTCTACCTTCTATATGGAGAGTCTCTTATATTTTGCAATACAGAACTACATAGGCATATTTACAATAATTGTTTATATTGTGATTATTGCCTTGCTAATACAACCTGTACAAACTAATTGCCAAGTCTTGCCATTTCTTCCTTCACAATATCTCTCATCTATTTCCCCTTCTCTCTACTCATATAGTCAACACCCTAGCTCAGAACCTCAGCACCTCGTGACTTGACAACTTTGATCACCTTTTGGTTTACCTCCTGGCCTCAAGTCCCTTTTCAACCTGCCAACTGGTGGACCACTGATTTTTTCTCAAGCACAGGTCTATCCATATCACCTCCCTACTCAATGAACTCCAATGACTCTCTATTATCAGCAAGATCAAATATAAAATTCTTTGGCTGTCTTTTCAAGCCCTTCCCAATCCATTCCCTTTCTACCTTCCCAGTATTTTTTTATGTTACTCACCTTCATGAACTCTATAATCCAGAAAGATAGGCCAACTAGCTATTCCTCACACATGATGCTTCAAATGTTTGTCTTTTCACTGGCTCATGCTTAGAATACTCTGCCTTCTCACTTCCACCAAGTGGCAAGGCTTTCCTGGTCCCACCCTCCCCACCTCCCCCACCTCTGTTAGTGCCATTTCTCTGAAATTACTTCCCATTTACACTGTATATATTTTGAATGTAAACAAGTTATTTGCATGCCCCTCCCCCACCCCACCCCACCCCCGCCCCGCCATTCTTATTAAATTTGACTTTCTTTGACACTGGGCACTTAGTATTATTCCTAGCATATAGTAAATGCTTGGTGGCTGACTAGTTGACTGTACAAATATTCTCTTTTCCACTTTCACCCTCTCATTATCTTGTTTACACATTTCCATTGATCAGCATAGTCCACATACCTGCCATTTAAAATTAACTCTATAGATGCCATCATATTATTACACTACAATTTGCTTAATCCCATATTTGGAAGCAACTGAATTATTTTCAATTTTGTGCCAGCCACGGTATAGATATTTTTCTACAAATCATTTCCCCCTCTACAAAACAGAACATTTTAAAGGTCTGTAGCTAATTCTCACATTCAATGGTTAACAGGCAATAAAGTTAGAAAAATTATAAAATATTAATTTCAGTAAAAATTAGTCCTAATATCATAAAAATGATAAAACTGGGTTCTTAAGAACAAGTGGTCTGATCTGGTTACCTTTGGGAAACAGGAATCTCTCCTCTCCCCTCCTCAGAGTAATCTCCATCACCTCTGTTAAGAGTTGAGAGATGATGGGCTTCAACTATGTTTCCTCTCATCCAAAGGGGCAAAAGTGGAAGCAACATTTTTTTTCTCTGAATTTATATATATATATATATATATATATATATATATATATATATATATATATACATACATACATACATATATATATATATATGTATATATACATATATATATATATATATATATATATATACACATATATATATATATACACACACATATAGTTGCATGGACTGGAAACTCTCTTCCATTGTCTTTCCGCCCTGTATGAGAATGCCCTCTCTCAACCAGGCCTGAATTTCCTCATCTGCAAAATAACAGTTTTTGACTAAATGATTTGTAAGATTCTAAGAGAAACTCATATACATGCTAGCACTCTGTACCTCTGAAATTGCATAAGACTGTGGATCATCTAGGAGACCCTTATTATCCATTAGCGAATCACACTTTTGAGTATCATTGCTGTAGAGAAGACTAAATATATATCATTGAACAAGTCTTTGTCATTTTCTCACTTATTTTATCCATCTGCTACTTATGAAAAATATTATTTGCACTCCCCATCCAAATGAATTTTATAAATTATCATATGCATTCTGTGGAAGGAAAATGTTCTATAAATTTTAGGTAATCTCATGAAACATTAGGAGATATTCTGAAATATGATGCCACATATAATTCAAGAATCATTATCAAGGCACTACTGAGTGTAAAACACTGTTCCTTGTTAAAAAAAAAACAACAACAGATGATTTAATTTTTTTGTATGTGTTTTATATTGACATAGCCATAGTCTTCTTAATTTGCAGGATAAAAAGTAGTTCAGTTCTGCTATGTCAGATTTAGGCAAAGGTCTCTTATTACAGATAATGTTTACCAACTTTAATATCAACTCAAATAAAAATCCAAAGCCTGAACATCTCATGTCTAATTACCATAACAACCCTTTTCTTGCCTCCAAACTGGCCCTATTTGAATGTACAGAAGCTAGGCAATCTTCCTCAGGGAGAACACTGCTTTCATCATATCATCCCCTTGTTTTAAAGAGATGATCTTCCTTATCAAGTAGACCTTCACCTGTGCCCTTGATCTTCATCTCTTCATGTCTCTCCTAGGACCTTGCTCTATCAATCATTCTCCTTCCAACGATTTCACCACTGGCTATTTCTCCAATATTTACCACACAGGCTTACACCTCCCATATTCTCATGAAAAACTACCCCATCAAGCCAACATCTCTTGCCTTCTTCAAGCATGGGCAGGATGTACTTGGTTATACCAGAATATCCTTGTAATGACTATTACTGTAGGTCCTCCTTCTGTTAATGGTCATGCCATGGGCTTGGTGGCATAACTGGCCCATGCTCTATGCCACCTAAACTCCACCTCCGTTCACTACCAAACTTCCATAAAGTATAATCTACATTCCCCTGGTTATACACCCTTACTGCCTACTCAGTTCTCAGCACCTTGAAGTCTTACCACTATTCTCCTGACACTATTTTCAGCAACTTCTTAGTGCAAATACATAACAATCAAATAATCAAAATCAACCTCTCTCTCCTTCTCAAAGCCCATAAACCCTAGGTGGGGGAAGAACTATCTACAGTTATGACCTCCAGTTCCTCAACTCCCATTCATTTCTCAGTCCTTGACAATTTACCTTCTAACCCAAATACTTTATTAGAATAAGCTCTCTTTAAGATTATTAGTGATCTCTTAATTGCTAAGCTTAGTGGACTTTTCTCAGGCCTCATCTTTCTTAACTTTTCTTCGGCTTTTATCAGTTGACCACTTACTCCTCCTGAATACTCCCTCTTTCCTCAGCTCTGTATCTATTTTCTCCTTATTCTCCTCTTTCTTGTCTGTTAATTCTTTTGCAGTCTCATTTATTGGATTGTCATCCATGCCCTCTGAAATGTGGGGGTCTCTCAAGGCTCAGTCATGAGCTCTCTTATTTTTATCTCAATAGCCTCTTTGTGATCTCATCAGCGTCCATAATTTCAATTATTATCTCTATTTAGATCTGCATACAGCTGACACTAATCTCTTTTCTAAATTCAATTCCTCTACTACCAACATTCTGTTAGACGTCTCCTTCTGGACATTCTATAGTTATCTGAAACTAATTTACAATTAATTTTTAATCTATGTTTCCAAAGCCCTCTGTTGAATGTGATTTTTACTGCATTATGATTCAAAAAGGGGGTATTTAATACTGCTGGTTTTTTGCCTTTAGCTATGAGATTTTCATGCTATAATAAATGGTCAATTTTTGTGAAGTTGCCATGTACAACTGAGAAAAAAGGAATATTTTTTTCTATGGATATTCAGTTTTGCCAGAGATTTATTATATCTAACTTTTCTAAAATTCTATTTGTCTCTTTAACTTCTTTCTTATTTATGTTATAGTTAGATTTATCTAATTCTGAGAGGTGCAAGTTGAAGTTCCCCAATACTTTAGTTTTACTGTCTTTTTACTTTTAAAATTCATTTACCTTTTCCTTTAAGTATTTGGATGCTCAGGCATCTGAAACTAAAATAGCAGTCATTAACTATACCTCTTCCCTACTTATGCTGGCAGAACTAACATTCTTCCAAGTTTACTACTTGGAATCAATCAAGGAATGACATGATTCATCCCAGATAAGTTGATATAATCACACATATTGATGTTTCAATTTGTTAGAAAAGCATAATATATATGTATTGGGTACAAACACTTCTGTTGTTGACTTTAGAAAGGAAAAAAAGTGATTGGATGAGCAGATAAATTAGCCAAGCCCCTTGGTTTTTAAATGGCTAAGTCCTATATGAATTTAAGCAGATCGATAACAGGAAGAGATTACAAGCGATGGAATGTCTGTGAAAGTGACCCCTACGCAAGGAGGGATGAAATATTGTTTCTCTCCTCTCCCAACATTGACTATGTATCTTTGAAGGCAAGCTACTGGATATATGAGAGACGTTGTATCTAATGAGGAGCAGAGTCTTGTGTCCACACAGACACAAATATAAAGGCAATTGCTGGAGGGAGGAAGTAGCTTCAACTGCAGAAGAGAACAGATCCAGTTATAGAGAGGAGCAGATTCTAGGAATTCATCTGAACAATCTACCTCACAAAAATATTGAATTCAAGAAAAACTATATGAGAAGGCTAAGAGAGAAAGGAATTCTAGGCCCTGCACTACCAGGAATTTTGAAGTGCCTTTGTCTTAGATGTATCCTAAATATATTTCTCACTTCTGTTGTGGTCTAAGGTTGAGCCCATGCATATTACGTTTATTTGTGGGATAGCATTCTCCAGGTTTATGGGGGAAATGTTTTGTAGCTACTGTTTTTACTGTGCCATTTCAGTAAATGTTTTTCCTAAGAGCTAAAGTACTCTAGTGAGTGTTAATGGAAACAACACTGGTGGGGGCTCATGGGTTATGGTTTTAGAAGCAAATCAATACAACTTATATTCAATTAGATATTAAACTTTGTCAATTCCAGTTATAAAATTCCACTTACATCATTCTCTTTTCTATTTATACAGACACCATCCTAGTTTAAATAGTCATTCTCTCTCAACTGGACTGTTATAACAGTCTTCGAATTGATATCTCCCATCTCCAATGCATCCTGCACATAGCTGCCAAACATTTCTTCTGAAACCACATCATTCCTCTGCTCCAAAGTCTAAAACGCTTCTTTTGGATAGAATAAAAACTTTCTAGCTTGGCTTTTAAATCTTTTCACAATCTGTCTCAGCCTACTTTCCCAGACTCATTTCCCAGTACTAACTTTCATGCCTTCTGTGATCCAGCCAAACTGGTTTACTTATTGTTCCACAAATTGAACATTCCATCTTCCTTTTCTGCGCATGCTATTTCTCATGCCTGAAACATACTCCCTCATCATTTCCACACCTTAGAATCCTGACTTTCTTTCAAGGTTCAGTTCTTGGACCTCCACCAACCAGAAGTCTTTTCAATTTATGTTGTATTTATTTGTGTTATCTCCCAATACAATGCAAGTTCCCTTGAGAAAAGGGATGGCTTTTCATTTTATATTTGCATACTCAAAACCTAGCACAGTTTCTTGTACATAAGTCAATATAACAAAGACCTACCATTTCACAAGGGAAGGGATTCCCTAACCCTACACATTGCAACATAACTGGAACATAGAGTCTTAGTGAGTTACCCAAAACTCAGAGATTTTAAGTGTCTTGCTCATGCTAAATCCTGCCTCTGATACTATAGTAGTAAAGCAAAATTTCATGACCTCGGAGAGTGCCATGGATGTGCCTAAGTGGTTCAGAATCATGAAGCATAAGGAATTCTCTAGGTAGAAGGCAGTGGAAGTATAACATTTATTTAGACTCCAGAGGATCAAATCCAAGGACCAATGCCCACACTGTCAGAGGCAGGATTTAGACCTAATTCTCCCCAACTCCAAATGCTAAGCTCTAGTCACTATATTGTTCACCCTTTCCTTATACATACCAGGCATTTTTTTTTGGAGATGGGAAGGCAGGGCAATTGGGGTTAAGTGACTTGCCCAGGGTCACACAGCTAGTAAGTGTGTCAAGTGTCTGAGGCTGGATTTGAACTCAGGTCCTCCTGCCTCCAGGGCCAGTGCTCTACTCACTAGCCACCTAGCTGTTCCTACGCCAGGCTTTTAATAAATTATTTTTGAATTGAAAAAAATGCAGTTTTTAAAAAAATCTGTCTTCACCCGACCTTCACCACCACTCTGAATTCTCAGGTAAACCTGATGCTGTTGACCAGCTCTTCCTTGGCTCCTAATTCTGTGGATAATGAAATTGTTTACTTCTCCATCTATTCATTTCTCCCTTTTACAGGTTTTACTTTCTGTTGCTGCTCCACCCCTCCCCTAACAGATGTGTCTCCAAAGACTTTCCTTGAGTCTCTCCTTTTATGCTTTCTCCCTTAAAAATGCAATTTGCTCATATAGAACTCCAAAATCAAATTTTCCAACCAACCCTGACTTTTTTTTGCTAAGAATTAGATTTGCATTTCCAGTCACCTATGGACATTTCTATGAGATTAACTAGAAGATCTAGAGGGAGCATGGCAGATAGAAAAGAATGTTGGGCTTGAAGTCAAAAGTCAGGAAGACCTAGGTTCAAATGCCACCTTGCACATTCACTAGGTATATCACCCTGGGAAAATCCTTATTCTTATTGCTGGTTGGTGAAACACTAACCATCTTTCAGAGTCCATGGAGCTTTCTTTGATTTCCTCAAGCATAAGTGATCTCTCCTGATGACCTCTCATAATATGTTGTTTAAAAATCTTCCTTAAGAATCATCACTATCTTTTTGTAGTTGTGTTTACATGTTTTCTTTCCACTATGCACTATTCAGACAAATATTTTGCCTTCTTCTTTGAATTCCCTCTGGTACCTAATACAGTGCCATGTACATAACTAGCAGTTAATGAATGTTGAATGAATTTCTCCTGGTTACCTAGTCTGGCAAATGTAGATTCCTCTCCTTGCCTTCATTGCTCTCCTTTAAACTGACCACTCCTCTTTATTTCATTTCTATATAATTCCCAAGAATGACTTCTCTCCATTCTATGAAAATGGAACTTTCATTCCCACCTCTCTACCTCTGCTCCTATTTTTATATCTTGAATGTCTTTTCCCCTTAATATCCACAAGCCCATGCACTTCTCTTCCTTCCTTTACCTGGAAGAAATTCATGATTAATGCCTTTCATTATGATTTAACTTTTATACTTTCTCTATGATATGATTATTTTTACTTGGAAAATGTTTTTGTTTTTATTTCTTATGTGTATCTATTCTGCCAAAATAAGCTCCTAAGGATTACAGGACCATAGATTTAAAGCTGGAAAAGACTTTAGAGGTTAAGAAGTACAATCTCTTCATTTTTTTTTTACAAATGAGGATCCTAGAGAGGTTAAGTGATCTGTTCAAAGTGACAGGTAATAAGTGGTAAAAGCGCTAGTCAAAAATAGGTACATTAATTTCAAATTAAGAATCTTGCCATTGTATTATACTACCGCATGGAAGAGATCATCTTATTTATATTTATGCCTCACCGGTATCTAGACAGTTGTATTGCATTTCATAGGCATCTGAAAAATGTTGGGTTTTTTGAATGAATGAATAAATTTTTATCCAAACCTGAACTATAAGGTCCTTAGAGGGAGAGATAGAGACAATATTTTCTTTAAAAAAAATTTCTTCCACCATCCTGCCATTCTGAGTTTAGTGTACAATAAATACTGTTAATTGATTGAATTTATAACAAAATGGAAGGCAGCAAGTCAGAATTATTCTACAAAAATCAATCACACTTATCTCTTTCTTCCAATTTTAACTATATGGGATTAAAGTATTTGAAATTTTATGAGCAGTATTTAGGTCTTACTGACCTCACAGTAATATAAATAGAATTTTTCTCATGAATGAATTCTTAAATAGTTTTCCCATGCTAAAGTATGCTTTCTGCCTAAGAGCACATCATTATTTTGCTTTTGAAAAAAGTTTATCTCAAAACAAATTAGATAATTTTAATACTTATTTTCAAATCTTCACTGAACCCAAATTGAGAAGATTTTAGTAGATAAAACATGAACTGGTTCATTTGTATAGAAGCTTCATTTTCTTCCTTGGTAATGTCACACACTCCAATAGTTTCAACTTCCATTATTATGCACAATGCTTTCCAATAAACATCCCAAAACCCAATATGTCCCTCATGCTTCAGGGCCACATTTCTGCATGTTTACGGATGTATTGACTTAGACATTCCACTGAAGCCTCAAACATGCTATGGCAAAAGCCCAGTATCATCTTTCCCAGCAACTCAGCTCCTCTTCCTGACTTCCCTGTTTCAGTTAAAGGCATCAGAATTGCATTGTACCACAGATTAAAATCTCAATATTGAACAATCCTTGGATCATCCCTTTCCCTTGCTCCCAATATCCAATCAATTACCAATACATTTTACTTCCAAGGCATCTCTCATATTTGTTTCTTCCTTACCATTTAATGGTACCACATTAATTCAGGTCATTGTTACCTTTCACCTGGATTACTACAGCAGTGTTAATTAATTCCCCAGCTCCAGTCTCTTTGCCCACTTCCCACTCTACCAAATTTACTTCTTAATGTTCATCTCTGATCATGGTGCACCTCTACTCAAAAACCTTTAACGTCTCGCCATCACCCACTGAATCAAATTCAAACTCCTAATAGACCTCATAGAATCATAGAATCTAGAGTTTAAAGGGTCTTCTTTGGCCACCTACTACAATTTCTACTGAAAAGGAATCCCCACTGAAACAGACTTGTCAAATGGTGAAGATGCCATTGCTTAAAATGTCCATTAAAGGTGATGCTGCCACCTCTTAAGGCAATATATTCCACTTTTAGACAGTTCTTCTTAGTAAGATGTTTTCCCATCAACATCCAGCTTACATTTAGCTCTTAGCAAGTTCTAAATTCAAAACTGTTCACAATCTTGCCCTAGTCTACCTTGCTAAATTTAGCTAAAATCCACCCTTAAAATTATTCTGTACATTAGCTATTCCTCATACACACCAACCAACATTCCCTCTCCCATGCTTGTGCTCACAGAATTCTATCTCCTCAATTTCAACAATTTCTTCCCCAGTCTACTAATTCTTCAAAACATATCTTCATATCAATTGCCACCTCCTCCCTGAAGCCTTCTATGATCTCCTAGTCAGAAATGCTTTCTCTCGCTCATAAACCATAAAAATAATTTTTGATATTTTTATGCACTTATCATATTCTGCCTTGCATATATGTGTCTTATATCCCTACCATATTTTTAACTTACAAGATGACCAATAAAATACTTTATTTCCCACCAAATCTTAAAAATACCATTTGGTTTTCCTGAAATTAAGATTCTGTTCAAAATAGTAAGATCTAAACCAAGGGTGGGTAACCTGCAGCCTCAAAACCAAAGGATTTGTTCTGTGAAGTTTGGATTAAGCCAAAGGGCCACACTTGAGAACCTAGAGGGCCACATATGGCCTCAAGGATGAAGGATACCTACCCCAAATCCTTAAAGTAGAACCTGCATTTCTAGAGCAGAATGTAAGCCCCTTGAAAGCAGACTGTTTCCTTTTTGCCTTTGTATCCCTAAGCTTCTTAAATATAGTACACACTTCATAACAGTTAAATGAATTAAATTAAAAGCTGTATAACTGCTGATACCTCAGTGATTTATCAGGAAGAAAAGGTAAACCATGTATATCTGGACCACAATTTATCTTCACCATACCGTGTTCTCCTTCCATTTTAATTACATGTAAAATATTTTGGTCATCCTCAACTAATAGGAGAGTATAGAAACATCTTCATATCATGAAAATATCAGATTTTTAAAGAGGAAAACAAAAAGAAAGCCAAATACTCATTTTCTCATTTGCCATAAATAAACCTATGCCAAAGTGTAACATATATAGCTATCTGGGAATTTCTTGTTCCATTCTCTGTAACTAAAAAGTCCTGGGTATGAATTCACCGATATTAACTCCCTAGAAAACTGATGTCTAGGAAGTAGTGGATACAGCCAGACTTTATGCCATGGGAGTATGTTTTGTACAGTCCTGCCAATTCCACCTTGACCTGAAACGCCCCTTCTTATTTGAGTGCTAAACAAAGATTTATGTCAAATTATGTTCCAGTTTTGTGGTGTGGAGAAATACCCACTCAGGGTTAGGATGGGACCAACAAACACATGTTCACTTGGAACCTAATCCAAATTAGATCCTAGGCCCCTGGGGAAAGAGTCGACTGCATTAGCCCACTGTGCTGTTTAAGAGGAATGCCAAGCAGTATTTGCCTTGTTACAAAAAAGATGTCTATATGTGTATATTTGAGAGTGAATATATAAAAGTTCATTTGAACACTTGTATATACAATATGTATAATGTCTTCACAGTAAACATATCTATAAATTGTAAAAGTATTGTTCAAAGCTTACTTCTAATTTACTTCTTAATGGAGTCTACTATTTTTGAGTTGCTTACTATATTCAATAAATGGTTTTTTTTCAAAGAATGCATGAATGAATCCAATTTTTCATGCACTTCTCCCTGCTTCTGGGTCTTGTGGTCTTCTTTAGCAATAAGATGAGGGATCAGAATTAGAAGATATGAAAATCAGTACTCTTTCATTTTAGTCAGTGTTTGTTGAAAAACAAAACAGACCCCCTAAATTTAAACATATACACAACACAACTTTCACCCAGCAGTCTTGTGGGAGAATATTTTTCAAAGCAACTCTAATTAGCACTACTTTATAGCAGACTTATTATTCAAAATACTTTTCAGAATTATTTTATCATGTGATTACCATATTAATTTGGATTAGTATGGATATTAGGTTTGGATTAGTATGGCAAGTAAGTGATAAGTCAATTCAATCAAGCCACCCCAAGACAAGGCATCTAGGGCACTAGAAAATACAAGCTTAGTGGCCAGATACTTTGTTAAACATTCCTCAAATTAGAACAGAATCTGGCTATACATCTATATGTATGTGTGTGTGTTTGCATGTATGTGTGTGTGTATATATATATATATATATATGTATATGTATATATATATAAATGTATACCTATATACACATACACATATATATGTATGTGTATGTGTATATATATATATATATATATATATATATAAAATACAGAATCCACTTATGGAAAATAATAATGACAATAATAATAATGGTTGTAAGGACTCAGTTTGGATGGGAGCTAGTTTTATTTTTTAATGGCATAGAGAAATACAACTAAAAATGTCCATTTTTCTTATTGTCAAAGTGTTTAAGATAGAGGCTGATTTGCTTCTTCTGATTTTCGCTCACAACACTAAGTTACTGAGATCTGCAAGCAAAAGTCTAAGAATGTCTAATTTTTTTAAACATTCAAGGCAGAAGGAAGGAAGATGGATGCATTTGTCTCTACAAAATACAGAGACACCCTATTCTTTATCCATCTTTTTGTCACCAAATCTATGTATATGTTACTGCATATGCTTCTTGTGAACCAAAGACTATGTCCCGTGCTTCACTTCTACGTACTCTTTTTCTAAGTATTTCATTTAAACCAAGAAATAGCTCAATAAATATGAATTGTTTATAATGATGATGATGATGATAATATCAGGGATCAGCAGTCTCTGGCTCAGTGGTTGGATCAGATTATGCATAATACCTTACATTGACTGTACCATTTTATCTGGATTAATGTGTCTAATGAACTTAGTTATGTCCTTAAAACTGAAGATTGTATAGATGACAACTGGGAGAACGGAAAAATTCTTTCTGTCATAAATTAATGGAACCCAAATAACATACTGTCTGTCATGGAATCCCAGATTCCATATTAATAATAGGTTGCTAAAGTTTATTTTTTAAAGGGACATAAGCAGAAGGGTATTGCATATTCCAAATATTCACTAACATCTGTGTTACAGCACAGAATACTCTCCTCTTGAACGTATAACACGGATATATTTGTATTTCTTCTTTACATTCATGAACCTCTTGTAGCTATACTGTGTCAAACAAGCACAGTGTCCATTGAGCTCACAGGGAAGCAAAGTGACTGCGCAAATATCACCAGGAAGAGAACCAGAAATACATGCTGAGATTGCTGGCAGCCAGTTCCATGTGCTGACCACCAAGTCATGAAGCCTCATGGTACTGTTTTTGAGTTATAGATCTGTTGTCATTGCACACTCTTTCCAAATAATGATCCACAAACTTAATCAAGAGGCTTCGCCATTCAATATTTACCTGTTACTCATTGACAGCCTCTGTTTGCATTGCTATCTAGGATGCAGAGGACAGGATCAGCCTTAGCAGGCTAAGACAGAAATTGAGTGTGTCTTTGCAGCAATAGGCACATAGAAAGAACATTAAGTTTTATTCTTCAAAGTACCTCCGACACCCAAGATGTTTGTGTGAGCTCCATGGGAGCAATTCATTCCTTCCTTGGTTTTAAGGCCAAATAGCCCACTGATAATAAGAGAAGCCAAAAGAAGAACCACCACCAAAAATAAGAGGATGAGAAATATTAGGTCTTGAAACTGTAAACATGGAGGGGGAAAAAGAGTAATTTCCTGTATGGGGGTAAAAATATAAAATTCCCTTCTTAATGTGATCTCACGCTTTTGTGCAATAGTGACGAGTCATATCTGACCTGAAAATTATTTTTCTCATTTTAATCCATATTCAAAATTTTAAGCTCAAAAAATACTAACAAAGAATGGTGATCATTTTTATGTTCTAGATGATTGGAACACAGTTTGCTAACTTGTCAGTCAGAGACACCTGGAATGGAAGCTGACCATCTGTATAAAAAAAGAGAAGGTAAACCGACTAAATTTTATACATTTTCTTATGTTGTGCTGATGAGCAAGCTTTATCATGGTTCTCTATGTTTTCATATATAACATGTAGCGAGATTAAGAGCTCTGTGTCAATAGTTAAAATAGTGCTAAACTTTGGCCACAAGACCCAACTTCAAATTCCAGCCCTGCCTGCCACTCACAACTTCTGTGATGTTAGAGAAGTCATTTAGCCTCTCTAATTTTCTGTTCTTCCAATCTCACATCTCCAGCTACCTTTCAATCATCCCAAACTGAAGTCCAGTAGACACCTTAAACTCAATATGTTCAAAACAGAATTCATTATCTTTCCCTTTAAACCCTCCCTCACTTCTACCTTTCTTATCACTGTAAAGAACAAAACCATCCTCCCAGTCCCTCAGACTCTTAACATAGGAGTTATCCCAGATTCCCCACTATCTCTCACCCCCCTCCATACCCACAATATTGCCAAGGCACGTTGATTTCATCTTTGAAAACTTCTCCAATATGCTCCCTTTTCTCCTCTGACACTGTCACTACTCCAGCACAGGCCCTCATCACCTCATATCTTGATGAGTGTGATAGCCTTCTGGTGGGTCTGCCTGTCTCAAGTCTCTCCCTACTCTAATATAACCTCCGTTCAACCGTCAAAGTTTTCCTAAAACACAGGTCTCTTTATGTTAATCCCCTACTCAATAACTTTCAGTGGCTTTCTATTGCCCCCAGAAGCAAATATAAAATTCTCTGGTTTTCAAACCCCTTCCTACCATATTCTACTCCTACCTTTCCAGTCTTCTTACACCTTAGTCCCCAATATTTGATCCAATAACACTGGCCTCCTGGATGTTCCGTGAACCAGACACCTCATCTCTAGGCTCTGGGCATTCTCCTTGGCTATCCCCCATACCTGGGATGGTCTCCCTCCTCCTCTCCAAATACTGACCTCCCTAGCTTCCTTTAAGTCCCAACTGAAATCCCACCTTCTAGAGGATGTCTTCTTTAACCCTTCTTAATTCTAGTGCCTTCCTCCTTTTAATTGCTTCCTATTTATCTTGTATGTCACTTTCTTTGTCTTTGCATTTTGTCTCGCCCACTAGACTGTAAGCTCCTTGAGGGCAGAGACTGCCTTTCCCCTCTTTTTGTATCCATAGTACTAGCACAGTACCTGGCACATAGTAGGTGTTTAATAAATATTTATTGATTGACTGATATAACATGAAGGAATTGGTCTAGATGACCTCTAAGTTCTCTTCAAGCCCAAATTCTAAGATCCTGTGACCATTTGCTCATGCTCACTTCCAAAGACATAGGAGCTGAGAGACACTAAATGTGGATAGTTGAAACATATTATTTGGCCCTTCATCAAACAATCAGAAAGCACTTCTTAATTTTCTATTAAATGATAGGCACTGCACTAGGTACCAGGCATACAAAGACAAAAATGTCAAAATCGTTACCCTCAAGGAGCTTCCATGGGGAGGGGGGCACATGTATATGTACCATGCATATAAAGAAATATTTATTGAAAATTTGCTACATGTACAATACAATTCTAAGTATTGCAGAAGATAAAAAGTACTAAATATTGTCCCTGCCCATGAAAAAACTTATAATAGACACATAATGCTTAGCATATGGTAGGTGTTTGATGAACATGTGATGAATTGATGTGAATTCCTCTGACATACATGGGCTACATCTCCTCTTTACTTGGGTTGCCATTGTGAAAGGCTCAGCCCAGACTCAAACTCATTTTTTTCTAGTTCATTTCCCAAGCTTCTCCTAAAGGACTTCAACCTCTCCCCCAAATGACCAGCTATGTAACAGACTTCCACTAGTAAATTCACCTTCTAACCTAATACTTTATCACGTACTGTAACCTATAACTTTCAACCTGATTTTGAAGTCTAACCTCAGTTATGTTCTGAAAACTGAAAGACAGAATCCTACATCACTTCCTCCTACCATTTTTATACATGTGTGTATGTAGGTATGCATGTCTATGTATGTATATATAGACACACATACATATGAATGTATATAGAAATATATACAAATGGGGGGGGCGGAGCCAAGATGGCAGCTGGAAAGCAGGGACTTGCTTAAGCTCTCCCCAGGTCCCTCCAAACGCCTGTAAAAAATGGCTCTGAACAAATTCTAGAGCTGCAGAGTCTATGAAATACCAGAGGGAAGCAGGACTCCAGCCCAGGAAAGCCTGGATGGTCACTGGGAAGGGTCTATCACATGAAGTTGGAGCGGAGTGGAACACAGCCCAGCATGGGCTGCACCAGGACCAACCAGACTGGGAGCCAGGTGGAACAGGTGGTAGAGCCTTGAATCATTGATCTGTGGCAGTTATCAGACTTCTCAACCCACCAATGCCAAAGACAACAGAGAAGATTAATGGAAAAACTGCTAGAGTAAAAGGAGGGTGCAGTTGGCCCCAGCCCCGGGGGCGCAGAAGTGGTGCAGCTCTGGGGCTACTTCAAGAGCTCCAGCTGTGGCTGCTTCTGGCCCCAGGCCCACCCAGTGGGAGGAATTAAGTGGCAGATCAGAGCAGGAGTGCAGAGCCTCCTTAGATCTGGGTTGTGGTCTGGGTTGTTGGTTCTTGGGGTAGGAAGAGAGCTGGTGTGGCAGAGTTTGCTAAGTAGAAGTAGCTCTGAAAACAGCAGCACAGCTTCTTAAGCTTGGGACAAAGTACTCTCTACTCTACATGCAGTCATATGTTGACAAAAAGCTCAAGGATCAAGTAATTGGCTGGGAACACAAACAAGCAGTGAAAACTGACTCGGATTCAGACTCAGACTTTGGAATCTTTCTTTGGTGACAAAGAAGATCAAAACATACAGCCAGAAGAAGTCATACAAAGTCAAAGAGCCTACATCAAAAGACTCCAAGAAAAATATGAATTGGTCTCAGGCCATGGAAGAGGTCAAAAAGGATTTGGAAAAGCAAGTAAGAGAAGTAGAGGAAAAATGGGAAGAGAAATGAGAGTGATGCAAGAAAATCATGAAAAACAAGTCAATGACTTGCTAAAGGAGACACAAAAAAATACTGAAGAAAATAACACCTGAAAAAATAGACTAATTCAAATGGCAAAAGACCTCCAAAAAGTCAGTCAGGAGAAGAATACCTTGAAAGGCAGAATTAGCAAAATGAAAAAGGAGGTCCAAAATACCACTGAAGAAAATACTACCTTAAAAATTAGATTGGAACAAGTGGAAGCTTTATGGGAAATCAAGATATTATGAAACAGAACCAAAGGAATGAAAAAAATGGAAGACAATGTGAAATACCTCATTGGAAAAAAACATTGACCTGGAAAATAGATCCAGGAGAGATAATTTAAAAATTATTGGACTACCTGAAAGCCATGATCAAAAAAAGAGCCTAGATATCATCTTTCAAGAAATTATCAAGGAAAATTGTCCTGATATTCTAGAGCTAGAAGGTAAAAGAGAAATTTAAAGAATCCACCAATCACCTCTTGAAAAAGATCCCAAAAAGAAAACTCTTAGGAATATTGTCACCAAATTCCAGAGCTCCCAGATCAAAGTGAAAATACTGCAAGCAGCCAGAAAGAAACAATTAGAGGATTGTGGAAACACAATCAGGATAACACAAGATCTAGCAGCTTCCACATTATGGGATTGAAGGGCTTGGAATATGATATTCTGGAGGTCAAAGGAGCTAGGATTAAAATCGAGAATCACCTACCCAGAAAAACTGAGTATAATGCTCCAAGGCAAAATATGGATTTTCAATAAAATAGAGGACTTTCAAGCTTTCTCAGTGAAAAGACTAGATCTGAATAGAAAATTTGACTTTCAAATACAAGAATCAAGAGAAGCATGAAAAGATAAACAAGAAAGAGAAATCATAAGGGACTTACTAAAGTGGAACTGTTTTGCTTACATTCCTACATGGAAAGATGACGTGTGTAATTCATGAGACCTTTCTCAGTATTAGGGTAGTTGAAGGAAATATACATATGTGTGTGTGTGTGTGTGTGTGTGTGTGTGTGTGTGTGTGTAGACAGAGGGCACAGGGTGAGTTCAATATGAAGGGATGATATCTAAAAAAATAAAATTAAGGGATCAGAGAGGAATATATTGAAAGAGGGAGAAAGGGAGAGATAGAATGGGGTAAATTATCTCACATAAAAGTGGCAAGAAAAAAGGAGTTCATTGGAAGGGAAGAGGGGGCAGGTGAGGGGGAATGAGTGAATCTTGCTCTCATCAGATTTGACTTGAAGAGGGAATAACATACACACTCAATCGGATATCTTACCCCACATGAAAGTAGGGGGAAGGGGATAAAAAGGGGGGAAAATAGAAGGGAGGGCAGACAGGGGGAAGAAGCAATCAAAAGCAAACACTTTTGAAAAGGGACAGAGTCAAGGGAGAAAATTGAATAAAGGAGGACAGGATAGGATGGAGGGAAATATAGTTAGTCTTTCACAACATGACTATTTATGGGAGTGTTTTGCATAGTGATACATTGTGGCCTATGTTGAATTTCTTACCTTCTTAGGGAGAGTGAGTGGGGAGGGAAGAGTGGAGAGAATTTGGAATTCAAAGTTTTAAAAGAAGATGCTCAAAAAAATTGTTTTTGCATGCAGCTGAGAAATAAGATATACAGGCGATGGGACATGTAAATCTGTCTTGCTCTACAAGAAAGTAAGGGGGAAAAGGATGGAGGCGAGGGGGAGTGGGGTGACAGAAGGGAAGGCTGACTGGGGAATGGGGCAGTCAGAATACATGCCTTCTTGGAGTTGAGGGGGGAGGGTAGAAATGGGGAGAAAATTTGTAACTCAAAATCTTGTGGAAATCAATGCTGAAAATTTAAAAATATTAAGTAATAATGTATGGAAAACCAAAAATTAAATACATACACATGCCAACATATATGAAACTATGAAAACAAAAAATTCAAATATATGTGTGTGTGTGATGGTAGCAATATGAAAAATATATTTGTTAAGTATTTAGAAGAGGAAAAGATCATCATGGTTTACAGTAGTCATCAAAGGCTTCAAGGAGGAGATCCCACTGGACTTAGTCTGGGTGCAATTAATGCCATTTACCAAATATATGATATAAGCAAAGAAATGAGCCCTATATCCATGGAAGACTAATCGTGGCAATGTTTCATAATATTCAAATACCTGAATGGAATCTAAATATATTATAATAATGTAGAAGTCATGCCAAGTGAGGGTGAGGAAGCAAGTAAATACCCTTACCCTTCAGATAAATGTGGCAAGGATGCCAAAAAGTATTCAAAGCTGAGCAAATACTGGGATCAAAGTCACGACATTAGGAATTTGGATCTCAAGTTAAAAAAAAAACAACTTGCCTTAAATTGTGGTTGCAGTATTAAGCAAGGCTGAGTTCAATCTTGTATATTCAACCAAGTCAGGAAGTCATGCCATGGGAAATGTAGCCCACTGAGGGTTTTTGATGAGGAGATGATAGGATGAAAGTAGTGTATTAGGAAAATTAATCTGCGTTCTTTAAGTCAGATGGTTCTAAAGGGGAGATCACTTAAGAGGATACTTCAATAACACTGTCATGAGGGGATAAATATTTAGGATATGGTGTTGGAAGGGAGAATAAAGTGAAAAGTCATATCCAGAAGATGCTATTGAAGTTCCAACTCTGAATGTATGATCCTACAACCCTTTGAACAGACATAACTTATAGATTGATTAAATATGGAGTATGAAGCAGGGGGAAGAACTAAAGAAGCTAACACATATTTTAAGCTTGAATGACTAATGAAATAATGGTACATTAATAGAAAGAGAGAATTTGGAATAGGGGGACAGTTTTTGTAGAATGATCATGACTTCCATTTTAGACATGGCACATGGGGGAAAGATGCAGCATCCATGTCCCATTGAATTTAACTAGGTTGGTCCTCAGATGACAGATATACAGCCTATTGCTGGATCTATATTCTAAGTTTCTCTAGGTTGGCAGGACCTGCCAAGGGTTGTGTTTTGTTAGGACAACCTTTGAGAAGTCAGGATCATCTCTATACCATAATGAGGAATTAGAATAGAACTTTAGTGGAGGATAATGGCTGTGTAGGGGAACAAATTTATTCTTCTTGTGCAAAATCCATAGATTAATAAAATACATTGGTTAAAGGGATTAAAAAAGGTTCATGGATGGCAATTGAATTCGATTAAAAAATAGTTATTCACTATCTACTATGTGCAAGGTACTATATTAAGGCATTTAAGATAAAACACATTTAATGTCTATATTTAGACATTTAAAATAAAACAAAAGACAATAGTCCCCGCCTTCAAGGAGTTTACAGTCTAATAAGAGGATAAGATAAACTACATAAATATGATGTAAGGGCAAATGGTATAAGTCCAAAAGAGATGTCTTGACAAAGTGCTACTATAAATTTGAAGTGAGAGAAATTACTTTCAATTAAAGATACCAAAGAAGATGTAATTGAAGATGTTGTGGTGGAGGTGTTGCCTGAACTATCTTTGAAAGTAGAGGATCTCCACAGGCAGAAATGTCAAAGGACATTTTTATGACATGGAAAATTGCCTATCTGAATGCTTAGAGATAAAATTCTTGAATAAAAGGAAGAGACGCAAAAGTGGGAGGTATGGTAGCTAGAGAGCTAGCAAGAGGTCAACCCTGGGTAAACTTTGGTGCCCTGGCAGACTTTTGGACAAGATGTAAAGTCAGTTATATTAATGAGTTAAGGTGGGCTTATACTCACTTGCCGGTTAATCAGAACAGCTCCATCCCAGGGCAAAGTTCCAAAAGTGAATAGATTAATTTCCCTGGGAATGGGGGTTAGTAAGAAGGGTAGAGAGGAAAAAGTATGGAAGGTATAGACTGAAGGGTCTCTAAAGGTATGGACTGACCTGTATGGAGGTATGGTATGGACCTGTTCTTGGTGAGAGAAGGAATGCAACAGTAGATCATAATGAAGGGTGCCTACTCTGGATAGGTCCTGGTGATAGGTTAAAAGGGAAATGAGTCTAAGATTGCAGAGGTCCTTAAGTGTTAGGTTTAGGAGACCATGTAGTTAATACAAAGATACTGAAGTAATGAAATTTCATAGTTAGACTTGTGCATGGGCATTATTATTCCAGCAGTTTTTTATAGGATATGCTGAAGAAAAGCAGCATTTGAGACTAAGCGATAAGATATGTGTGTATGTAAATATTCAAGGCCTACAGAAAAAAGTTTAAACAAAGACTTGTAAAAGGCATTGCTGAAAGGATGTTAGAAGTTAGAATATCATAGAAGTTCAGTTATGAACAAACAAGTATCTGCTATACGATGCTCTAATTTCTTTATTAATAGATTAATTAAAAAGATTGTAAAATTACCTATAGTATTGTATTAATAAGGCTAACTTTTAATCAATCCCTCATCTTTTACTTAAAATTCAACAGTTTATATTTTTCTCAGCCCTCTCTTCCTTGAGGTACTTCACAAATACAATGATACACACACACACACACACACACACACACACACACACACGCAATCAACATTCTTTATTACTAGTAGCCTGACATAAATTGTCACTGGCCGAGAGCAAGAAGCCTTCAGCAAGGCATGGGTAAACAATCTTGCTATCAGATGAATTTACTGATCATGAATTTTACAACAGCTCAGGGATGTGCTTCTTCCCCTTCCTCCTACCCCCATGGATGTTTCTCTGAATCGCTGACTTTACTTGATGATGTCAGTAGTACAGTTATCACTGATATTAAGGCAAATCTTGGGCCACGTGGAGAAGTTGTCATCCTCCCCGCCCCCCACCCCACATAACCAGTGATATGAATCAGATCAGAAAGGCTTCTTCCTATTTTCCCTAGATCTTTGCCTTGCAACTAATCAAGCAATGATGCTGGGACTATAAAAGCTTACTGCTTCCTCTGGAAGCAAGCAAAGATCTTACTGTAATTACTGTAAAATGTGCTTTTAGTCTAGAGACCTAGATGGTGCCTTCAGCAAACAGGAGGGCTTTGTGTCTGCCCGTACCAAGCTAACTTGATTTTTCCACTCCCAGTTCAGTTCTGTGAGTAGGTTTGGTGGAGGGAGAGAGAAAATCTGATAATTAGATATTCTATAGGCATCCTCAAGACTTGAAGGCAAGCATACAGCTGGCTTTGATTCACTTGGAGCAACCCTGATGGGGGATACTATGGCAGCTTTTAGAAAGCTAGAGTGAAAAAGGAAAGAACTGGAGTATTCTGTTTCCTGAGAACTTCTGGAAGGTGTTGACACACACAGGTCTATCTTAATCAGTGTGTGTGTGTGTGTGTGTGTGTGTGTGTGTGTGTGCGCGTTCATGTGTGTGTGTGTGTGTGTGTGTGTGTGTGTACTTAAAGCAAGAAGGGACCATAAATCTTTAGTCTAATTTCCTGATTTTACAAATTAGAACACAGGCCCAGAGAGGCCAAGTGACTTGACCAAAGTCAAATAGGTTGTAAGTTAAGTGACTACAGTGGGGGGGGGGGGGAAGTTTAATGTTAACCTTTTTTGGTCTTAGATCACTATATTGCTAAGAATATCTAAATCATTCACAGTTATTCATCACACAATATTTCTGCTAGTCCTCCTGGTTATGCTCATTTCACTTTGCATCAGTTCATGTAAATCTTTTGAAGTTTTTCTGAAAGCATCTTGTTCATCATTTCTTATAGCACAATAGTATTCCATTGCAAATAACTTTCAAGTAAGAGGACTGGTAGGATGGCTACCCCCTGTAACTCTCAAGTCTCTAGTTTAAAAGAATTTTCAAAGGGATACTGTGAATCATAAACTTCTCCGCTATTCCAGAGAGAGGAGTCCAGGACAGGATTCCTTTTGCACACTGACCACAGAATGAAATTCTAAAAAGTTTCAGTCTTGTTTCTTTCAATGGCATTTCTAAGCCCTCAATACTGAGCATTGCCATGTTGAATTAAAATTTTTAAAAGTTACATGTAGTAGAGATTCATAGTTTCATATTCAGTCCTCTTTTTCTGTTCTTCTTTGTAGATGGAAATATTTGTGTTTGATGATGTTTGTGAATTTAAGGGCAAATTCTCTTTAAAAATAATAGGAGGGGCACCTAGATAAATATGAGCCCTGGAGTTAGGAAGACCTGAGTTCAAATCAGACACTAATTAGCTGTGTGACTGTGGGCAAGTCCTTTAACCCTGATTGCCTCCAAAAAATAAAAAGAAGAGGGAAAGGGCCCTCAGGAGACTTGACTCAAATCTTGGCTCTGCCACTGATGGTATATGACTTTGAGCAAAATGAGTAACCTGTTAGCTTCCTTGGCATTAAACATACATGTACTAGATGATCTCTAACTTCCCTTATTGTAATAAATATAGGATTTGCATTTTTCATTATAAAGATCTATCATGTTTTAGAGACCAAAGCCAACTTTAATTGTTGGCAGCTGTTTTACCCAATTCAGTCAAATGTGCTTCATTGTTAAAGTCATTCTTATACAACTTCTGTTTTCCATATGAGCTGTAAGGACTTATATGTCTTTGGTGATATAAGTTGGAATAACAAGAGTACTACCTATATTCAGAGGATAAATATTCATTTCTTACTATATAAAGATAGAAGAAATAGCCCCTGTACTTGAGAAGCTTAAATTTACAGAAGTTAAGCTTTAATATCAGTACATAATATGGGTCATTTAACCAACATTTTCTGAATGCCCACTGATAGAAGACAGTTGAGATATCATCTCATTAAATTGAAAACAATATTTAGAGAACTTACTACATGCTAACGTTATGACTCATTCACCAAACTGAGGGTTCCACTGACCCAATATAATTTACTGAAAACACAGTGCGAACCAATACTCCCATAGCCATAATGGCAAAAACAAACAAACAAAAACACAAGTTTACCTAATTAATGTTACACAGTGCAGGGAGAGGAAGAATAAAGAATGAAATAACCATCTTCTCCTTGGTGTTAACCAAGTTATTTTATTTGGTAGCTGTACTATGGGAAAATAATCTATTTTCTCATCATAAAGGGGAAGGTCTGATATATTTTTGTGTTGGATGAGCATTACATGTGCAGCCTTTTTATCAACAATCCAGGCTAGAAGACTTTGCATACAAATAACACTTTCACACTATTTCCAAGCGCTTGTCATAAATCAAGTTATATTTAACCTTGTCCTAAATTTGAAGCAAATCCTCATCTCAAGTTTCCTTTTTCAAGGTATAAAAATACAATTTCTCATGGGAGAGTCCCTGAATACAAATCAATTTTTACGTCTTCAAATACATGTCTTAAGTGAGATTCTAAACTAATAAAATTAAAATAAATTTTTTCTCTCTCATTTTTAATTAAATTGAAATTAGGAGTAGTAATAAAAATAAAAATAATAACTATATCTCTGATGACTAGATTTCCTTTCTTTTACATAACTGGACCGGCTTCATCATCTGTCTCCATTGTCATTAGGTAATCTCTTTAAGGAGGAATTTATTATTCCCATTTTACAGGTGCCAGTTGAATGAAATAGCAATAATGGGGTAAACCCTAAGTCATATTAGAATTGAAATTTGTTTATTGTTTCCTTTGAATAATACTACTAATGCTGATTCTAAAATGAAAATTGGAATCTCCCAAATAAAAATGCCCTTGGTATTCAAATACTGAGAGACTCACTCACAATTTATTAAAGTCCAGCACTTCACTAGAAGAATATATTAGAAATTCAACTCAGAGATTAAGAAGTCATTCCCCAAATGGAACAACGTTGATTTAATTTCTGGCTTACATATTACATCATATTATGTTACATATCATCTTTATGTAAGACAAGTTAATAATGACAAATAACATTTGCAATTGTCTTTCTGAAATCACCTCTTAGCAATTTTGAATTCTGTCATTTAACAAAATCTTTTGCTATTTGACTGCAAAAGGTTTACTGTGGCTCTGTTGTATTTACCTTGACCTTCACTTTTTTATGCTGCCCAATTCCCCAAAGTTCTCATACAGTGCTGTACTGCAGATGATTTGCTAACAATTTATTCTTTAAAACATCTGAATATTTACTTTATTTTAAAATGAAAATATATGAAACCAGTTAATCTGCTTTCTCACTGAACTATACTGCCTATGCCTGCTCATTTTTCCTGATATATGTGTGTGTGCATGTGTGTGTGTATGCAGATATATAAATATGTAGAATTTCAGTGACTGTGGGAAGAGATGGAGGACAGAAGACTCTTATAGCCTAGAATATCACTTATTGAGTGGTATCAATCTCCAGTTGCATATTAACCAAGGATAAACAAAATTCTTCAATTGAATGAAAGTTTGAAATAAAAAAAATTAAAATAAGAAATTGATTTCATAGTATAAAATATGTGAATTCTAACTGAAGGAAAATGAAAAGCAAAGTTTATAACTAAAAAAGAATAAGGAATAACACCATGCCCATTCATGCCAGTCACTTAAAATGATCATACACTTAAACTATTAGCTTTGGAGCCACCCATCGCACCTGAGTACAAAAATGCCCCTCACCCCAGCCCAGGTAATTTCTGGTCAAAATATCTTCTGTGACAATAGAATACACAGAGATAACCTAGTAAAAATCACTCTGAAAGTCTCAAAGACATTGCTAGAAAACAAGAATTAAATTAGCCATTGAAATGCTTGAAGCATTTCTTGCTGCAAAGTTTAGTTATCTATTTAACATACAGATTCATTTAGAGTTCTTTCTCAAGTTCATTATGTATTTCTTCCTCTCCCTCTCGATACTTGGCTATTTACTGATCTAAAACACAACAGGCATAAATTACTCCAATTTGGATAAGCAGCCTATAGCATAACCATCAATCAATCAGATCAGGCTAAAGTAACCCTCGAATGAATTCAATGTTGGAAATGCATCCTCCTTGACCTCTCTTTTATATTCAACACTACCGTCTGTCTCCTTAGCCTATTACCTGGCTTCAATTTTTCATTATCCACTGGCCCTGGTCCCTTTTCTGGTTCACCTTATTCTGCCATTATTATCCTCTTTAAAATCCTCTTCTTCCTTCAGCTCAGACTTTTCTTTGTTTCATCACCCAATCAAATCTTGTTGATGCTTCACTTATAAATTTTTATATATTTTTCCTTTATGCTCCCATAATTAAATTCTTTCTCTAGGTCAAGAATAGTTACTACTTATTAGGCATTCAAAAATGCTAAACATCTACCATGACTTTAGTGGTACCTAAAAACTGTTTGTTGCTCAAAACTATTTTCCCCACTTTGTCCGGAGTGTTTAAGTTCTACCACTTTAGAATCATTCCTTTGGTTTGGGTCCACTTCCTCCTGTCAGACCCTTTTAAAATTCATACAACCTCGGGAAGGGTAATATCATAAACCATTGTCAGTTAACAACTTATGTGTGCGTGGGTTTACAAAGTGCAAGAACTAGTTAGTGGGGTTCAGTGGGACACAGGTTGCTGCTGCTGTTAATGGTGATGACTAACATTTATACAGAACTTTGAGTATTGAAAAGCACTTTACAAATATCTCATTTTATCCTTACAAGAACCATGGGAAGTAAATGCTATTATTATTTCTAATTTATAGATTAGGAAGAAAAGGCAAAGAAATGTTCCATGAGTTATCCAGGATCACGCAGCTAGTTAGTGTCTGAAACTGGATTTGAACTCAGGTCTTCCTGATCTGAGGTCCAGTGCTCTATCTACTATACTGCCTAGATGCTTTTAGTCTGAGGAAGAGGTGAGGGGCTTAAAGGAATTAAGTGATAAAAGGGGATTTAATGGGGGGAGGCAAAGAAAAATTTCATAATTTTGTCTAAAGTTAGACTGCCTATAGGTGTGTATATACAAAAATACATATATACATACACATATGTGGATATACACATACATGTGTATGTATATCACAGTTATAGGCATATATAAAAATTTCGTCACATATACGCATTTGAAGGTATATATGTATATGTATATGTGTGTGTGCAATCAGAATTGTTTCCAATCCAATTCCAATTGTGTGTGTTTCCAATCAGAATTCTGAATCCAGTCTAAATTTTGGCCATTGGCTTTAAGAACTTTTCACAACTTTTTACCTAGTCAGTCAACAAGCTTTTATCAAGCACTTACTTCCATTACTCCATTATTAAAACTCTCACTGCTCAATACTTAAGACGAATCTTTTCACCTGTTGTATATCTTCCTTTCCACATGCTTTGCGGAATCTTTTTCCTCTGACCATTAAGTTTCAATATTTATCTGTCTTTAAATTACAATTCATAGAATTTTGGGGGTTTGGAAGATAATATTAGAGATCATTTAATCTACTCCCCTCATTATATGAAGTGACTGAGGTTGAGAGAAATTTGTGACTTGCTCAACACTACCCAGACACTGAGTGGCAAAGCTAGGACAAGAATGTAATTCTATTGACCCATAGCCCAGCCCTCCTACCATTATGCCAAGCTACTTCTCCTCAAAATGCCCTGACCATAAAAGCTTCTCTCACTTAGTTGAAAAGGGCTACTCGTTATTCAAGAAATTAAGAACTTAATCTCGCTGTTAGGAAGCATGTATATTCACCTATATTAGTTTAGACTGAATATTGCATATGTTTGTGCATTTGACTGTGAGTTTCTTGAGAGTAGGGACTGCTTTTTGCCCTTTCTTTGTGTCTCCAATGCTTAATACCTTGTCTGGAATTTTTACAACACTTAATAGATACTGACAGCTTATTTTCCATATACCTACATTTTAGGATATTTAAAAACAGTGACAATGTCTTCTCCTAATTTCCAAGGCTCCAGTTTGCCATTGTTCCCCTGCCCCCAGAATCGACACTTAACAGTGGTTCATTAATTTGTGCAAATACAAATGGAGTATTAGAGTATATTTTAAAAATCTGTTTTGTTAGTACATAATGAAAAGCTGATGATCCCTCTGTTCTTTTTTTTGACCAACCAAAAATCTCTGTATGAAATCATGCAACTAAAGTCCTGACATAAACATTAGGGAAAAATAGGGATGAGTAGATGGAGTTGCTAGTAGATAGATAGTAATCTTAGCTCAATTACTGAATGATATTTTAGTTCAAAATAAATTTATAGTGTTTTGTAAGCATAACAATTCTGCCCCATATGAGAAAGTCCGTGATCACAAATGGAGGTTTTGGGTTTTTTAATGGTTTTGAATGGTATCTAATGTAAGCATTTACAATATTCTGAAGAAATAAAATGATGATGGTTTATTTTGTTAGTTGTAAAATTTCACTGCCACTGAAATGAAATTAGCACAATAATTTTAAGAATTTATAATTATATGAATACTGAAATCTTTATAAAAAAGATATGACTGGAATAGAATCTACCTTTTGTTACAAGAAGAGTATAAAGTATTTGATGGTAAAATGTGAACCATCTATAGGACCATAACACCAATGACTTGCTTGACACAAAGGAGGGGCCACCATAGGTCCCTCTCTATTTTCAAAATAATGCTTGGGAGAAAGTAGGTGAGAACTTTAAGTGATAACCATGGGTGTTCTCTTTGGTGGTATTCTGGCCTATGGCTGTTGGGATTTTGTTGAGCTGATTTATGGTTTTGGAGATTGGGATCTGGGAGTTTATTACTCTTTCACTCTTATTTGTAACATCCTATTTCCAAGGGTTCTATAAAGATAACTATCTATTTTATAAAATACTTTTAGTCCTATTATAAAAGGAGCAATATAAAAGGCCTAAGAACAACAATA
This sequence comes from Trichosurus vulpecula, assembly GCF_011100635.1. Taxonomy (NCBI): domain Eukaryota; kingdom Metazoa; phylum Chordata; class Mammalia; order Diprotodontia; family Phalangeridae; genus Trichosurus; species Trichosurus vulpecula. Next base: position 202,047,109 of record NC_050580.1, read on the forward strand.
ATAACAATAATAATTGTTATTATAATAACCACCTCTAGATATAGTATGTATCAATATCAAATTTTTCATAAGAAGATGTCTAAGCCAGGTAAATGGCTCAACTTTACACACACACACACACACACACACACACACACATCTTGATCCAACAGCTCTTTTCTTTCATATGCTCAATTAACCACATGCTTTTTATAGGAATCATTAAATGTACACTATAAGTTTCAAGACAATTCAGATAAGCAGAATCACAAAAATACTCAACACTATTAATCATCTCAGTGACAGTGCTCTGATTTAACATCTTGGGGATTTTCTCCCCTTCTTCATCATTTATTTGCCAATATTTCCTTGTTATGAATATCCCCCCAAAGACTCTCATTCCTGGCAGTCACAGCTGTGCTACCTTACTGTGTCTATGTTGACTACGAAGGATACCGTTCCTGAAAAGTAATCCCTAGAGATGATCCCCAGGGTTAAAAGTGAAGCCATTCCCAGTTGTAGCAAGGTCCTGGCAATCCTGCCTGAGCTACTGACACCTAATGCCCAAACCTCAACCTCCAATCCTGAAGAAATATCAAAGCCAGGAAGCTAGTTTGCAAATGAACACAATTCATAATGACTAAAATGGTCTACAATAGATCACCTCTGCTCAAGGGAAAAGACACACAGACTATCTTGTTGAATAGCCCCTGCAAAAGACCTGTACTCTGACATGAACAACTACTCCAAGAACATGCATTGAAAATGCATGACACTAAAGAATGAATGAAAAGCAACTGAGACAATGAAGAGATTTTATACATATACATACGTTTGTGTGTATGTGCATATGTGTATATACATGCATGCAGATATATATATATATATACAGGCACAAACATACATATATACACATATACACATGCATGCATGCACATTTATATACACACATGTACATATACATATATATATATATCAGACATATAATGGAGGAAGTTTACAATGTATTTAGTTACAAATGAAGAAAATAATGCACATTAGACATGAGAATATCAAGAAATAAAACTCATAATACATGAGTTTTTAAAATCACAATGAAATTCTCAAACCTAAGCAAAACAACTCTAATTTTTTCCTTATGTGCAACATAACTCAAAGTGCATTTCATGCCCTTTTGAGATAGAAAAAGCCCTCAAAGAAACAGTGGTTTCTCAGTTACTTAAAAGGACACAACAACAATAAAAACAGAAACAAAAATCTGTAAACCACATGGTAATTGAGGGGAGATAGTGAAAAGAAATGAGAACTTGACAGATTATACTATTTGGTCAAATCAACTCTTCACATCAACTATCAATAAAGAAATATTCTTCAAGAAAAATCAGTCTTTTTAAAGACAAACTTAGGCACCAGACAAATTAATATGAATATGAAGATTTAAATACTGATATATAAAAACATAAGAATTAGCAAGTGATAATTATAATGATCATTTTGTTTACATTGCTATTTCAAGCTGTCAATACCATAACTGTTCACACTTGGCTTTAAGTATTTCTTAATGATTCTGGAAAATATAAATTTCGATCTCATCTTGAATCCTAGTCAATTTCACAAAGATTTATCAAACATTTACTATGTCCAAGACATAGTCTTAAGTACTGTGGGAAAGGATGAAAGGACAAACTAGAGATGGCTATTGATCTCAAGAATCTAATCTGGATTATGCTAAAAGAAAAAAAAAACTTTTCCCACAGCAAAGGCAATAAAAGTCAAACTATATCATATTAAAATGCCTTTTATTCCTGCTATCCAGGGTACTTTCTTCTACCATACTCATAACAGCCTGTTACTAACAATGCAGTTTCTCTTAAATAACGGACAAAGGCAAAAGACTGCAAAGCAAGAGGACTCATCTTCAATTTAACTGTCCTATAAGGTACATACTAATTAGCTGCAAAGCTATGAAATCTTAGCTAGCATGTTAAGTCTGCTACATGACAGTATAATTTGACTTCTTAAAGGATTATGCAAATTACAACTCATCATTCCATTACAGGATTGAAAAAAAGTGACAGCTAATTTATACATAACACACCTTTCAAATCCCTAAGATGCGAAGCACCTGTGCACTGTATTTTGCCTAGATTTTCTTGCATATAAGTACTTGTTTATTGCAATATACAGCAGCTTACCTAAGAGCTTTATTAAAGTCATTTAAAAAAAACTTTTAGCATAATTTCAAAAGAATTAACATTTTTTCTATCTTGGTTTTAGAAGTACTTTTTTTCTTTGATTTGTCTTTTTCCCATTTAATCAGAGAAAAATAAGGTTTCAATACATGTATATTTTTGAATAGCTGGCAACCACAAGTACTGATGCACGAGCCAGAGGAAAGACTCACAAAGATTTCAACATACTTCTGGTAGGTAGATTCACAGTAGATGCCGTCATATCTGTAGATTTTCCTACATTCTGATTGGTTGGGCAGAGGATGCTGGACAGTTATTCTGTAGAGGTATCAAAAACAGATAGACATGACTAGAGATTCTCTACAGTCAACTGGAATGCAGGACAATAAGTATGTTGAAATTTAATATATTTTGCTTCTTTACGGTTTTGAGCTCTACACAAAATTGCAATGTGTACATACATCCAAGAACAGAAATTTCCACCTTTAGAACTTTGTACTTTTTCAGATTTCCATAAAAATCAATTTCTTTGTGCCTCAAAATGGTACCAGTGAAAGAGGTAAAGAAATTTATATGGCCCAAAACTTAATTAGCAATTTACACCATTCAAGAGATTACTCTCCAAATTATTTCTTAAAACCAATGTCTTTAGTGCTTTAGTAGTAACCAATTTGTCATGAATTCAAGAGTACATCATTCTACTGGGGTGATTATAATCTAGCAATAAAGTGGGAGGCAAGTCAATATCTCTTTGAGTTTAGCTTATTTATATCATATTTATATTGAGCCTACTTCCAAATAGGATTGGAGGTAGCTTGCAAGATGAAACATGACACAAAATAGAAGTTAGCTATTAAAAAAGAGACCATCCAAAGGGAATAAAAGAGAGTATTAAATATTACTAGGCACTTGAGAACATTCGATTGCCACAACTGGACACTGCATTTGGCTCTAAAGAAAACAGTAAGTTGCATAGTTTTCTCATTCTCATGAAAAGAAAGCCCAGACATTTATTTGCAAACTTTCTGAGATATAAAAATGCAGAAGAAAGAGAGAGAAGGGAGGAAAGGAGAAAAGAGGAAGGGAGGGGGGGAGGAAGGAAGGAAGGAAGAAAGAAAAGAAGGAAGGAAGAAAGGAAGGAAGGAAGGAAGGAAGGAAGGAAGGAAGGAAGGAAGGAAGGAAGGAAGGAAGGAAGGAAGGAAGGAAGGAAACAAGGAAGGAAGGAAGGGAGGGAGGAAGAGAAAAAAGAACAAAAAGCAGTTATATGATCTCTTCTTCCAAATAAAACCCTAGCTTTTGAGAGTAATGAAAGAGATTTATCTGAATATTCTAAAATATTAAATTTTTAAAAAGAATGTAAAGTAATTTAGTTAATATACATTATGAATGAGGGTACCAAGCATTGAACTCAAATGTCACTACATCAGAAAATCTGATCCTGCATCTAAAATTTTTCTTAAAACAATTTATATTTTAATAATTTCTTAATTATGAGTGCAAACATCGTCGTAGTTAAAATTGTTCTGCATAAACTCAAATAAGGTAATAAACTGATGGCCAAATTCTGCAATAAAGAAACAGGTTGATTTTTACATAGATGTTAAGTATACATTTGTTTAATATTTTATAATACCTAATATCCCTTCTGATAATTCTTTTTTTAAGAACAGAAGTATCAAGAATGTGGCACAGTGAAAAGAATGCTGGAATTGGAGTTAGAAAGACCTGATTGGACTGTCACCTCAAACACTAGCTCTATGTTCCTGGGCAAGTCACTTAACCTCATTGGGCCTCAATTTTCCCATTTGTAAAAGGAGGGGGTTGGACTCAATGACCTCCAAGGTCCCTTCCAGCTCTAAATCTATGACCATATGAATTTTTTAAAAATACAATCTAATATTCCATTTACAAGTATTGCAATCAAACCCATTCCTAATATATTCTGGGGATAATGTTCAGTGTTGCCTGACTTTTAGCTGCCTAACTCTTTTCAAAGCCAATGGCAGTCAAGCAGCTATATTTACAGTAAAATGTTTGCCCCTCGTTAATAAGGTTGATTTTAAGATCTATGTTGATTACACTGCTCTGCTCAATGCTATAACTTAGATTCTATTATACTCATTAACTTTCACTGGAATTTCAAATCTTTACATGAGCACATATGGTATTTTACTATAAAGCTGATAAGAAAATCCAAGAAATAAGAAACGAGTTTGAAATGAAGTGTTAGTTTACAGGGAGGTTTATTAGATGTAATAATAGGATCCACCTGAAAAAATTAATTTTCTACTTTAACTACCCCAAAATGAATTCTTAAAACTTATATTCTAACAGATGATGTCAACAGTGTCAGCAGATATACAGGTTAGAAAAAATTTTTTTTTTAAAAAAATGATTGGGTCTGAGATCAGATTGCCTGCTGCCTATTTACTCTGGGTACTCAAACTGTATTTCTATTTTATGTCATTTTATGCTTTCAAATTGATTTCTTGTATTTTCCACCTCCATTAAAAATTAAAGAACTGAAGAGTATTTGAGTATGATCAATTTTAAGTGGCTCACATCCACCTCATATTAGCTTCATTCTGAATGGTCAGAAAACCAACTTACTCTAGAGAAGCTCTGGGACAGAGTAAAACTGCCCTTTTGTTCATGGCAGGAAAGGTTATGAGGAAATTTTAGTTTGCATCCAGTTTGAGGAAATTGCTGGGATAAAAACCTAGCAGCCCAAACATCTGTAAGAACTAACCCCCCAAGTCAACCTTTACTTAATATTTTGTGCCCCACTTCCCTTGCTCCAGCATGCTACCAAAAAAAAGCTGCCGTATGCATTTCTTCACTGGATTTTGTTTTAGAGGTTAAATACTTTCCGTTAAAAAAAGTTCAAATGTGCCTTTCAATTTTGGAACTATTATGAACTGCTGCATTTTGAGCATCCAACAGCCCATTTTCCCATCCCTACATGTCACTTCATCTCTAGATGGACCCATCATGCAGCTTGAGGTAGGACTTAAGTACATTTACATACATGTGAAACATGTAAGCTATGACTAATTTTAACTCACAGGGCAGAATTTAAATAATTAGTTACAAGAAGTCAAACTAAGGGAAAAAAGAAGGAAAGAGATGGTTAGAGGCAGAGTAGTAAATTGTTCCATTTTTGCAGGTAATCTAAATGCAAACTAGAAGCAACTTATCATGAGAATGGATTTTCCACCATCTGGTCAAATAACAGGGGATTTGTCTAGTGGCAAGCAAAGAATGGAATGATGTGAGAAAGATTAGCGGGCAAGTCCTACAGTTGGCTAAAATGTATTTTGTGCAAACAAGACCAGATGACGCCTTAACAATTACACCTGTCAAAAACTCCAGAAAGCAATCCATCTCTGAACAGCCCAGTTGAAAACAGGCTAGTTCATAACAAAATGAATTTTTTTAAACAATTGCAAGCCATAACAGTTTGATGCATGACAAGCTTAGAAAGTCACATTTCACGTTCAACTGAAACCTTAACTAACTGGACCCTGGTTTTCAGTGATAAGTAAGATATTAAACCACAAAAGGTATTGGGGGGGGGTGTAAATGACTGACTTAAAAGTCACAAAAGGAAGCAAATTCAGAATCACAGGCAAAAAGTCAGAAGTGATAGATCACTGAGAATTCACCCTGTTGTGCTTAGTTATTGCAGGAGTCCTAGAAAAGTGAGTTATTTCCTGGGGCAAATTTGGCACAAACTGACCCTCTTGCTGGCAGTATCATTGCAAAACAGAAGCCAACAATTAAGTCAGCATGGGATTTGAACTACGCAGGGTGGTGGGGAAAAAAATGCATTACCACTGACCAACCTTTCAGAGTATGCCTATGGAAAGGATTCAAGTTCATAGTAGGGAACTCACTGTTCACATGTGAATGGTACTTTTCTATAACTATATGAGTACGTAAAAATATATGTGCAAGACACACATGTTGTTAGGATGTTTTAGGCAGTTTTCTTAACCAAAATAAAATGTTAAATATAACAATTTTGTTGGATTTTTTCTGGTTCATGTTATAAGCCTATAAGATCTAATTGTGATCTAATTACCTGAGGCAGCTAGATTGTACTAAAGTTCTTGGACCCAAAGTCAGGAAGACTTGAGTTCAAATCTGTTCACAGTCACCCTGAGAAAGTCACTTTTATCTCTCCTAGCCTCGGTTTCCTCATTTGTTCAATGGGATTAAAATAGCACCTATCAACTCACATGTACAAAAATACTTATAGTAGCTCTTTTTGTGGTGGCAAAGAATTGGCAGTTGAGGAGGTGCCCATCAATTGGGGAATGGCTGAACAAGTTGTAGTATATGAATGTAATGGAATACCACTGTGCTACAAGAAATGATGAGCTGGTAGAAAACTTGGAAAGACTTAAATGAACTGATGCTGAGAGAAGTGAGCAGAACCAGAACATCACACACCGTGACAGCAACGTTGTGTGAAGACCAACTTTGATAGACTTGGCTCTTCTCAGCAATACAGTGACAAATTGTATATGCTATCTACATCCAGAGAAAGAACTATGGAGTCTGAATACAGATCAAAGCATACTATTTTCAGATTTTTTTTTCTTTCTCCTGGTTTTTCCATTTTGTTCTGATTCTTCTTTCACAACATGACCAATGTGGAAATGTGTTTAATATGGTTGTACATGTATATAGATTATACTCGCTGCTTTGGGGAGGGGGAAGGAGGGATGGAGAAAAAAATTTGGATCTCAAAACCTTATAAAAATGAATGCTGAAAAAATAAAAAAAGATACTTGAAAAAATAGCACCTATCTTTCTAGGCTGTCATAAGAATAAAATGAAATAACATTTGTAAAGCAGTTTTTAAACCTTAAAGTCTTATATAAATGCTAGATATTATTATTGTTGTTGTTATTATTGTTCTTCTTCTTATTATTATTATTAAGTCATCCTAGTTCCTTGTTACCAGGACAAGCTTTACTAAAGCTTGATAGATAAGATAACCCAACAAAGAACACTACTGAAGAATTTTATTAATTTTTTTTATTTTCCCCCAAAACAAGGGTTTAAATGTTCCCAAATCACCTTTATAAAAAGGAAACAATGCAGGAGTATAACAGTTAGTACTTAGCTATTCCCTTTATAATTGGCTGAGCTTTCCAAAAGCATTCTCTGGGCCAATCAAGTGTTATGGATTGTTACTTTTCAGGTGAGGTGTGCAAGCCAGTTTGGCTTAATTTAGTTTAAATCATGTTGAATTCACTGTTTCTTTGCTTTTTTAACAATATATTTAATTTGCTCTCAAAATTCCATTTTTCAATTATAGAATTTTTTTGAAGAGTGGAGGGTTTTTTTTTCCTCTACATCTCTTTTACCATAGTATAAATAACTGAATGGGACATTCGTGTTCACTTACTCATCACAGCTAGAGTCAGTGGCTCAGTGAATAACAGGAACCAGTAGTATGTTGGGTTTTCTCATGTCCATCATGCCTTACAAAGTACTTAGGAAGCAGTTTAGCATGATGGAGAGTGCTGTCTTCTGAATCAGTAAGTACCAGGTTCAGGTTCTACCTCTGACACACACACTAGCTGCGAAATTCTGAACCAGTTACCTGACATCTCAGTACCTAGGCTAGTCTCTAAAGCTATAAATTTCAGAGCAGATTAATTGCTATTGAGTTTCCTCACAGGAATGAAAGAAAGAAAAACCAAACAAACAAACCAGCTATTCAGACAAGTGCCCATGAATCATCAATCAAAGCTTTTCATCCATGGCTCTTTGTGAGATTCTAACTTCAGCTTATATGTGTAGGGAAATGGATGTTGTGTAATAAAGTTGAGTTTTGGTATATATGGAAGAGAGAAATATAAGTTTTCAGAATAGGGAAAAAAACTTGGGTGAATCTCACTGGCTCAGAGAGTTAATATTTTGCAGGATGAGTAAACTGTAAATAAAATATGCATCCCTCAATTGGGGAATGGCTAACCAAGTTGTGGCATGCGAATATAATTGGAATATTACTGAACTATAAGAAACAATATGATAAATACAGAGAAGTGTTGGAAGAGTTATGCGAACTGATGCAAAGTGAAGTATAGTAAGCAGAATCAGAGAAATAATATACACAGTGATTACAGCAGTGCTTGTGGAAAGCACAGCAATAAAACAATCAAAACTGAATGCTATGAAATTATGACGAAACTTGCACCCCCAAAGAAGAGATATGAGAAGGCAATCCCCTTGCTTCTTTGAAGAGGTAGGGAACTACAGACATAGAACACTGCACACAATATCAGACTTTGTCCATATTTTGTTTAGTTGTACTGAATTATTTTCACCTTTTTGGCCTTTTTTATAAGAGGAAGTTCTCTCAGGATGAAAAAGGAAAAGAGATGGATACAGGGGATTAAAAAAACCAACAACAAAGTATATATATATATATATACATATATATATATATATGTATTACCTTGCTTTGGTTCACAACTTAGCTCTAAGTTCATAGCCATGTAGGATCACAGATTTAAAGCTGGAAGGAAAAAGATGGCATCTGATCCAACTTCCCCCTCCCACTTTATAGATTAGGAAATTGAGGAGTAGAGATGTTAAATGACTCGCTTAAAGTTGCACAGATAGTAAGTAGAGAAGGCTGGATAGGAACAAGGGGCACATTTTTATAAACTATACAGTAGACCAAGTAATTTACCTGATGCCTCAATTTTCCTGGTTTTACAGACTGCTTTGTAAAATGACAAACCTAACTCCTCACACATAGATCTACCTGCCCTTTCTTTTAATCCAGTCTTGAAGACCAGTTGTGTTCTTGATGGTCTATAGGTCTTTTCACGATGACTATTATCTAATACAGAAAGCAAATATATGTAGTTATTGTTAGTTGTGTTGGCTCTTCATGACTTCATTTGAGGATTTCTCAGCAAAGATACTGAAGTGGTTTGCCATTTCCTTCTCCAGTTCATTTTAAAGATGAGGAAACTGGGGCAAATAGGATTAAGTGATTTGCCTGGGGTCAAACAGCTGGAAAGTGTCTGAAGCCAGATTTGAATTCAGGAAGATGAACCTTCTTGACTCCAGGCCTAGCACTCTATCCACCAAGTCACCTAGCTGCCCTTCAAAATATGCAGTAATACTAATCAGAAAGACATGATATTCTTAACATTACCCATAATAATTGTTTTATCTCAGATCTTTTGTCACACTGTAGCCACTATTACCATTTCAACAAGGGAACTTAAGTTAAGGCTAAAACAATATAAACTGAATAAAGTTTAAAATATAAAAAAAAATGTAAAGAGGATATACCAGAGGGTGCTTCACTACTTGACACTTTTCCATTTCAGCAAATCATTACCAAGGGATAAGAGATTAAATGTGCATCTCTTTCCTTTCTCCAGTCTTCCTCCCTCTATGCCTCCTCTGAAAAGGATTCAGGAGCACTCTGATCAAAGTAACTTCAGGACCCTGGGGTTCCTGATATTGCCCATGAAATGTAGGCTGAAAATAATATGGGATTCAGAGGTCTGTAATCACTCAAAGGTTTCCCTAGTGCTTCCAAGCTTCACCTGCTTTGTCCTAGACTCTGTGAGACAATTGGTGAGAATAACTATTTCACAGTCATCTCAAGACTTAGAGCAATAAATAAAAATACTCATAGGAGGCTGCTGAAGAGGATGGAGATCTGGGCTTCAAGCCAGAAGACCTGAGTTTGAACACTGCCTCTGATAACAAACAGCATTTGGGGCAAGTTACTTGGGCAAGTCACTGCACTTGCCAATGTTCTTAGCAACTCTTTAAGACTGTATGTTGCCTTAAAAGTATTGACTTGTATTGGCAGAGGAACACAGTGGAGATATCCCTTGAACAATGAAATGACAGGTTAGTCCCTATCCCCAAACTTTTTTTTTCCCTTAAGGAAGACAGATAGAGAAAAAGAAGTTTTGTCTTGTTAGTGTTGAAAATGTTTGGTTAGTGCCCTGGTATCATAGACACTTGTGATAATTAACTCCAATAAGCCTCAATTTCTTCACCTATAAAAATAAAAGATTGAGCTAGATGACCTCCCTAACTCCCTTTAGAGTCCCTAATTCTAAATCGATGATCCTGTAATTGGGTGAAGGATACATGAAAGATGCATTCCATTCAACAAGCTCCTGCTACATGTATGTCACTTTGCTGGGAATGAAGATGCAAAGATGAAGACTCTAAAGAGGAGAAGATGTTTGCAAATACATATGATACAAAGTACAATGTGATAAAAGCAGCTAGGTGGTACCGTGGATCGAGTACAGGGCCTATAGTCAAGAAGACTCACCTTCTCGAATTCAAATGCTGCCTTGGACACTTACTAGCTGTATGACCTTGAACTCTCTTTGCCTCAGTTTCCTCATCTGTAAAATGAGCTGGAGAAGGAAAGGGCAAACCACTCAAGCGTCTTTGCCAAGAAAACCCCAAAATGGGGTCATGCCGAGTCAGATGTAACTGAAAGCTATTGAACAACACAGTATGATAAGATCAAAGGGCAAAAGTTTAGGTAAAGGTATATAAGAAACACATGAAAGGAGAGATGGCTTTCAAGATTGTTTTTTGTTTATTCTTTATGGAGAGGTCAAAGTCTGACAGAAGAGAAGGGTTTTAACATGTCAAGATAAGAAGGATGTGCATCATAGCCAGGAAGGATGACCTGAATAAATTCATGGAGTTGAGTAAGATTAGGACAAGACCATGGAACAGCTTACAATAGCTCAAAATGATAAGACATCCCCATTTAAACAATAATCTCCCATAGTTTATCCTTTTGTAAAGAGATGACTTTTTCTAATATAAAATGTAAGAATTTAGATAGTCATAAATCCAAGTTCTCTTAACAGAACTTCCGAATGGTTGATTCAGAGAATCAAAGTATTTTCTATCTAAAAGAGATCTTAAAGGTAATTTAGTCCAATGCTCTAAGTTAAAAGAAAACAGGACTAGAAAGGATAAGAAGCTTTCCCCCCCTCCAAAAGCTGTACCATCAGTCGTTAACAGAACTGTGTCTCAAAGTAAGATCTCTTACTTTTCGTATTAGACTTTTAGTGTGGAATCGTAGGAAAGATGGTAGATTTTGGTTCAAATCTCAGCTCTGCTGCTTATTAACTGGGTAACCATGAACAAGTCAATAAACCTCTCTGGGCCAAAAATTCCTTATCTGTAAAATGAGGAGATTGGATTAGATGACCTCTATGATCCTGATCCCTTCCAGTTCAAAATTTATACTCCAATGCCCCCATGGTCTTTCCGCTAAGCCATGAATGCTGCCTCAAAAGTTCTCTGAACTCTCCTGTGACTAACTATTCTGAACGCTGAATCAAAGGAACAGTTAAAGGTTGAAGTATGACCAGGAGTCTCCCATATTATACATCCACCCTGATATGGATGGAATGCCACCCATTTATACATCAACCTAGTCTCCAGTCAAGCATACAAGACTGAGTCACACATAACATTCTTGATAGTTAACATTGAACCCATCCTTATTTTCAAAGCTTCATCTCACTTTGTCAATATAGCAATGGGCATTCACTCATAAGCTGAAAATATTGGTTCCTCCAAGGTTCATGTGGGACTGTCTCTATAATTCTTGTATTCTCAGCAGTAGAAAACCATGCAACAATTTAATCCAGGGCTTCTTAAACTTTTTCCACTCATGACCCCTTCAATGCTTCTTAAACTGTGGGTCCCGACCCCATATGGTTTAAGATGTTTAAGTAAGAAGCACTGAATTATAGAGCATTACAGGGAGTCCGAGCTTAATTGGTTTCACAGTCTCAAAGAAGCATTGCTGGTGTAAGATATGCAACTATAGGATCCCCCCCCCCATTTTATAGCCCTAAACTACATAACAAATGATGAAAATCATGGGAAGCATTTCAAGAAAAAAAAAGATAGCTAAATAGCCCAGTGACTAGACAGCTAGCTAAGATAGACAGACACAGACAGAAAAACAGACAGAGAGATATTAGAGATGGATAGATGATAGATAGTCCAAGTAAAATTTTAATTAAGAAAGCAAATGTAGAAAGAAATAAGTTGCAAGATCCATTTAATTACATTAGCCATTAACCAGACATGTGAACTATGATGCTGCAAAGGATGAAATTACATAGATCTAGAGATAAGCCAATATTTAAGTTGCTAATATTGTCCAAAGACCTGAAAATTAGTATGTACCAAAAATTTAATTTTAATATAGAGCAAGGAGTATTATTTCCCAAGTTGAAGAATTTAACTTGATATGCTTTAGCCTCAAGCAGCAAGCCAAATATATCTTACTAGAGCTGAACCTTCTGATCTTCATTATATTAAAGTTTTAATTGATTTTGTTAAAATACAAAGTCTCAAAGAATGACATAATGGAAGGAGCATGGGATTTGGAGTCAGAGAAGGCAGGATCAAAACCAGGCTGTATCATTTATCATGTATTCCATCTTGGAGTAAGTAATTTGGCTTCGTTCTGAGTCTAAATTTCCTCACCTGTAAAATCGGGAGAAGATCACTGGAACTGCCTGTTTCAAAAGGTTCTTGTGAGGATCTAATAAGAACATGTACATAAAACATTTTGTGAACTATATAGCATATTCTATAGTTGTGTTATCACTTACATGTTATGAATGTTATATTAAATTGTAATCCAGTAATGAAAGTGAAAATCTTACTAAACAGAGATATAGCACTAGGTCTAAATCTGCTCCCTATTGCAATCTTAGACGATTATACAAATTGTATCCTGAATTCCTCCTTTTACATAGCTATGGAGCACATAAAATTCCACTAATAAAGGCCCATTTCATGGTGCAGGCCATGTCAAAATTAGAAGACATAAATATCAGGCACTAGGCCAGCCCCATTCTCAGGACCTGGCCTTTAGCTGAAGAAACTTCATATGTAGGCAGGGGAAGCTAGACATGATAGCTATTTCATTCTTGGATGACCTGTGGGATATTGAGACTCCACCCAACAAACCATCATATTCCCTGATTCTCCTCACCATCACTTCACGCTACTATTTGAAGCCAAAGGAAACTGAATAATGAGCTAACCCAGAAAATTTTCCCTGGTTATTCCCCAAGCTTGTAATTCTCTCCTTCATCTACATTTCCTAGATGCCCTGGTTTCCTTCAAATCCCGGATCCCACCTACTGCAAGAAGCCTGTAATGATCCCTCTTGATGCAAATGCCTTCCTTCTGTTGACTCCAATGTATCCTATATGTACCCTGTTTGTACATAGTTGGTTATGTGCTTTCTCCTTCAATAAAATGTTAACTCTTTGAGAACAGAAATGGTTTTTCTTTCTTGTTTTTGGTAGGGGGGCAAGGAGCCCTGCCTTTCTTAATATCTCCGATGCTTGGCACAATAAATGCTCTTTCACTGATTTTTTTGGGCTGAGACCAAAAGAAGAATAATAATACCTGATATTTTTGTTATACTTTAGAATTTGCAAAGCACCTTACATAAATCATTTCATATCTATGAGAACTACTCTAAACAGAAAAGCTATGAAATGCTAAAATAAAATGGTTGGTAGATTTCAGCTCACATAAGGAATTAAAAGGGGGAAAATAAGCACTGCCCTGAACTCTTCCTAGATCAAAGTGGAGATCAGTATCAAGGCATTATGCTATTTTATGTGACATCTGAAATTTTCAGGAAATCTCAGGTAACCTATCACAAATATTGGTAAAATACAACAGAATGGCTAAATGGCGCAGGGGATAGAGCAGCAGACCTAGAGTCAGGAAGACCTAAATTCAAATCTGGTCTCAGATACTTACTAGCTGTGTGACCCTGGGCAAGTCACTTAACCCCATTTGCCTCAGTTTCCTCATCTGTAAAATGAGTTAGAGAAGGACATGGCAAACCACTCCAATATCTTTGCCAAGAAAACCCCAAATTGGGGTCACAAAGAGTCAGACACGACTGAAAAGACAAAACAAGAAGATAACAAAGATTATGGGATACTGAAAGTTACTAAAACTTGATAAACAAATGGAAAAAATATTCTCTGCTAAGTTATGCCACATTAGTATCAGCAACAATAGTGACTATTACTTATTACTATTCAAATTATTATAATTAGTTCACTGGAAAATGAAACTATCCAGACAAATAATTTTTAAAAATACTCCCAATATGACAGTGTAATTTCAACCTCCTCCCCAATCAATTTGAATGGTTCTAACAAACGACAAAAATTAGTTACCTTAGATTTCCCTGTTTACTTTCACTGCCTGCCCTCTGTTAGAAATGCCAATTACCCAGATATTGGGTAGCTCCAGCTGTTTTATTGAATTTCATAAGCTTTCAAAAAGTACATGGCCCAAGACAAATATAAGACATCTATCAGATTTGGGAAAGTGTGCAAGAAAGGAAATTGAAGAAGAGCCAGTGTCTCTAAAACAAGAGTATGAAGCAGGAGATAATGCTGGTAGACGTTTAGATAGCCAACTAACAGAAAGCTGAATGTCTTATAAATAAAATATTTACAGGCTGACTGACACTCTGCCTATTCACTGAGGGTGCTTTGGTGATATAGAGGCATAGCTTTTAAAAGTTTCCATTTGGTCTGTCCTGATGCAAATATCTAGAAAGAATACTAAACATTATAGTAATATCTATGTTTATATGAGTCTGATTTTTTCCATCCAGTTAGAGGTTTTTTGCTCCCTCCCTTCTGCCCCCCACCATAATTCTATCTTAAAAACACAAGTCATCTTGACACACGCATTCTATTCATTATAACAATTAAATATACAGAGTTAGGGAAGTGCTCTGGAGAATTAGTTTCATCTCAAGTTTGACTTGGGCTGAAGCCAAAACATTTCAGGTTTAGTACTCAAGAGTATTATTTAGAAGATAAATTGCCTGATTTCAGAATTTGTATAAAGCAGAATTACTATCAATTCTTGTCACACAACAGTGGATTAGAGTAGCAGTTCTCAAACTTTCTGGTCTCAAGAGCTCTTTACAGTCTTAGAAACTATCGAGGACCCCAAAGAGATTTCGTTTATGTCGGTTATATTTATCAATATTTACCAGATCAGAAATTAAAACTGATATTTTAAAATAATTTATTCATTAATTTATTTAAAATAACTGTAATTAACTCTCTTCATGATAATATATGTAACATTTTTATGAAAAATAACTATTTTGAAGACAAAAAATTAGTGAGAAGAGTGGCATTGCTTTACATGTTTGTGTACTTCTCTTTAATCTCTGGTTTAATACCTGCAACAGTATTCAATATGTTGTGATATTCTGTTTTGGTTAAAGTATTTGAAGAAAATTTTGCCTCATAAAGATATCAGAGAAGGGAGGAGTATAGGAGTATTTTAACAAGCAAATAATGTGTTAATATTATTACAAAAATGGCTTTGACCTTAAGGATCCCCTGAAAGGATCTAGGGAACCCCCAGGGGCCTGCTGCAGACCACACTTTGAGAGGAATACATCTTATAGTTTTCCATTGTGTTTGTAACTTGTAAAGGGATTATGAGAGGAATTTAATATAAATACTGCCCCCCACATATACTTCACTCTAATGTTGGTACTCTATTATAATAATAAACAATGAGAAACATCATGAAGGAATGCATAGAAAGAGGGATGATCTTGGAAAATAGGAAGATTTGGATTCCAGCAATGCCTCTGACACATACTAGATCATTACCCAAAGGTAAGTCCCTAAAAACTCTTAATTCCTTACGCAAATTTCTGAGACTATAAAGTACAAATGAGCTATTGATCTACACAGGTGGATGGATTTTCTATCCTGGGAGTTTCCTACACCAATGAAATTTCCCCCAATATATATTCCCCAAAATATAACAATACTATCTGGTTGGTATAGTGGACAGAGTGATGGTTTTGTGGTCATGGAGTTTTTAGTTCAAATCCTTTCTTAGACCATCTTGAAAGGGACTTGATCACCTTGAAAGTATTCTTTGTTTTTTACTCCTGTTTAGCTCAATGCCTATCACAGAGCTGAAACTTAATAAATTTGCTTTCAGACCTGATTGGAGTTGCCACAAGTATTTAAAAGTTCTTGGAGTTTTGTAGCTAATATGGCCTCTTTGAATAAAGTCTGTGACCATTCTTTTAAAGTACTATAATAATTTCTAAAAGGAAATGATGTTGGAGATTTAATCTCTCCGAGTCTTTGTTGCCTTATCTATAAAATGAGAGAATTGGATTCCATGAACTCTGAGGTCCCTTCCAGTTCAAAATCTATGTTCCTATGAATTCACAGTTCTGTAGCACCTAAAATGTTTAATGTTAAATGTGCGATCTCATTACAATCCTGCCAGTTAGGCAAGGAAAGTACTATTCTAGTACTATTTAGAAGTGAAGCACTGATAACCACACCACACACCTGAAGGAACAGACAACTTGCTCACAGTCATACTGGCTATGCTTTGTTGGAAGTGGTACTTGAACCTAGGTCTTCTGACTCCAAGCCCAGTTTCTTAATATCAACACTATGTAATGGCATATTGATGTGTTCTTTTCAATACTTGAGATCTGTGCTTTCATCAGTGTGTGTACTCCCTTAACCAGCAAAGACTGAAACCTTTCTCTCCCTCCATGCTGTAAAACTATTCTATATGAGTTGTCATAGTAGGGAAGGAAAAAAACATCATCACTGGGTGATCAAACCCCTGAGCTTCTCAAAACCTAGCCTGTCTAGTCTTATTCCTTGTACAAGAAACAGACCAGGCCCATATTCAAAGTCTTCCCAGTTTGGTAGGACAACCCAATAAAAGCTTGTGTTCCACTGGCACAGACTTTAAGAACACAAGGTAACATCCATGCCATGATGGGGCATCAAAGTGAGACCTTTGTGGACTGATATGGATGGAGTCAGGCTTTAGTTTTGGATGGTCTCACAATAACAAGCCTTTCATCATTAAAATAAGTGGCCTGCTCGAACTAATGGAAGGATATGGATCTTTTGCTTGTTTGGACTGACGAGAATGGCCAGCTTATAATGTGGCAGTTTCTCAAAAATATATTTGAGTGGGAGACATTAGATTCAACCAACACTGCATATTATGAAGCAGCAACAGTGAGACAATATAAAACACCTTTTCTTGGATATATTTGAGATCTGTACATATTTTTCTGTTTCTTTCAAGGTCTTGATTCAACAAGATTTATGAGAACTGCCTTTTTAAAGGAAAAATCAGCTCTGTATAAAAGTTCGTATTTTTCTGTTTCTAAAACTCTAACTGTTCTAAAAAGCAAGCATTAGGAAGAAAATACTTTTTTTAAAAAATGAAGTTGATTAGAATAAATGCCATTTGGGATTTAATAAAAAATTCTTCTCATATAAAAGCTTTTAAAGTTACAATAATTCAGGCCTTCAAGTTAAGACATTAAAATTGAAATATTAAATAAAAGGGTATTAACAAGCATGATATTGACACTATTCTATAGTCATTATAACTTATGAATTAAAAAAATATGGCTTCATCTACATTAGCAAAGAGAAGAGGAAAGCTGAAATAATTTCAAAGTCAACAGGCTTTAGCCTCAATTACACATATTTTATGAAAGTGAATATATCTTACTATTAATTCAACAAGCATTTCTCAGTCCCTACTATGAACATGACATTATTCAGGGAGATTTGGGAGGATACAATTATTAATAAGGCCCAACCCCTGCCTTCAAGGAGCTTACAACGCAACAGAAGAGATGGTGATGTTGTAAGTGCTATAAATGAAGTGCAAACCATAAGCTAAAGGAATACAGTGAAGGGAGAAGGATTCATGGAAGAGACAAAATTTGAATTGGGCCTTGAAGGGATTTGGGTATAAGAGAAAAGTAGATGCAAAGGGGTGGAGGTTGGAAAGAGTGGAGTATGTTTGCCTATATAGTCCCCTCAATAATGTTTTTTTGGATGAGGTAATTCCATTAAATCCAATGAGCACTTCTGAAGCACCTCCTTTGGGCAAAAAATTGTGCTATGCACTAGAAATTGATACGAAGAGAAACAGGCAGCTAGGTGGGAAAGTAGCCAGAGTAACTGGAGTCAGGAAGACCTGAGTTCAAATCCAACCTCAGACATTCTTAGCTGTGTGAATTTGGTCAAGTCACTTAACCTTTATTTGCCTTAATTTCCTCATCTGTAAATTGTACCTACCTCCCAAGATTGTTGTGAGGATCAAATGAGATAATAGTTATCCAGTGCTTTGTACAGAAATGTTAGATGTATTAGTAGTAATATTATTAACAAGAAACAGTACTTGGCCTAAAGGAACTGACATCCTACTGCAGGGAAACAACATATGATAATGATAAATCAATACAAAATACATACAAAGTGAAGACAAAGTGATTTGGGGGGTGGGGGAGGCCATGAACTGCTAGGAACTTGAGGAATAAAGAACAAGAAATACCCAGTGCAAGAGGTGGGACTTTAAGAGGAGCTAAGGATTCTGAGGAGCTGAGATGAAAAGACTGCATGCCAGGCATGGAGAATACTCTGTGCAAAGTCATGGAGGGCAGAGATGGAATCCTGTGTATAGGAAACAACAAATAGTCCAATGTGGCTAGAACACTGAGTGTACAAAGGAGAACAATGTAAAAATAACCGCACCTTGGCAAAGAATTAGAAATTGAAACAATGTCCATCAATTGGGGAATGGCTGAACAGGTTGTGGTGTATGAATATGATGGAAAACTATTGTGCTGGAAGAAATGATGAGCAGACAGATTTCAGAAAAACCTGGAAAGACTTCCATGAACTGATGCAGAGTGAGGGGAGATGAACCAGGAGAACATTGTACACAGTACAGCCACATTGTGCAATGACTGACCTCGATAGACTTGGCTCTTCTCAGCAATGAAAACATATAGCACAACTCCAAAGGACTCATGATGGACAAGGCTATCCACATCCAAAAAAAGAACTTTGGAGTCTGAATACAGATGGAAAGCATACTATTTGCTCTCTTTTTCTTTTGTTTTTTTGTTTTGTTTCTTCTTTCTCGTGGTTCCTCCCATTAGTTCTAATTCTTCTTTACATCATGACTAATGTGAAAATATGTTCACTACGAATGTACAAGTAGAGCCTATATCAGATTGCTTGCTGTCTTGGGGAGAGGGAAGTAAGGGAAGGGAAGCAAAATTTAAAATTCAAAATCTTATGGAAGTGAATGTTGAAAACTAAACATAAATTAATTATTTAAAAAATAAGAAAGAAAAATAAATTAAATTTAAAAAAAACTTGTCCCTTGTAAAGTTACTTCCCACAATAAACTAATCTAAGGAATCACAAATATTTGTGTTTAATGCTATGGAGATGTCAAAGACCTTGCTGAATGCTTATGAAATGTCTATTGAAAATGACCACTGGCATTCAGCATCATAGAAGCTTGTAAAGCTTGATTTGATATAGAATGAAAATCTCTTCCATTAACAATTTTTGTCTTCTCTTTTTTATTATGATTATGCAGAAAATCAAACTAGATTTAAATAACACTCTATTTCTTTCCAAAGCAACTCAGAAATAGTAACACAATGAGGCATAACCTTATCTGGAAGATCTTGCGACATACTCAGAAAGATTGACCCAATGTCATTGCATCTAAATTATCCCTTTGTTATATTATTACTGAATCCTTCTTAGTGAAAAATTCAGGTCATATATGGCTTTAGCATGCTGCTAGAATTAAGAGTCTCCTCTGTGTGTATACACACATACACATATGCATGTGTGTGCATACACACATATGTATTTGATTTTTTTTTAAGTTAAACAAATGCTAAGCATCCACTTGGATAGAATGTAACCTATTCATAAAATTTTATAAAAGAATAACCTGGTTTAATTTTTAACACTTATATTTCTAATTCAAAGAAGCCAGGTGAAATCAATTTTGAATGAATTTTTCAACAAAAAAAGCATACTGCTGGGTCACAAAAAACTTATTATTTTTTTTTGCATTTTGACACACTAACAAATATTTCCCTGCATATACCTGTGGTACATTTATAAATTTGAAGCAAGTCAGGGAAGCCAGGAGGCAGAGGTAAGAAGAGAAAACTTCCCGCACATGGAGAAAGAGTCAGGAGACAAAGTATATAATGTGCCAGGAAAAGCAAGGATGTGGAGAGCACATCAAGTATGTAGAAGGCAAGGCAAGGCAGGAAGCATTTATTAAGTGTTTACTATGTGCCGGGTACTGGGTTAAAGTATAAGAAGACTGGAAAGGCAGAAAGCAACCAAATTGTAAAAGGCCTTAAGTTCCAAAGGCAGCATTTTATAGTTGATCCTGGAGGTAATAGGGAGCCACTGGAGTCCACTGAGCAATCAGGAATGGAGGGGACATTGTCAGACTTGGGCTTAAGGAAAATCATGTCATCAACATAGTAGTGGATGAATTGTAGTAAGAAGATTTAAGACAAGGAAATCAAACAGAAAGCTACTGCGATAGTCTAGGTATGAGGCAATGCACCAAAGTATCAGTTGCGTGGGTGGAGAGAAGATATATGGAAAGCCTTAGAAATATTAGACCAAGAAGTTTATATTTTAACGTATAGGCAATGGAGAGTCACAAAACTATTCGAGCAGTCAAATCATGTGGTCATATTCTGCTTTTAAATTATTGTTTTGGTAGTTGAGTGGAGGATGTAAGGAGGGATAGACTGGAAGCTATTACAATAGTCCAGGTAAAAGGTCATTATGGATGCTGTGGAGCTGGAATCAATAAGATGGGACAATTAATTAGCTGTTGTTGATTCTCACATGGAGGAGTTAAGGATAGTTGAGGTTACATACTGGGATGATTGGGAGGATGGTTTTATTTTCAATGAAAATTGAGATTTTTGAAGGAAGAATAGGTTTCCTCAGGGGATAGAAAGGGGGGAGTCCTGTTTTGTACATGTTTAATTTAAAATGTCTTTGGGACATTCAAGAGAACCTATCCAGAAGGAGTTGTGGGCATATGATTAAGGCTGGATATACTGGGAGACATTTGCCTAACAATCATACTCAAATCTATGAGAGCTGCTGAGATCTCCAAGGAAGAGAACAGAGACAAAGAAGAAAAGACCTAGGGCAGAACTAAGGATGTAGGAGATAAATGATCCAGGAAAGAACACTTAGAAGGATCCATCAAACAGGTAGAGGACCAGAAAAAACAGGGTAGCAAAAACCAAAGGAGGAGTTAATGAGAAAGAAGATAATAGGTATCAGAAGCTTTAGAGAGGTAAAGAAGGTATCCATTAATTGGAGAGCAGTCAAAAAAATATGTGATTGTTATGGTATAAGACAAATCTAAATAGGTACATGATTTAGACACGAAGTGAGTAATCATAAACAAAATAGAAGAGCATAGAAAAAAAATGTCTATCAGATATATGGAAAGAGGAAGAGTTCAAGACCAAACAAGAGGTAAAAAATGTTCACAGGAGGTGAAATAGACAATTTTGAATGCATGAAATAAAAAAGGTTGTGCAAAAACAAAACTAATGCTGCCAAAATTAGAAGAAAAGCAGGAAATTTGGGGAATCTTTACAGCAAGTTTCTCTGATAAAAGTCTCATTTCTGACATGCAAAAAGAGAACTGAGTGACATGTAAAGAATGAGAGCCATATTTCAACTGATAAATGGACAAAGGATATAAATAGGTAGTTTTCAAAGAAAGAAATTCAAACTGTTAATAGCTATACAAGAAAATGTTACGGTATAATGGAAAGAGTGCTGGATTTGGAGTCAGAAGATGTGGATTTGAATCTTGACTCTGTTTCTTGCTCTATTGGTGCCCTTAGACATACAAGCTAACTTACCCTCTCTGGCTATTTCTTTATCCATGGAACAGGTAGGTTACATTGGATGGCCTTGGGAGTTCCTTACAGCTGTAATTTATCATTCTATCCTGAGAAACGAGAAAAGGCCATTGGATCTAACAGTTAAGAGATCATTGTTAATTTTGGGGAAATTAATTCCAGAGGTGGAGTGTGAAACCATATTCAACAGGCTTGAGAAGTGAATGAACGGATAGGAAAAGTAATGAATGTAGATAACTGTTTCTTGGAATGTGGCAATAAAAGAGAGAAGAAATGAAAATGACATACACTGTACACAGTAACAGCCACAGTGTGCAATGACTGACTTTGATAGACTTAGCTATTCTCAGTAATGTAAGGACCTAAAACAATTCCAAAAGACTTATGATGGAAAATGCCATCCACATCCAGAAAAAGAAATATGGAGTCTGAATGCAGATCGAAGCAGACTGTTTTCTTTTTTGTTTTGCTTTGCTTTGTTTTATGCTTTTCTTTCTCATGGTTACTCCCATTCCTTCTAATTCTTCTATACAACATGACTAATGTGAAAATATGTTTAATAGGAATGTATATGTAGAGCCTATATCGGATTACATGCTGTCTTGGGGAGGGGGAAAGGAGGAAGGGAGAGAAAATTTAAAACTTATGGAAGTGAATATTGAAGATTAAAAATAAATAAATTAACTTATTAAAAAAGAAATAAAAATGACAGCTTGAGAGGGGGCAGGGTCAAGTAAAAATTTCTTTAAAATGGTATAGACTTGGATGTGTTTATAGAGAATAAAGTGGAAAACCTATGTAGTGTAAGAATGAGGATGAACTCCCAAATTTGTTGCCTTTCTCAATTGAAGGATTTCTACAAATTTGCTAAGCATAATACTTCTAAATTTTCCTAAACCAATGCCCAAAAAAACAAAAACAAAAAACAAAACATAACAGGGATGAGGACAAAGCTAGCTACTAATGTACTCCAGATTTTCCTCTGACACTGACAACCACTCTTTGGGTTTGGTAGGTGAGTTCCAAAACCAGTTCATTGTACTATCATCTAGTTCAGACATCGCTATATTTCTTAAGCACCAAAGATCATGAGACATGTCGTCAAATACCTTAGGGCTAAAATATCAGTTCTACTCTGTCTATACCTCTTCGCTACCTGTCAAAAAGGTAACTCAATGAATCTTGTTGTTGATTATTAGTGATCAAAACTGTTGTTTCTACGCACACATAAACCATCTCTTTAATAATATGTTGTAGTTTTTTCTAGGAATTCTAATTTTCATAGCCAAAAGTTCAAACCTAGATGCTAGGATTGGCCTTTCATTTTACTCAGTAGGGACAAATGCCTGTAATATCTTGACAACCCATCCAGTCAACAGTTCTTTCATGGAGCATCAAAATTTTCTTAGTATGCTAACTACTGTCAAGAAAATTGGAAAAAAAAAACTATTTCTCAACACTTTTGCCAACTCCTAGACTTTCAATCCCACAGAAAATAGTAATCCAAATAGCTGCCATATTGTCTTCTTACAAGCAAAACTGTTGTTTCTCTAAGACAAGTCTTTCCATTTAAAAACCTGGCAAATATCTAAAAAAAATTCCACAAATTCCTAACATTTGCCAAATTCAGTTACTGAGTGATCAAAAGAGTTATGAACCTGTTATTCAATTCCATTTGAAAAGCATTTATTAAGTAACCACAGTATGCCAAGTGCTAGGTGTTGGACACACAAAGGCAAAAAGAAATAGACTTACTTTCAAGTATATTAAATTTTGTTGGGTGAAAACAAGTGCACATATAACAAGTACAAAGTGATATCTGGGTGGAGGACATAGATTTCTTTGGGCAGTTTGTTAATAAATAATAAAACAGGGCTTTCAAATGACCTAATTGAAATGTAAAGAAGAATGGAATAGAAACACCAGAGGTTATAGGTTACTGCCATTACTTATCATCATCATTAATTTAGGGAGTGCTTAAAGGTTTGAAAAGCACTTTACATATACTAACTCATTTAATCAGAATCTCAACAGCTTAACTATTTCATTTCAAATATTTTAAGGTGGTAAGCCTTCTTTTGGTATATCTGTGATTTCTCTGATGTGGGTAATTGCTCCACTATACCAATCACAATTCATCCATATGTCCTCATCTCCTCAGATAGGACTATTGTCCAAATCCAACACTGGTGATTCACCTATCGGTCTGAGGTTTTCTATATCTCTTCCAGTGCATGGCTAACAATAAGACTACACCAGACATGCATCCGTTAGACTACTGTGTGCTGGCCATTATAGGGAAGAAAAACCCTTGAAAAACTTAACTACCCACTTTCGATGTCACACTGGATATAACCAGTCACCACGCAAAAATTATCACAACAAGAAACCTTGTATGATTTTGACATATGGAAGACATCATGTTGGAGTACAGCCTATAAGGTAGTGTTGTCTTCTACTGAATCAAATGTTTTTTTTTAATAGGCTATATATGGAAGGAAGGAAGGAAGGAAGGAAGGAGGACAGGAGGGACAGAGAGGGATGGAGAAAGGAGGGAGAGAGAGAGAGAGAGAGAGAGAGAGAGAGAGAGAGAGAGAGAGAGAGAGAGAGAGAGAGAGAGAGAGAAGAAAAATAACAGGGATATTTTATTTTCTCCAACTGTCAGTTTCATGACTGTTAAGAGGCAATCCACTGTCAAATACACTTTGCAAAAGTCTCCCTGTCCTTCTTGCATACCTTCAACAAGAATACTCCTGATGCATTGGTAGATTATTTTCATAATCTCATCTCAGTAAGCTGAGTGACTACTATTTTGAGAAGCAAATGTATATATATGTGTGTGTGTGTGTGTGTGTGTGTGTATGTGTGTATACACACATACATACACATATCAAATAAGCCTTTCTTCTTTAGGATCTCATAATCTTAGGTCGAAATACATTTGTCAAAGAAAAAAGTCATGTAACAAAGGAGAAAATTAAAAATAATGCCAAACAACAAGGGCAGTGATAAAATGTATGAAATATTTGCAAAACCTCTGCTATGCATCTTTTCTGTTTTCTATCCAATCAAACTTTGCCAAGGGAAATTAAAAATCAAAACTCGCAGGATCCTGGCCCTTGGTTGGAGTCTGCATTTATGTGGCCTGTCCCTGCTACTAGAGTATTTAACAGTAAAAGAATGTGCACTTTCACGTAATTCATAATTAGAAGACAACTACGACTACATTATTTAAAATCGAGCCTTTGTTATCAGCACCAGTTTTAGACAGAAGCTGAGAATCATTTGTGAGCCGTAGCAGACCCAGGCTGTTCAAAGCAATTGCTGTTCAGCATGAAGGCGGCAATGGAGGTCACAGAACAGGTCAGGAGGAAAGATAGTGTATCGATTTCACACCAGGAATAGAGGCAAAGCTAAGGCCCACTGTTGCTGCATGTGATGTATTTCACTTCAGTTTAAGGCACATTTCATTCCAATTCAAGAGGGGGTGGGGAGCAGAGGGCGAGTGAATTTCACACTGAATCGGGATGAATTCTGGACTCATGTATTCCAGTAAATATCTCCTTCCTGACATTAAGTATTTCTGTAGCCCGGTGAATACAATGGAAATTAGGCTTCCACTGGTAGCCAAGAAAAACAAAACAAACCAAAACAAAACAAAAAACAAACAAAAACCTTTAAAAAGGCAACTATAAGTTCATTTCTTCTTTTCATTAAAAATGCAGTATGTACAGATGCAAGAAAGCATAAAACCTACATGAGAAAAGGGTTTTGGAGAATAAGCTAATGATGAATGTAATTTAAATGTTCAGAATAATACCACCGACCCTTCAATGAAAGGGAACTATTAATAGAAATAAACCTCCCTGAAAAGAGCATTCCAGGTCATAGTCAAAGGGGCAGAATCTCAAAAGTAATACACGACATCACTGAGCTGCAAAAATCCCACTTGGTGTAACCACGTTGTACATGTTCAAACCTTCTCCTATGTCTTTGAAAGAAACTCATGTTAAATAAGATCCAGCAAGTAATTTGCACCAAACTCCCTGATGCCTCCAAGTTGTTCTGAGCTAGTTCCAACAGTCCAATGTTTGTTTTGCCATGCACCAACTCTCTCGACAAATGCCATGCACCAACTCTAACAAAGATGCTTTGTTGCTTGGTCTTGGCTATGACTCACTATCAGCCTTTGTCCACCTTCAAAAAACCCAGATCACTTAGATGGGCAAAGGAAAATAAAACAGCTGGGAGGGTGTTTCCGATCTAAACAACTTGGCTAACAGGAAAGTCTTGTTCTCCTTCTTCCCAACTTTAGGAAGCTGAATTTCCAGTGTGTATCGCCAGAATTCTATAAAACTGATCCCCGGATCATTAGTGCTGCCAAGCTACCATGGAGAAAGGTTTGTCTGCTGTGGGGGAAATAACAGCATTACCCCATTTCTTTTCTTTCTTTCACTATGATCTACATTTAAAAAATTAATGCTGCTAGATCTAGTTGTTTCCTTCTTGGGGACAGGAATATTTTCTCAACTATTTCAGACACAGTAAGTTTTTTAAAAAGTGACACACTTTAGAACAGCACAAGGTTATTAAAGATTTTCTCTTAAAATATTTCTATTATTTCTCTGTCAAATCATGGTTTCTTTTAAGCTGTTCCTAGGCACCAATCTTTCTCTCTTCATTTATCTTTCTTCCCTGTATGTCTTTTTAAAATTTTTTTTTCCAACTAAAGATGTTTAAAGGTAAGAAAATGAAGGAATTGTTATTGGATTTTTGGAGAATTTCATCTATTCTTAGACTTCTTTGTTTTAAAACTGAAAAGTCTTTTTTCTATTCCCCATATCTCTTCTACAAGGAGGGTAAACTGAAGAGGAAATAGAAAGAAATGAGGGCATTTTGTTTATTTGGAGCCATGAGAGAAATCGACAAGAAGAAATACCATGTGAGTAGAGAAGTATAGATATGGCATTAAAAGCAAGAGGAAGGGACTGATATCTTCTACTAGGCCACCTCTAAACACACCAGTAACCAGTCTCAATAAAGAGGACCTGGTGACAATCTATGAGAATAAGAATTTTCAGAGACATTAAAGGTAACAGGAATTTCACCTTAAATTATTAAAGTAATGTGGCTGAGATGTTGTTCATTCCATCAAATTGTCCTAAGATATCAATACAACTTCTCCATCCCATTCATGGAAGCTTTTGCATCACTCTGATCTATTTCCATAGAATCTTTAACTTTTACAATAGGAATCCATCTTTTTTATAAATCACTTCTCTAGAATAGTTATTTTGAGAAAAATAGCAAAGCCCCAACACCTACCTTACTATATAGTATCAATTTTGTGGGATTCATAAAAATTCAACAAACATTGACTTTATACATATAACAAGCAAATCATGTTTTAAAGCTGATGGAGATATCTGGTCCTCACCTTCCACATACTCCCTACGATTCTGATATTCACTTTAAAAAGATCATAGCATCATAGAATTATAGATCTATAAAGAGAACTCAGAGATTATCAAATCCAGCTGCCTCACTTAAGAAAATTATTGACGTTTACATCCCCACATTTCCAAATTTACCCTTTCCTCACCTTACCCAGAAAGCCTTCCTTTTAAGAAAGATTTTTAAATAGTTCAGCAAAACTAACCCACATACCACCTCTGACAACATATGTGGCATTACACACCTATATCCCCTCCCTCCTCTCTAAAGAAAGGAAGGAGATGAATTTTCTCACTTTTTCCTCCAGTCCCAAAATTGATCAAATTAATTCCAGGACATTCAATTTCATTTCATTGTTCTTTCAGTTTACTTCACTGGAGTCATTGTTCATAGTTTTATTGGTTCTGATTATTTCTCTGTGCATCTGTTCAATGTACTCATCCAACCTCCTCATTTTATGTGTGAGGGAATTGAGCCTCAAGGTATTTAAATGATTTGCCCAAAGTCATACAGATAAATGAGAAGCAGAAATGGGGTTCAAACTAAGATCCTCCAATGATGTATTCAGGGAAGAAGACCTGATATCAGTATGAATTCTATAGAAAATATAGTTCAGCATAACTTTACTACAATAAGAATGTCTCTAATGACTTTATGAAAAACACTTTGTAAACTTTAAAACCCTATATAAATATAAGCCATTCTGATGATTCTCACCTTTTTCCAGTAGGGATACAGAAAGAAATAGTTCTGGGACAAGATGCTATTTAAATATTATTCTTTAACTTTTTGTGTTCTACAGACTACTGCACCGGTCAAGAAAATAACTGCATTTTGTAGTTGAATAAAAATATTTATTAGGATGAGGACCCATCCACTGTCAGTTTACTTAAATCTCCTTCGTACCACACCAGCAGTAGATGCAACAATAGAAATGATCGATATTTACATACCATAATATCTATATCTATATCTATATAGATATAGATATATGTGTGTGTATGTATATATATACACATATATATGTATACATATACATATATGTGTATATGTATATGTATATATGTATATATCATCTATATAGATAACCTAGATGGTACAGTGCAGAGAGTGCTGGGCCTGGAGTCAGGAAGAATGATCTTCCTGAGTCCAAATCAGGTCTCAGACACTTACTAGTTGTGTGACCCAGGGCAAGTCGCTTTACCCTGTTTGCCTCATCTATAAAATAAGCTGGAGAAGGAATTGGCAAACCACTCTAGTATCTTTGCCAAGAAAATCCCAAATGGGGTCCCAAAGAGTCCAATATGACTGAAACAAGCAAACAATAAATAAATATATATATATATATATATATATATATATATATATATATATATATTTTATGTGTGTGTGTGTGTGTGTGTGTGTGTGTGTGTGTGTGTGTGTGTATATATATATATATACACTTTAGTGTGATGGTCCCTATGCTGAGATAGGCAGAGATAGACACACAAAGGGTATAGAATATAGTTAAATAGATATAATATAACCTCCTACCTTACTAGCTGTGTGACCCTGGGTAAGTCACTTTACTTCTTTTTGCCTCAGTTTCCTCATTTGTAAAATGAGAATAATAATGGCACTTAAATTGCCAATGTTGTAGTGAGGATCAAATGAAATAACATTTTAAAGTCCTTGGAAGAGTTCTTGGCCCATAAAAATGCTATAAAATTTTTGTTATTATTATTGTTTTATTATTATAATTATTACTCAAGTGATTTTTCCTTTGTGAGGTCTCTTTATTTTGAAAATTTCCCATTTCATAGAGCTTAGATAGAGATTATGTGTAGTTGGTATAGCACCATCAATTAAACATGTTTTTCTCTAAGCTCCTTTTTGAATCAATGTTATATACAAAAATAGAGGACAACAGTTCAGACTGATTGTGATCCAATTCTAGTACAGTTTATTGGTTGAAGTATTGTGAATATTTTAAGGTTTATAGTTGTAGTATGTGGATTTGTCATCTATTAGTCCATACAAGATAGCTAGCTTCTGATATTTAATTCTAGCCACCAAGTATTTTCTTGATAGTCATTCAGTAGATGCTAAGTTTACACAGACTACCGTGATGTTTCTACCATTTTCCTGCAAAATCTATACTGATAACTATATCCAGGCTCCTTAAGTATAGCCACTCTATAGCAGTTTCTTACGGCACTGATCTGGTCATTAAGCTCTCTGTTTTCACAAACACATTCACATGATTCAGACACTGGTCTGACTCAGTTAATACGTTAAGTCAACGTGGGCATTGTCCCACAGAGGGCTTTTTGATCCTGTTATCATATATGAGCTATTTGATAGACCCTGTCTGCAGGTAAATTACTTTTTGCTTATATTCATTAAATTCAATGACATATGCCTATTTTCAGCTTTGATTACTGTTGATATTTCTGTAGGTTTTTGACATATTTATCCTGTACTCTATAAATGATACCAATCCTCTTCCTCCTTTCTGGCAAGGTAGCATTACTCTTTTTATACTCTTAAAGTGATGGATGTTCATTAATAGGGTACAGATTTTTTTTTAAAATTCTGTTGTAGTCCATTTTAGAACTCTGGAAGTGTACATTAAAATTGATAATGCACAGGTGTTAATTGCTTTAAACATGATCTTCACATTTAACTTTGATTTCTGGATGCCAATAACTCTCAAAAGTGTTCAATCACATCATTCTCTCTGATATCTTTATGCTCAGTGTGAATTGCCTGAAGGAGACCAAGATATTTTGGGAAGCACCATCATCCGCAGGTTCAAGATGACCTTTGGATTCAAACTTAAGGCTTTCAATCTCTAGCTTTCCTTGGCATACGATAATAATTTTACACTTAACCAGTCCAAATGCCATTTTGATGTTACTCGAAAAGAATTCCACAAGAGGAAGATGCTGTTTCGTGTGTTTTAATGTGGAACCATCTAGCTTGCTATCATCCATGTCAAGTGATTAATAGGAAAGCAATATGGTTCAACTCCCTCTTTAATATGGAGGTTATACCAAGTTCTATAAAAGTGAGATAATGATGCTTTTAAGGCTAAACAGAACTATAATGGGTTTAAGTTGTTCCTGTTACTGCCACTACTGTTTTTCTTACTACTTTTTATTAAAATAAATCCAAACCATGAATAAGGCATTCTACTCAAGTGCACAACACTAAACTCTGTCTTCAGTTCATAACATGCTTTTTGCTAAAGGTCACAACCATTCTGCAACAATATCCTACTGAGTATTACTAAGCATTACATTTAAAATAAACTTCCAATTCTGTTCTGCAGCATCTTTTCTTCCCTCCTCGAGGACTCCTAAAACAGAGACACAAAACAGCGTTTTATCTGCTAAACTCCAATCACTTAAAACATCTAATCCTTCTGCATCTGCCATATTATTGCTGCTATAGTTTATGCTTAAATGGGCTTTTACCCTGTTTTAGCCTACACACACCATGAAGTCTTTGTTCAAAGTCGGCAGGGTACGAATCTTACACAAGTGTGCACCCAGACCGTATTCAAATTCCTCCTAGAAATAACTGTCTTAAGCAAAACATGTGTGGCATACTTAACAACTTGAATAAACTTCAAAACACTGAAGAGAGGATTTTTGTAAAGTCATTTTGCACATGACTTAAATACTCAAATGGGTTCTTGTTTTCATCAATTTGAATCTTCCCTCCAAATGATCCAGATCACAGCTGATCCAATGCCTACCCCATCCTGTGTGACTCTTGTCCATTTCCTCCCAAAATTTAACACAAGGTGTCCACTCAATGTTCTTGAGTCTCAGAGGCTCATAGATTTAGGACAGTTAAGGGATCTGCCTCAGTGGCCATCTAGTACAACCCTATCATTTTCAGTAAAGGGAGGGCCAAGAACCAAGCAGTGTGCTTGAGTTCACATGGTATTAAGTATCAGAGGCTGGATTTTCATCCAGTCCTCTGACTCTGCTCAATGATCTTTATGTCTGCCATCACACAATCCTAACAGCAGGAATGGATGCGGGGGCTAAACCTAATTCTGAAACCAAAAAAAAATATTTATTGAACACCTACTAAATCATTTGATTTGAGTCATGGAGGATAGAAAAAAAAAGTTATATTTTAGCTGGGCAGATTAAGGCAGAAAGACATACACAGGAAGTTAACTAACAGCTCAAGTAATACAACCTATAAAACAACTTTATCTTTGACCAAAGGAATTTTATTTTTCAAGTCCTTCATTTAAAGAGGCAAAAAATCCTCATTTAGGTAGCAATAACATAACTAGAAAGAGGCATGGAAAATCAGATTCTTTAATTTTTCTTTTTGCACACTGATGGAGAGCCATTCAAGAATAAAGAATTCTCAAAACAGCATCAATGGATTTGAATTTGGATCCTATTTCTGTTCAGTGTTGCCTGTTTGATAGTAAAGATGTGACTTTACTTCTGTGGGCCTCAGTTTCCTCATCTGTAAAATGAGAGATCTGGATAAGATGATCTCTAAGATTCATTACAGCTTGAAAGCCAAGTGGATAACTAGATAGATTTAATTTATGTACAACATTCTATGATCCTCTGAAAAAGGTGCCTTACACATAGTACAAAATAAAGGTTTAGTAAATTGAAAATACATGGCCCTCTCAGGCTGTCTACACAATGCCAAAACAACTGGTCAGTTCAATAAATTCAACAGACTAGACTAATCCTGGCACCTGGATTGGTTGCAATGTCAATAATATAATGACTAGAGGACTTGCTTTTTTTCATTTTTCAACCACTTGTTTGTACATAATATACACAAATTCTAGTCATTTTTAAAAAAGAAAAATCACTTTTCCTCAACAACTAAGAATTGCAAAAGAAGGAAAATCCCTGCACTTGAGGAAGTGTTTTTTAGACAAGATTAAATATTCATGTTTTAATGATCATGCTTAATGACTAGATGGATAGATATTACATACATACATATATTCACACACATATTTATACACACACATACATATATACACAAATTATATATGTGTGTGTGTGTGTGTGTGTGTGTGTGTGTGTATAATGTCTATACCCTATGGTACATTATGCTTCCCTTTAAAAAGGATAAATTACATCTTGGGGGCAAATACATAGATGTTCCAAAAGTAATAATAATAGAGGACCTATTCTGAAATATCACAAAATGAATCCTCAATATTCCATGATTTACATAAAGAATTAGGCTATTTTCATTTTTTCATACTAAAAGAGTAGAAAAATGGCACCCAAAGTAGTTAAAATAGAACAGTTACATAAGAAATTTTTTTTGAAATTCTATATAACCCTTTCAAGTCATGTTTTTAAGGTTTTTTTTTAATCGACCATCTCAAACCAAATTACTTTTATCTTATAGGATCCATTTTCCTCCACTATCATTTAACTTTTACCTATTTCATGAAAATAGTATTCAAATTATAAAAATGCATTTTCAAAAAAAAAAGAAAATCAAGACATCAAAATCGTGATTATTTTGACCCAACTAAAAAGGCCCACTTATAAATTTAAAGAGAAAAAATCTCCATAGCAAGAAAATGAAAAGTTTTTTTTTAATACTACAATGTTTGTTACTACTTACAGTGACTGACTATTTTATACAATGGTGATGTATTCAACCAATCTCTCAATATCTCTAATCAGGAGTTGAGAACCAGTCCTCTAGGTCCTCAAGTGCAGCCCTTTGATTAAATCCAAACTTCACAGAACAAATCCCTTTAAAAAAAGGATTTCTTCTGTAAAACTCAAAGGGCCATACCCAAGGCCCTAGAAGGCAGCATGTGGACTTGAGGCTGTAGGTTTCCCACCCCTGCATCATTTAGAGCTAGATCATCTAGAAGCAGCAATAGAGAAACTGTAAGATATTACCACTAATAAATAATATTTTATGATATGTTGAGCTGATATCATTACTGTTTAAAACAAGCAGTGGCCCTGATAATCTGTTATATTTATATTTATCTAAAGAGAGAGTAGCATGAATATAAGTAGGGAGCATGTACAACTGTATGAAGTCCATGAATTCTTAGTAAATTAAGCATTAGTACCTATGTCAACATTTTTTTTCAACTTAATGGTCTGCTTAGCTTACTCAGAATATCAAAAATATAAACAAAGCAGCGAATAGGAACCCCACATGTTATCGAAAGGTAACTGATAGAGAAATGAATCATAATTACATTAATTAGATCTGAATACAGGCTGCACCCAAATGTTGGCACCCTTAAAATCATATTCCTTTTAAAGGTTTAGGTGATACCTCCTCCTTGAAGTCTTCTCTAGTGTAACTGACTCAAAATGGTCTCTTCTTCCTCAGATTTTCCTAGGACACTTTGTCTGAAATCTTCCTTTGCCCATAACATACCTTACTTCATACTTCCTATGTGTATAAGTATATGCCCCTGGTAGATGACAACAACAAAGCCTGCCGGGGCATAGACTCTGGTATTTTGGTTCTTCATATCCCTAGCACAGTGTTTTGTATGTTTGTTTTTATGGTCTGAACTTGTCATCTGATTATTCTACTCTTTGTATAGAAACTTCCTACGTAGATGAGTGATGAGTCTACGAGGCATAGCATCAGAGAGGTCCCTGGGACAATGAAAGGTTAAGTCACTCACCTGTGACATGATCCCAGGTCTTTCTGATTCCAAGGCAGACCTTCTATCCACTATTGCAACACTGCCTCTCAAATTGCACATGATAGGAATTTAACAAATGCTTATTGGATTGAACCGAATTGAATATAGAAGTGCAATGAAAAATCACAGCAAACAATTATTATATTTTTAAACCATACTGAACTATTGAGATTTTTTTTCTAATAGTAAATAATAGTTTCTGCCCCACAAAAAAATGCTAACTATCATAGCAGATTAAAAGATAGCTAGGGAGTAGGAAAGTCAAATATGGGAAATGAGGCTTAAAAATACAGAAGATTATTTGAATCAAAATTCAAATTATTTATTTTATTGTTGTTTAGTCATTCAGTCATATCTGACTCTTCATGACCCCATGGACCATAGCATGCTAGGCCTTTCTACCCTCCATCATCTCTTGAAGTCTAAGTTAATTTTCTTTGTTTCCATGACATTATCTATCCATCTCATCCTCTGCTGCCCCCTTTCCTTTTGTCTTCAACCTTTCCTAACATCAGAGTCTTTTCCAGACTTTTTCCCTGAACTTTTTAAAGTTTATTGTAAAATACAAGGTATTGATTGTACAAGTATTTGAAAATTTGACCATTCCTTATACAGCTTCATAAAGTTTGCAGTAGATCATGGCTGCTCCTTTTAAAATATACTTTGCTGCCTGTAATAAATTTTAAATTTTGAGTTTCATAAATTCTACTGTCTTCTATTGGATTTGACGAACATAGTGATTTTTCTCAAGTAAAACTCAATAGTCAAACAAAAAAAAACATGAAAAACTAGCTAACAAAGTAAATCAAAGGTGTGTATTAAAATAAAGCAAATTTAGAGAATTCTTTAAGCTTGATTTTATTTTACATTTAGTAGAGAAAAGGAACTTTGGTGACCACTGCTATTTTTTGGAGTTAGTCTTTTCTGACTGTGCCTACTATATCATTTGACACCTTGACCCTAGCAGCATTCTCTCAAGGGTAAAAATCAGTACATCCAAAAAATCAGGGTATGCTAGCAAGACACATTCTGCCATTACTCATCTGAAACTGCCATCTAATGCCCAAACTACAGCAGCAAAATGATAGTTCTTCTCTACCATCTTATAGAATACTCAGAATGGAAAGAGACGTAAAAAACCAGTTAGGTCAAACCATAAACCATACTAGAATGAGAATCCCCTCCATTACATCACCAAAAAAAATGGTCATCCTTCCTTTGCTTGAAACCTACCAGTCACAAGAACCTTTGGAGGTAGTCCATTCCACTTCTGGAGAGCTCCTTGCATCAATCTCACATCTACCTCTGTAGCTTTCACTCACTACTACACGTTCTACTCTCTAGAACCAGAGTGAATCTAAATTCCTCTTCCATAGGGACCGCCCTTCAAATACATGGAGATAGTTATTAACCAAATGCCCCCCACTCCCAAATCTTCTCCTCTCCAGGCTAAATATGTTCAGCTACTTCAAGGGGGAAATCAACAAACTTTTAAAAAAATTTTAGGCAATCAGGCTTAAGTGACTTGCCCAGGGTCACACAGCTAGTAAATGTCTGTGGCCAAATTTGAACGCAGATTTTCCTGACTCCAGGACTGGTGCTCTATCCACCACACCACCTAGTTGCCCCGAAGCATTTTTAAAGTACTTAATAAATTAAAGTTACGTTACTGGGTACTAGGGATACAAAGACAAAATGAAACAGCCTCTGCCTTCAAGGACTTTACATTCTGTCAGTGGAGAAAAGATGTACATGTAATTAAATATGATAAATAATGTGTATTATAATGTAATTGTATATTATATATAAATATAGTAGTAATAGAATTTATATAGTGTTTAAGGATTTGCACAGTGCTGTTTTACCTATGTTAACTCATTTGATCCTCATAATAATCCTGTGAGGTAGAATCTATTATCGTTCCTATTTTTACATATAAGGAAACTGAGACACAAAGAGCTTAAGTGATCTGAGTTGTAGATAAAGTATAAACTCTTTGGGGAAGAGAAGTATTTGGGAGAAAAGAAATAGGATCCTTGGGAATCTCCTAAACCTCACAACTCTTAATCCTCGTGGAAGGCATGGAGGGACGAAGAATTGGCAAATTTTATAAGACCCCTTACTCTACGGGACTTCAGGATGAGATGCAGGGACTCCCTTGAAAGGTTTGAGTAGGGACCATGTTCCTCCTCTATGTTGAAGTAACAGAATCAGGACTGTACAGTATTGTAGGGAAGCTGATACTACACTACTACTGAGACCTTATTCCAACTTTCTCTAGTCTTCAGAGTGCAATTATATAAGGCATCAAGTTTTTATACAAGCTTGATTTGGGAGAAAAAGTGTCCTACTATGGGATAGTAGGCATTAATAAAATAAACAGGCTGTTAATCTAGCAATTTTCTGATCACTGATGGACATTAGCTGGTTCACAAACTCTACATTTAGAATATATATGTGTGTGTATACATATATATGTATATACACATATATGCATATAAATTATATATGCATGTATGTATATACATATACATATACATACACACAGGCATGCATGCACACACATATATATGTGTATATATACATATATATGTATATACATACACACACACACATATATATATTTCTGCAGGGGTACATATGGAATACCCACATAGAAACATAATAATAGATTCACCCCAAAATGAACTCTTTTTAAAAGTTTGGCTATATGATAAGAAAATACTTGAATGGAAAGTGAGAAACTCAGGATTCCTACTATTTTGTTTTCATAACCCTATATCATATCATACATGTATGTATTTCAGATATCCTATCTTCATTGCCTTATCATACATGGATGTATACATGTGCACATATACATGAGCATATCTGTCTTCATATACACATATATTCTGTCTGATGATACATTGTGTCTCCAGTAAGGAAGGCACGGCACCTTCCTTATAGTAGGCACATGATAAATCCCCCTTGATTACTTCATTGTGGAACTGGCAATGTTTTGCCCATAAAAGATAAAATTCAGAAGGGATGTGCTAGCATACAGATATGTGTATGCACGTTTTATAGATACATATGCATGTGTATATGTGCTGACTAAATTTCTTACTTTTAATTCAAATATTCTGGTATTATATAGGCAAAGCCTTTACAAACTGTGGATCTTATGTGAATCTACTTTCTGTCCCCGTGGAGGTATTGAACTAACTTAGCGGGATCTGGTCAGCCGGAGAGCTGTTCCTTTGAGTCTGAAGTTAAAGTTGATGTCAGTGAAAGCTTTGATTTTGAAATGCCCTATGTGCATAATAAAGATGGGCAGGATAAAATTAGTACTTTGGCTCCCAATTAAATTGGTAGCTTCACAAAGACATCATTTGCATGCATTTCATATATAGAGAGAAACACTATAATAAAATGGAAAGAATATTTGGGTTATACTTCTGTCACAACCTATTTTTATGACTTTGGGCAATTTAATTTTCCATTTCCCATCTTTCTCACCTGTAAAATGGGGATAATACCTGCCCTCCCAACATCATGGAACGATTTCAAAGATAAAATTAAACATTCGTGAAAGCATTCTTAAAATTATAAATCCCTATCTAATGCAAATTACAATAATAATAACTGTTCAAATTTCATAGTAATATATTAAGCTACTACTGTATGCAGAAGACTGTTGCTTTAAGAGGTCATCAGATCATAAAGCTAGAGCTAAAAGGTACATCAGAAGCCAATCCTCTCATTTTACACACGGGGAAACTGATACTCAGGGAGATTAAGTGATACAGGTAGTAAGAAGTCACACAGGTGTATTGGGAATCAAGATGGGCTCTGAGCACTTATTCAACCAAGCGCCCTTGAAGAGTTTGGCCTTTGTTTCCTTGATTAAATTAGGAGTCCTTGATGACCTCCTTGCCTCAAGGGAAAGCCTAGTTTACATGGGTTTGAGTGACATGTTTGTGGCATCAGAGGCTTTTAGACCACAGGGGTTTAAGTCGCATTTTTGCGATGATTTTAGGTCATGTGGGTGAGTTGCATGTGTGACTCACCTTTGACCCTGAACAAGATATATAAACCCAGAGGTTGGCTTTCTCCCTTGGAGCTCTGAGCCACAGCAGGAGTGGTGCATGACTCTAGGCAGGCCGTTGTTATGAGCTCCCCGGCTTTGAAGAAAACCCAGATGTTGATGCTTCTCTGATAACTGTATATTGTGATTTTGTCAGACAGAAATCTATCTGTTGATTTGTGTTTATTTGCTCTGTTTGTATTTGCTCTGAAGCTCAGGGTGCTGGCTTTTCCCCCGGAGCCGAGTGAACGTCATTTGTATGTTGGATTAAAGTAAGATGGTTAACGTTGTTTTCCTTAGTAAAGCAGGTCAGAAGAACCTGGGCTTGCAGTGTTCTTGTTGTTGGGCTCGTGTTGGTTTTTCACCCCCACAGCAGCTGCTCACTGAACTATTGAAACACCAGGTGATATCTAGATAGCAAGGTAGTACAGTGAAGAATTCTGGATCTGGAGATAGGAAGACCTGAGTTTAAATAAGGATTTAGACACTTATAGTTACTTAATTTCTATCTGAATCAATTTCCTCACTTATAAAATGGTGATAGTGCCTACTTCCCAGGTAGAATAAAATGAGATAATATTTGCAAAAAGCTAGATATTATTATTATTTTTAAATTACTATTTTTATGTCACATAAATAGCATCAGACTGGAAATCTGAACCCAAGCCCTCTGACTCCAAAGCCTCTGTCTTCAGTATCATTAAAGAAGATATGGTCTCTGCCTTCAGGGAGCCTTCAGTTCAATTCAACGAGCATTTATGAGATACCTACTATGCGATGTTCACTATATGATGCATCGGGTATACAAAGACAAAAATGGAGCAATTCCTATCCTCAAGCAGCTTATGTCTCTACTGGGGAAAACACGGGCACAGATAAGAAAATAAAGGATAAATATAAATCAATTATGAAGGAGACAATAATAACTGTTACTATTTGTTAGACATAAATTCAGATAAGTACAATACACAACATATCCTGCTATGTACTTGAGACAGGGGCAAACAAATATTATCTGATATCTGAATAAAACGGTTGTTATGGATAAGGGAGATCAGAGTAGGCCTCATGAAACAATTTGCATTTGAGTTGCTCTTTAAAAGGACTTGTAGGAATTCAACTGGTGAAGAGGGAAAGGGAAGATGTTCTAGGCATGAGGAACAGTGTGGCAAAAGCTACAAAGTAAGGAGAATGCAGAGCATGTTTATGGGATGGAGAATAGTAATAATAAATAAAGCTGGAAAGGTAGCATGGCAGCTGATTGTGGAGAGCCTTGAACATCTGGTAAGACTGTGATGAACTTTATTCTGTGGACAATAGGAAGGTGATGAAGGTTTTAGAGAACATTAAGAATGTTTCCAGGTCTAAGCATAATAGCCTACCCTTCATATAACCCACTGTCAGTAGGAAGTATGCGTTGCATGTTTTGTTTCATTTTTCCCCCTGAACCACGTTGATTTTGTGCTTATCTATGATAAGCACAAAGAAAATCCCTGTCCCATATCCTTCTTCACAATATATACGAGGTTATATCTCACATCCTACATATTCCCATATACAGGTATAAAAGAGACATTTACTGCATTCTTGCTATGTACTGTACACATATACCTTAGAATACATACACCCCCCCCACACACACACCCATGCATACACACCCCTTTAAATATTATTAAAAAGCTGCTTTTCTTCCAGTGTGTAAAGCAGCTGTTTGCATATGTGTATCTTGTTGTCCAGAGTGACAGCTGTATTTTTGCCTGTTTTGACATTGAGTCTGATCTGGGTGAATAGCTCATATCCATTAAAGTGCTATTACAACACAGAACGACTGCCAGGCTACTTCCTGATCAATTTTAAAAGCCAGCTAGCTGTCATCATCTAATCGCAACAGCAAAAAACAAATCTTGGGGGAATAAAACAAGATTTTTAAAACATTTTAAAAAGCAGGGTATTAAATCTCAACCCTCCAAACTATTCAAATAAGAATTATATGCTGCAGAAATGGTGAGGTGGAAATAATGTTTTCTGCATCCTGAAAACCCTCATCCTCGCATATTGGCAAGCAGTCTAAAATATCCCTTAAATTTACCATTTCAACAATCGCTGGGTTTGAACTCTTGCCATTATATAACTTAATAAGGCAGCACTGAAAACAATCACCACAGAGTGTGATTGTGCTCACCATTAAATTTAGTTCTATAAAATTTAAGACTGAATTCAATCATCTTTCCGTCTTTGCTTCAATGGTTGAAGTCTAAATGTGTAGGTTTACTCTTTGCACCTCTCAACAGCCAGATGATACGCATATTTTTAAAGCTGTGCTTCAGATTTGCATTTTTAAAGGCATATTTGAAGGATGATATAATTCACATAGGCAGATAAGAAAGACACTGGCATCAGAGATGTGACATATGGAAACCCAGACCCCATTTGGGGAATTCTGAAGCCAAATAGTGATTCTACCACCATGACATTGTTGCAGTCAACAAACATTCCATGTACATTTTGCGTAGTCCATTAGAAGTCCTAAGACTTAAAAAGACAAATGACCAGCTGAGCTTGTTTCTTCAGTGTGAAAAATCTCAGTTCTCTTCAGTAATACATGTGTCATACAACCATCTGCTAGGTTCCATGATGATGTAGCCTGTACCTCAAATGTCTCTGATTCCCAAAATAGTACCTGGTATAGCGCACATTGTGAGTGCTTAATAAATGACATTTAAATTAATTTATCCACAATTTGGAGTTAGATTTCTTGGGAGTACAAACATATGATCCCATACACATGTATACATACATACGCACATATACATATGGTTGCTTAGTCATTTTCTGTTATGTCCTCTCTGTGACCCTTCTTTTAGGTTTTTTCAGCAAAGATATTAGAGTGGTTTGCCATTTTCTTCTCCAATTCATTTTACAGATGAGGAAACCAAGGCAAACATGGTGAAGTGACTTGCCCAGGGTCACACGGCTAGTAAAGTATCTGAAGCCAGATTTGAACTCATGAAGATAAATCTTCCCGAATCCAAGCCCAGAACTTTTCTACTGTACCACCTAACTACTGTCTATCACCTTCCTACCTATGTATCTACCTATATATCTATCTATCTGTCTATCTGTCTGTCTGTCTAGAGATACACATAAACACATATCAACTCTATCCCTTCCCTGAGGTCATTGTTCTGATCCTTTTTCGCTCCTAGTATGCTCATTTTGAACAGTGTTGAACAGAAAAATTATCAGGGCTGCCCTCTCTAAGGAACAAGCCTTTTCTTCAAGGATCCTGTACCATCATGGGAGGGAATCAGGAATAAGAAGAGAAGTAGTTCACCAGAACCAAAACTACCACCAGCCACTTTGGCAACTCATCCTACAAATAAAAACAAGAGAACTTGGAGTAGTGGTGGGAATGATTTCAGCATAAAAAGTCTCCTTCTTAGCAAAACCTATTAATGAAAATAGTGGGTTTGACCCGATCGTTGTACATTTTTATAGTACAGAGAGTCATCATTAGAGTCAGGGAGACCTGAATTGAAGTTCTGCCTCTTGACACATATTGGCTGTGTGACCCTGGATAAGTCATGTAACCTCTCCATCCTGCCCTAACTCAAACCACTTCTTAAGTCTCTAAGTTGCAGAGTGGGTACCAATCCACATTGGTAGAAGGAGTGTATACTTTAGGAGTTATCAATACTAGTGAAATCAAAGGTATGTTTCACAGACTTCCACTCCATCCATAAACTTCTCAAGTAACTAAATCCAATAAATAAAGCTTTCATTCTATCCATCTTATCTTATCTATTTTTACTCACACACTCACACATACACACACCTGGACTGGTGGGTTGATGAGGACAAATGACACACACTTCAAACAAGATAACATATATAGACCTCAAAGTATTATATAAATATGACTTTTATTATTGTTGTTATTATTATGTCTTTCACATTCTACTTCTAATATCTTGAACTCGGGTTCTGCTCTCTGACCAAAACCTCCCCTTCCTGTTCGCTTACTCTATCTGAATCCATTTAAAAAATTAGTTTCTTCAGAGCAATGAATGACACTTTTGACCATGTTCTCCTCAATTTTCAATGTAGTTCATCCCAGTATAATATTAAACAACCTGATAAATAATAAATGATAATGATTTAAAAATAAAGGACAAATTTTGAAGTGGATTAGAAGAGAGGAGTCAAAGTTAGTCACTTAACAAGGAAAGCATGCATTCTAATTGCTGTAGACCTAACTAATGTTGCTTATCTCCACTACCACCCTCCCAAAAGGAGGACTATTTCCACGGGGCTTAATAAAAATGAAATTAATTACATGCTGATGAGATCCAATCCTGAAGAGAAAGAGGAAAAGACCCTATGTTGGCAACTAAAGTTGGCTTAACTATAAATGCTTAGTTATTAACTCTTAGCTAACTCATAATTAGTTGTTTCTGGTTTATTTTCTCCTTTATATAAGCATCATAAAGAGATCTTATGACCTGACAAGAAAAATGCAATAATAAAAATAATAAATTACAGGTACTTTTTAAAAATGAATTCTATTACATCACAAAATTTAAATGACACCCAGAGTCAGGGCATATGTGTGGTCTAAACATACTGGTATAGCTAGGGGATAGCGGAAGCTTTACTCAAAAACCAAACAAACAAACAAAAGAACACAAAATAAAATTAACAGAAGAGTTTCTAGGTAAAAGATCTACAGGAAATGTTTCTCTCTCTGGTAAAACTCCATGTTACTTATCAAGACAAAGCTCACATTTACAGGGTGAAAAAATCATTTTGCTACATCTTGGAGGGCAAAGCAAAGGAATGCTGGGAGAGAAAGAAACAAGAAAAAAGTGTAAATACCAAAGGGTGAACTAGGTAAGGGGTCAAGCAAGGGAGGAGTCACTGAATTGCAGTAAACTCTTGAACTTCCTAAAAGAGTAAGTGATCTTTAACAAGAAAGTTTGTGTTAACAAAAAAATAAAGCCATAGCTGAATTGAAAGCTATTCACTCTGTGTGTGTGTGTGTGTGTGTGTGTGTGTGTGTGTGCATGTGTGAGAGAGAGAGAGAGAGTGTGTGTGTGTGTGTGTGTGTGTGGTGTGTGCGTGTATGGGGGAGTGTTACATGTGTATATGAGGGGGTTGTGTGTATGTGGAGGGAGGATTTGTGTGTGTTTGCCTTTATAGTATTCTAGGGATGAGAAAAGAAGTACAGAGAAGGATGCACTTGAGGATGGATATTTGTGTCAACCTCTATCTTTTTTCTGACTTCAGCCATGAATTAGTGATACCTCTCTGTATGTTGCTAAATACCTATGTAGCTTCTTGGACTTCTACTCTATCTCTTGAAAATTCACATATTTAAAAGGAAGAAAAAGAGAAGGGAAATGTGGAATAGAACCATTTATAAGAAAGTATTAACTATATAATAAAAGGAAACAATTGTAGATTGGTTAGAGGATAGAAACATATATTTGTTTTTACTTCTTCATATTACTTTTTACTTTTAAAATACTTGAATTCTGAAATTTTGTTTTTTCTTCATCACGGACCTTACCACCTCTTCCATTTCTTTGCTCCTATGAAATGGCTCCAGGTATTCATTCTAACCTCCTGTCACTTAGCCACTTTCTATTTTCCTAGCTATTACACGAATGCGGTTTCACTTGCCTTTCTACCCATTCTAGACCCCATGATTATCTATTTCAGCAATGCATTTTGTCCACCACTTAACAACCTTTTGACCCCTTGATTTCCTGCCACCCTTGCCCTGCGACTCTGCGGCCCTGGGCCATGCCTCCCCAATTCCTTTTTTGTTCTCTATCCTGGTGTCAGCCTGAAATACACAACTGGAAAATGTCATAATTGCACTGATTTAGCCCACTATAAATTCCTGCTGTCTTAACCTTAGCTAAGCTGCTCAAAATCTTTTTTATTTATCTCTTATCAATACCCTATCATATTCTCCACAATGAATTTCCCAAAGAGATAATAATCATTTCCTTTTTTACTGAGTTACCATACCAATTCCTTTAATTCCTCTCTCTGAAATCTCTCTTCCCCACATCCATTTTTTTCTTCCTATCTTTAAGGAAAAAGTGCCCTTCTTGTCAAAGTTAACTCCTTCACCTGTGTCTTCGATCTCCAATTTTTCTTTCTACTCTAAGACCTTTTTCAGTCAAGTCCCTCACTCTTGTTTTCTAATTTTTTTGTCCTTTCTACTGGCTCCTTTCCTTCCATTTACATGCTGAGGTTCCCATATTTAAAAAAAA
This sequence comes from Trichosurus vulpecula, assembly GCF_011100635.1. Taxonomy (NCBI): domain Eukaryota; kingdom Metazoa; phylum Chordata; class Mammalia; order Diprotodontia; family Phalangeridae; genus Trichosurus; species Trichosurus vulpecula. The sequence continues at coordinate 202,091,624 of NC_050580.1, forward strand.
CTCTCTGAGTTTATTGCTCTTACTACTATTCTTGCTTATCTCTTTTTCATTATTAAACTTCACAGGACTTCATGGGACCTATGAATGGAAGGGTCCTCAACACTTTAAAGAGCATTCAAAACTCCTTGGGTCAAAACTCCTTCCCCCAACTTTCTCACCTCCATTAGTCACTAACTTATAATTGTGTTTTATCCCCATCACTTTAATAAAATTGCTCTCTCAAAGATCGTCAATGGACTACTAACTGACAAATAAATTGGCTTTTTTTCCTCATGCCTAATCCCCTTTGATCCCAAGGTAGTATTTTATGCTATTATTACACACCCGTTCTCTCTGAATGTTCTCTGTTCCCCTGGCTTCCATGATATAGTTATCTCCTGGAACTCACTGCTGCTTTATCCTCTACATTAATTGTTCTTCCTTCTCCTATTCCCTACACATGAGCAACTCTCAAGGCTCCATCCTCAATATTTTGGATATTTCTTCCATTCTTTTGACTTCAACTTCTACCTCTATGTGAATAACTCCCAACTGTTTTTCTCTAGCCTGAAATCCTGTCCTAGGTTTCCACTTGACATTTCCAACTTCCTGCTAGCCATCCCCACCTGGATTCCTGGAAGCATGCCAAACTCCAACATGCTTCAAAGTAAGCCAATATCTTTCTCCTAAAATCTAGTCTTCCTTTTAATTTCCCCATTTTAATTTGCTCATTAAATTTACATCTTTTTTCTAAAATCTACTTTTTTTAATTTCTGTACTTCATTCACTCAGGTATAAATCAGTCATCTTGCTCACATACCCATTAGCCATATATATCCACATATACATATATGTGTGTATATATGTGTAGGTGTATTTATATATGTATATATATTATATACATATAATATATATAAATGGAACCAAATCCTACCTTTAAAATATATCTCATATCCCATTACCACTCCCATAATTTCCCTCCAAGTTTCCTGAATTATCATCCTGCCTACTGTCTGTCTTTCCCCTTCACACCACTATTTAATCTCATCACTTCTTTAAACATCAACTTCAATGGCTCACCATTTTTTATCAAATGAGCCACATTTCTAAGCCTGGCATTCAAAGCCCAAACCTGATTTCTCACTACCTCTCCCCGATATCTTTTTCATATCATTCCCTATGTGGGAATCCAACTTTAACTCCTATTTTCCACTTTCAGTCTCTGCTAATAGAAATCTCACTCATTTTTAAAGATTTAATTCTGTTGCTATTCCCTTCATGTAGACATCTTGGATCAAAAAATTATGCCTCTCCTCTAAACTTTCCTCACAATTTCTTATTTGCTTTTCCTAGGGTTTTTTTTACATATTCCATTTTATTTGTGCATATATCTTGTTCTCCTACTAGGCTGTAAGGTCCTTGAAGGCAAGGGCTGTTTTATACTCACACACACACATACACACATACATACACACACACACACACACACAGATATCTATATATAGAGATATGTACATACACATATGTGTATACATGTATGTATGTATGTATGTATATGTATATATGTATATATACCTCAATGCCTAATACCATGTCTTGAACACAGTGTAAGTGTTTAATAAATGTCTGACTATTTATTCCAATAAATATTCATAAGATTAAACAGAAGACCTTAGATTCTCAAATAAATGGAATGCTATGAATATCAATGAAAAGATGGAAAAAACCAACTAAACCTAATCTGGACTGAAAATTAAGTTGCACATTAAGAATTTCTGGGGAGATTTTTGTTTACATCTTTTATAAAATTAAAAGGAATATAGTCCTGAAATTATTCATTTAAGACCTTTTGCATTGAGAGCAAAAATAAATAAAACAGGGAAACTGGGTTCAAAAAAGTAGATGGCATCTTTTTATAATCATTTAAATGATTTCTAGTCTTCTTAACCCAAGACCCAAACACGTCTTTCTCTGAACAACCCTATTATTTTGCCAGAAAGAAAACTTGCTTTCCATCTATGTAAACCACGTGGTAGGAAAAGGACGGTGTAAGAAGAGAACCTAACTCAGAAACCAAGAAATGTATGTCTATGAGCTCATCCAAGAGCCTGGCACTGAACCAACCCACTGCCGCTGAGGGTGGTCCAAGTTTGACATAAGTCAGACTCTGAAATCAGAGGCATTATGCTAACCTGAGTGAGCTGAGTCAACTGCAGAGAATACTTAGACTTAACACAGGAAGGAAGGGCATGAACAACATCACATTTAACACTACCCTTTCCCTTAAACTGGCAGGTCCTCAGAGAACACTTGGCATGAAGCTACAAAGGATTAATCCTTGCTAGAATTTGTAATGTGAGGAAGAATTTTATGGCAGAGCTTGAAAAAACAGAAGGAGGGGATGGCAAGGGAAAGATGAAGAGTCTCAAATACTGGATTCAAGAAGCCCAGTTTTTACCGGGACTATTTTAAAAAATGTGATTGTCAGTATTAAATCATAATGAACAAAAGCAAATAAAGACATATACAAGAATGACAGAATTTCAAGGAAGACTGAATGGTGGGAAAACTGAGCCCATGCCAAGAAGAAAACCTTGAGGTACTGTCATCTATACCATGTGTCAGTGGCATTGTTTATAGCTCAAGAACATAAATGTGATGGAAGCATGCAAATATCAAAGTATAAATGGATAAAATAATTAATTGCAAACCCCTACTCCCAACCAAAATTTGTTTGCTTCTTCTATTTGTTATGACCATGTGTTTACACACACAGATATACCATGACCCCTGAATACACTTGGAGATCTGGCGATGTCAATCCCATAGATAATTCCAGTGGCTCCCTGTTGCCTTTAGGATAAACTATAAACTCCTCTCTTTAGCTTTTAAAGTCCTGTACAATCTAGTCCCAAACTATCTTTCCAGCCTCACTGAACATTATATTATCCCTCCCCCAACTTTTGATCTTGTCAAATGCATCTTGTCATTTTTTCTCACAAATGACATTTCATTTCTCATTCCCCTGCCTTTTCACTGTCTGTAACATATGCCCGTACACCTTCCTCATCCTCTTTTCCTCCAAGATGCAGCCCCAAAACAACCTTCTATATGAAGTCTTTCCCCAATTGCTAGTGACTTCCCTCCCAAATTACCTTCTATTTAACTACTCTGAATTTATCTGGATTTATTATCTTTATTCTGCATATACTTGCATATACACTTATTGCTTTCCTCTATTAGCACTTGAAATTCCTTGCAGACAGGGATTGCTTCATTCATTGTATTTATATCCCCACCACTGTCTAGCACACAATAGGCACTTAAATACTTACTGATTGGTGATATCATCTTTCCTGGATTTAATTGTTACGTCTATGTAGATGATTAACACACACTATACACACATATGTATGTATATATGTTCATATATGTATATACGTATATATACACATACATATATGTATATATATACACACACACACACAATTTGGCACACAGTAAGAGCTTAAGAAATGTTTATTAACTAACTGATAATTGTCTGCTAGATCTCTCCATCTGGATGTCCACAGTTATCTCAAATTCACCATGTTCAAATTCATCCTGACCCTCTCACTTGGATTATGCCAATCAATCTCTCTGCCTCCAGTCTCTTTCACCTCCAGTGTATCCTACATTTTTCTGCAATATAGCTCTGATAATATTGCTCTCCTTTTCTGAATCTCCAGCCCTCCAAAATATGCAGAATAAAGTACTAACTCTTTAGCATGATGTTCAAGACCTTTTATAATAGGAATCAAATTTACCTTCCTAGGTTTTTCTTGTCCTACTACTCATCTTTGAATAACATGCTCCCATCAAGCAGTCCTACTAACCATTCCCAGAAACCAGGTTTCCATTTCCATGTCTTTGCTCTTGCTCAAATGCCCTACACCTACAATGCCTTTCTTCTCCATATTCAAATCCCACACATTTTTTAAAATGCAACTCAAATATCTCCTCTTCCATGAAGCTTTCTTTGACATCATCTTTGACATCAAATAGAAATTCTCTTCTTCTGCTATACTCCTACAGTACTTTATATGAAACCTTCACCTCCAGTACTTACAACATTCTGGCACATATTATTTTAGTGCATATATAAAGTCAGGAAGAGTGTTCTGTTCATCTCTGTATCCTCAATAGTGCCTAAGGCAGTACTTTGCACACAGTAGATGTTCAATAAATATGCTGAATTGAATTGTAGAATTTTTAAAAAGTCAACCTAATATTATTAGAGATTTCAACGTATAGTACTGTATAATAATATTACTGGTCTATTTAATGATGTAATTTGATCTCACTTATTACAATGTTGCTATTGTTGCTTAAGTAGAAATTCAAAATGGCAGGTCTGGTATTTGGGCAATGTAAATAGAGTTTAAAATGTTATTAGCAAATATTACTGACAAGCGAAGAGACTAGAAACATGAATTCAAAAGCGCACCACAAACAGTAAACATTTCAAAGTTAAAGAATGAAGATGTTTATCTGGACATTGAGTAAGATAAAGAGAAAGTGTGTGAGAGATATGCATGTATGTGTTTCATTCTTTATTGTCACATTCTTAAAAATGAATAGAATAAAAGAATAAAAAGAAGTGATCTTAGGTCTTCTTCTCCATCCCACCCAAATTAATAGGGATCTAATCAAACTATTCTAAAACTACAAAAATCAAATAGCTTGGAAATTGATTTTTATTAAGAAAGATAGTGGGTTTGTTATTTTTTTAACAACTTGGAAATATATTGCTAACAGTGAACAGCATCAACATAGATGTAGCAAAAAAAAGAGATTCTGACTCAAAGTCAAATTAGAAAATAAGATACAGAGAAGAAATATGGAGATTAGGTCACACCTTCCAATGGAAAAGATATTCATTCCAAAAATGATGCCATGGGTCAGCTTTGAATCCAAGAGTAAGGTTAACATTGTGCCTTACAGGAAAGAAATGAATTTGACCTTGTAATATTTATATCACACAAAACTACCACAGACAGATTTCTTTCTGAAACCTTTCAGATTGCTTCTTGTCAAAAAGCTTGTGTCAAAAAGCTGAGACGAGATCTGAACTGGTAGCCATATTTGATGCTGACAACCTAGAAGCCACGAAGGAAAGGGGGCTTTTCATGCTTCTATTTGTACTTGTATTTTCCACTTTTTATATGGCTGCCTGGAAGAAAATAAATATTTTATATTTGTAGAGTATTTTGCCATTTACAAAGTCATTTCGCATCTATTATCTTATTGTTGCCTCACAACAGGCCTTCTGTGAAATAGTTAGATCCCCCATTCTAAAAATAAGGAAACTGAGTCTTATAAAGGTTTAGTAACTTGCCCTAAGACATCATCTAGTTAGTGACAAACATGGATTTTTTAAAAGAATGTAGATTCTGTCAAAATGACACCCTAGAACAGAGATACAGCCACTAGCACGAAAATATAAATAGTTTTATATCGAAAGATCATAGAATCATAAATCTAAAACTAGAAGGAACCTTTTAGGACATATCATCCAAACCTTCTCATTTTACAGAGAAGAAAACTGAGGTTCAAGAAAGTTAAGTGACTTGTCTAAGGTCACAGAGTTAGTAGGCATCAAGAACAGAATTCAAACCCAGGTATTCTGATTCTATCTGCTATACCTCTATAACCAGAGGTCTTGAATGAAAAACTGAAGGTAGAGGAGCTAATTGAAACTTAGATCCACAACTTTGATTCCTATGCTTCTGTGGTTCACTGGAACATGATAGCTTCCTGCAGGACAGGACAAAATCAGCATAACGCTAGAAGAGTTTAGAGAACTCTCATATAAACCTATTCCATTCATCAATATTGGGAATATTGTAATATGCTATAATAATAACAATAATTATTAACAATGATATCTTGCTTATCCATAGAATTACAGTTTATAAAGCACTTTTCTCACAACAACACTATAAATGCAAGTGCACTGATACAATTCAGGCTCAGAGATATAAGTGACATACTCAGTCACACAGCCATTAAGTGGCAGAACTGGGGGGAAAAACAAAACAGGTCTTTCTTCTAGTCCAGATCTAGTGTCTCTTATACTATATTGTGCTATTCTTTTCTTTAAAAAAGTATTATTTGTACTTTGGGGCACTAATTCTGTTTAGTATATTCTAAAGAAATTCTACATAGTTATTACTATGAAACCAATCTTTTCGTTTGGAATGGGTGTCCTCTGAGTACATCCCACTTCTACTGCTTTTGATATGAATGACTAATATGAAGGTAAGGCTGTTATATCACTGATTATTTAAGCTTTCTCTAAATATATGTTCTGACTATACATATATAACCTATAAAAATACATATATGTGTTCTCTCCAAATATAAGTTAAAAGAGAGATCAGCATTGCAGACGGGAACTGACCTCAGTATCAGGAAGATCCCTCCCTGATTCATAACTGGCCCAGTGACCTGGTTGAGTCACTTAAGGTCTCTGAGCCCCTTGGTAACTCTCTGAGACTGTAAGGAGCAAGTGAAATTCCTCAGTGGAAATTCCCTATACTAATAAAAATCACAGGTCCATTCCATAAACAAAAACAGTATAGGGCCTTTGTTTGGAAAAAAATCCTCATAATCTTATGTTTTAAGAAAGGAAAGAAGGAACTTATAAGGGAAGGAAGGAAGAAAGAGAGAGAGGGAAGAGGGAAGGAAACAAGGATTAGAAAAGAGGGAAGCAGGACAGAAGGAAGGAAGGAGGGAGGGAGGGAAGAAAGGAATGCTTTGTAGTTATAAAAACCAAGCTTGAACCTTGATAAAGAGATGAGAAAATGCACTGCCCTCCACCCTTTCTTAGCAAAGGTGGGGAACTATGGGTCTGGAACACCACATAGATGGTCAGACTTGGTTGATATCTTGATGAATTCTAATGAATAGCTTTTTCTTTTCTTTCTTTTTTAATTCTTTGTTACAAGAAATGCCTGAATGAAGGAAAGGACCTATTTAGAAATTAAGGTGATAATTTTTTTTTAATTTTTGACTAACCCTCAAGCAAATTATAGCACTATAAGAATTGATACAATCAGTTCTTGTGCAAATAAGATTAGTGTGATTGCAAATAAACATATTTATGAAAAAAATCACCTCTTCCATTCAAGGTTTGTAGACAGATGAAAGAGTAACTTCGATCTTGAGGAAAGGCAAGATAAGTTTCTATGCTGCAAAATCAAAAAGTTAATTCCGTGCAACCAGGTGTTGAAACGGAATTGTTTTGAAGACATTGTTCCTCTCTATTCAAACAGTCCCCTAACCAAACCGAAATGTTAATCTGTCATTCCTAACTGATCCTTAACAAAAGCCCTAGACCACTGCTTACAAAAGGAATGTAGTTTATTACAGTTGTTGCACTCCAAATGAATATTGATTTCAATCTCAGAATGCTATGAAAGGACTTGCATCAATTACACAGTACATCAGAGTCATAATGCAAGTTACCTAGTTCCAAGGATGCACAGAGCAAATCAATCATTCACTTTCACACACCTCTGAGAGACACCCAGTCACCAAGAGTTTCCTTTATCTAAACCTTAAAACAAACCATGCAGTGCAGACTGGTGATAGAACAGGGAAAACTCCACAACTCAAAAAAGCGAAGTCTACTGTCAGAGAGCTATTATAATTGTTCCTTTTCAAGTAGGCTGTGTGTTAATGCAAATACAAATGGGGGGGGGGGGTGGAGCCCTTAATGACATTATAAGGGAAGGTTCACCCTTCCATGATTTATTTATTCAATGGAAAATTATTGGGCTATTGTACAACAACAATGACTTTTCTTTCATCACTAATTAAAATGCTGATTGCCTGTTGAGTGAGACATGAAGTTATGGTCAGACACCAAGTCCCATTGTGTGCCAACAGCTTGGGCCAACCTTCCAACCAGTGAGGTGGTCTCAGAACAAAGTAAACAAATACTTCACTGCTGAAACTGAACACACTTCCCATTCAGTAAAATCCTTACTTCTTATTTTACAAACACAGATGAGGTAATCCTGCAACTTACAATGAAGATAAGGCCAACTTATGTGCTGTAATAGACAAACAATCACACAGATTCTAAGAGCAGACTGCCAGATACATATGACATATATGCCCAGAGGAGAAATACATTTGTACAAGTTCCTATTTTACTGGGTTACAAAATTATTGTACCAGCTACCTAAGGGCTGCAATGTAAATCTCAAAGAAATGTTGCTTTCTTAATTTCCTGTGTCTGGTTTTTGAACATATAATTTTTCTTCAAGAGAAGAAGGAATACCTACAATTAATTATAAAGAGGAAACTGTCCTTTTTTGTAACATTGAATTCAATGCTCTGTATTTTATTAACAAAAATCATGGTTTCCCCAATAGCACTGAAATAATCATTACTTCTCAAAATGGAAAAAGCATAATTTCCTTGTACTTGCAACTCATTCATGTTGTAGAAAATCAATTGAAACCATAAAGCTCACCTGAAAAAGTGAAAATCTCCTCAAACCTATGGTATTTGTCATCAGTAAATTCATTCCTTTAAAAAGCTCGCTTTCCTAACAAGTACTCATTGGAGAACAATGCTATCATGCAGATAATGCCAATGACCAAACCCTCTTTCCCCAAGTGCATCAATTCTATTCATTTAAAGAAAAAAAAAATAATTCATTATTTTAAAAACCTGAGATTTCTTTCATGTACCAGATCATCATTTCAGAGAGGTTTTTTTCTATACTACATATTGAAACTTGAATTTTGTAGATAATTGTGAACTTGAAAGGCTTTCATATTTTAATTGGTCGGCATTTAAAAACCAGTTTGTAGAAAAGCTTCCAATCTAGATAATATTTATGGTATTTACATGTAAGGAGATAGAACATAATTAATTGGAATTATAAAATTTTAGTAGGAAAAGCAGATGTATATTTTCCAAAATGGCTACTTCAAATCCATCTATCTTCTACTTATGCCTTGCATTGTTAAATAGATAAATGTTTAATCAATTGTAATAAATACTAATATCCTAGCTTCCTTATAACTTATCTGTGTTGTATACGTAAAAAAGTCTTAGTTTCTCAACAGAAATATTATTAAATATATTTTAATACAAAACAAGAGAAAATATTTCCCTCATTCAAAATATATTGTTATAGGCATACTCCAAACAGTCAAAAAGCACGTATTAAAAACCTACTCTCTGCCAGGTACTGAGGGCCCTACCCTTGAAATGATTACATTTCTATCAGGGATAAAGATGTGTACATATGTAAGTCCCAGCAAAATATAAGGAAAGAGGCAGAGCGTGTATTTCCTTGGTATAGGGAATTCTCAGATGAAGAAACTTGCTGTTTCAATTCAGTTTACCACTCCCCCCTGAAACTATGGTTTAAGATAATTTCCTAAACCACCCAGATGTTAAATAACTTGCCCAGGGACACACAGTCAGGGTACTTTAAGGTCTTCCTGGTTCTAAGAGAACGTCACAATCCACTAATTGTCTCTGATACAAAATACAATCAGAAATAAATAACTAGTTAATGTTTTGTGGGGAGAGGCATCTAGCACCAGACTGTGTTTTAAAGTGACTTCATTTGTGTATGCCTAACACGGTATCTTCACCAACACTAAAAGTCCTTTGAAGAAATGGACAATTGTTTCAGTCCAATGAGGTTTCTCACAAAGTTCTGAATACTCAGTACAAGAGAACAGAGAATACTATCTTCACATATATGATGAACAGTCCCTTTTCTTCATCTTTCCCACCTCACTCTGGATTTTTGTACTACTTTAATTCACAACAGTCACATTCCATAATGTGTGACCATACTAAAACTGGACACATTGATATAAATTCTGAACAAATTTGACTTAAGAGTGTAATAGGCAGCGAGATCATTTTCAGTGTCTGTTTCAAATGTAGTACTCCACAGGCCCCAGTTGTGAGCTCCTAAGGCCAGAGTGTTCATAACATTGAAAGATGGCCCATAAACTGCTGACTCTTTCTTGGTCAGTATGCTGCCTTTGCTACTTAGGGTGACTGTTAACTAGTCTCAGGCTTTCTGATAGATCCATGGCTTACACACTCAATAAATTCTAACATGGGTAGAATTCCCACCTGATATGTCCTCACATCCTCTAAATTATAAGGGACAGAATTTTGAACTGACTTTTATTGAGCATTTACACATAATTGCAATCAACTCCATAAGAAATGAATTAAATGATACCAGGTCTTCCCCATTTCTAAGCAAAATAAACTTCAAACATTACTTTCAACCCTGTTCATCTGAAAATTGTAGACATACGTTATATTAGACCCCTGAAATTTCTCCTTTTGAGAATTTTTTCCACTTATATCAAGTGTGCTTTAAAAGGTCACAGTTGAGCCTTTAAGTTTCAAGTGTAAAACATTTACAGCTGTGCTTTCTTGTATGACACAGGAATATTTGACTAAGAAAAGCCCCTTCTATCTACTATACTTAACCATTCTTCATTTTACATTTATCTATTTCTTTGTTCCTTCCAACTTTTTTCTCATTTTTATTGATATAATTTGTTTTCATATCACTTTAATTTCTTAAAATATCCCTCCTCTTTTCCTTACCCAGTGAGTCATCCCTTATATCATTTTTTTAAAAGTTCATAAGTTTTAAAGAAGTTAGCTGATTTTGATGAAATTTGGTACACTGTTTAAGCATGTAAAGACAAGTTTCATGTTTGAGTGATGGCTCCTTTAGTCATTTGAAAAGAAAAAGATCTCTAATATATATGTGTATATGTGTGTGTGTGTATTTTTAAAAAGATTTTAAACTTGGAACAAGAGTATCCACTACAGAGATTTTTTATTCCATTTAGTAAGTTAACTTGTTAGGACATTTTGGTTAACTGTCTAATCTCTCTAGCTCTCAGTCACTTCATTTAAAAAGTGAGAGGTTTAGACTGTACTATCTCTAATATACTTCCAGCTTTAAAATTCTATGAATCTTCGAGTTATCAACCTTATCTGAGGGAAAGGGAAACTTCAGAAGACCATTTCAAATATGCAGTAATATGCCTGGGAAATTTTATTCTCATAAGCAAATGCCCACAATGATCAATTTGACCAAAGATGAATACCTGACCTTCCTATTCCAACTCTATGAATTTTCACTGTTCCAGAAAGCAGACAGACAGCTCTTCCCTCCTATGGTTGATTCCCACAGCAGGAAATTGCAGAAAGTCACATAAAATACATACAAGATGACAAAAATGAATGGAACCCAATATCACTGGGAGGTGGGAGAAGGTATGCTGATACCTCAGTCCATCTTAAAATGCAATCCTGGAAGTATATCTGAACAATGTTGTTACTGTCATGACCCTCCAGAGACAATGTAGACTGTTTTGACAATCACCAGTACCAGTGGACTTCTGCTGCTGTCTTTTCACATATCTATAATAGTCCCTGGGGGCATAATTAATGACAGCCAGTGACTATTGTCATGTGCCTGCTTAGCTGATCCATTAAGAGCTTCTGTGCTGACACTGGTGGGGAGGAGGGAAGGAAAGAAAGGAAGCATATCTGCCCCACCTCCTTAGTTACTATTTATTTATGCTTATTGAGAAGAGTCCAAAATTCACAGAACCACTTATTCAACAAGAGATATTTGTAACAAGAGATTAATTCATTTAAATTAGAAGCTATAGTCCTGGAAAGAATTGCTATAATATTCATGGTCAAGGTTATTCTGGACCCACCACCCAATATACTTTCAATACTGGAAAAATTAGTTTAAATTTGAAAATAATTCCCTAAGTCAACCACAAAAGTATAGGTCTTAAGTTCTTTACACTATAGGGTCAATGAAAAAGAAAGATCTTTATAGAATTTGTCATTAACACAATGAGCCGCTGATTTTAATCATTATGAGAAAATCCAAGTGACTTTAATGTTGTTATATGTGTGAACCGTGCATGTTAGAATGATGACTTTTGGTTTTGGGAATCAGAGGTGTCATTTAGATACCAAATTGAACACCTTGGTGATAAATGGTTAATAGTTCTTACAACCACTTTACTGTATAAATTTACAATCTGCCCAATTCTAAGCCTTTCCATTTCATTTTTGAATATTGTTTTTTGGGGAGACAAAATTATTGGGGAGCAAAGAAAGATGACAAGGGGCTACAGGAAGCAGTTAGTTCATTAGTGCTTTGCTTAGTTTTGCTTTGCTTTATAGATTTTATTGATGTCTTTTGTTTTTACATTACAATCATTTCCAAATATACCACTCTTCTTCCCTAGTAAGCCTTCTGTTGTAACAATTTTTTTAATTAAGTAAAACTGACACAATGACTCCATCCTCATAACCTACAACTTCTCCAACAAATGGATACAAGTAAACGTCCTCATCTCTTCTCTGGGTCTAAGATAGGTCATTATAAATTTAATTTATTGTATTCAATTTATATTACTAATAATCATTTGAATTCAATAAAAACCAATAATTATATATTGAACAACTAATTGACAAAATAAGTGGTATTGTTTCATGGTTAATGCTGTTTTACCTTCCCTACTTCTTCAATGAACTACCTGGAAGATAATTATCCTGATGCCAGAAATCTCCCTGTTCCAGACCAGACTTCTATGGCTCCTGAAAGACCTGCATCGTTTATATATGATATCCACATCCATATGAAAACTGAAAATCAACATACTTGTATGGGAAAATGCTTTTTTATTGCTTATGAATATTGTCAGTTACTATCACTGTAGTTATAAAATATTTTTTCCTCTTGTGAACAAGAGTTCTAAAAGGAATACTCTCTAGGGTGTGACTGGAGGGGATGGGAATGAGGTCAGGCAAATCTGTGGAATAAATCATCAAAGCCTATTTAGGAAATGAGTAGAGCTAGAAATTCAATCTATTACTATTCATTGAAAACAGAACTTATTTGTTATCTCAGCTCAGCAAATAAGCTGGGTCCTAGAAGGCTCCCCTGTACTGAAAGAAGAACTCCAAAACAGATCCTTTGGGGTATATGTGAGGGAGTAAGGGAGAGTGAGGAAAAAGTGGTAAATTGGAAGAGATTTGGTGGCAAAGATCACTCCTAGGGAAGACAGATTCTAAATAATGACAGTGGTTTCCACCTGTCATATAGTCAGTCTCCAGTCACATGGTGCTTAGAAGGAACTTCTCATCAATACTACAGTGTGAGATGAAAAAAGTCAAGTTTCACCCCAAAAGGTAAAACTAGCCCCAACAACTGGACTAGTGAGTTTACTTCAAGCAAAAGAATATGGCAGTCATCAGTAAAAAATATCTAAGATTTATACCCTCTATAGTTATTCCTTTCACATTGCAACTTTCCCCACTGAGGTTTCAATATATCAGGGACTGACATAAGAAATTAAATGGGAATTTGGGGGGACTTTTGCAGAAGCTGAAGAAGACACCAGAAGGCTAGCAGATAACAGAGGCTATGACCAAATACTTAACTCAAATTTTAAAATAAGGTATTGTAAACACCCCATAAAAGAAAAAGAAAAAAAAAACAGACTTCTTCACTGGCACAAAGGAAGGACCAAAAAATGTTACTCAGATTTTCCATATCTTAGGGGTGCCATGCCCCTAACCCCCATGATGTGGATGACATAACTGTACATTTAAGTGGAAAGTAAATATTGGCTTCTAAGACTTTTTAACTTGTACTTTGTTTCATGAATTGAAAGCCTGATATGTCTCTATAGTTATTAATAATAAAATCCCTTAGAAAATCCTGCAAAAAATGTTATGTACTTGCTCTAGGTTAGGGGTAGCAGGGTAGGGGAAAGTCCAAAAATCTGTATCATTGGGAACATTAGGTAGGATGAACCTGGGGTGAGAGAAGGGGTGTTAGTGGCTAAAAGCATTAAGGGAACTGAGGGGGTTTAAAACATGAAAGTAGAGGACACTAAGAATTAGCCTAAGTCTGAGAGCAGTGGACTCCCTGTGATGTCAGATCCTGAATCTACACCAGCTGACTACTCGTTTCAGTTAGGGGTTATTTGGTCTTAAGGTCCAGGTCACAAGAAGTTAAGCACTTAAGGACAAATCAGTAGTGTGAATGGACAGAACACCTTTGGTCACCATGAAGTTGGGTAGCAGTATAAGAAAGAGGTTCAGAGGTCGGTGGACGATCAATATGAGAATCAATAGAGCGGCACCAAAATTTGGGGCTGAAGGGTTACTTGCAACAGAGCTCTCTGAAACCCTAATGCTAACAGTTTGAAAAAGTCCATGGAAGGAATTGTGCTGACAACATCTAGAGGGTTTCTTTTACTCCAAAATGCCCAGCCCTATTCTGACTAACCAGTCCCTTTGGTTTTAAAGACTCCTTGCTGATCCTTAATCAGGCTCTCAGACTATATCCTCTAGCAGAGGCATCTTTTTGTGGATGGATAGTGTAATCCTGAGACATCTGAATGCCCTTTGACCCCAAGAACTCAGCCTCTTCTTCACACTACCAGCAGAGTGCTACTCACAGGAACTTTGACACTGCAGGGTTTGGGGGTCCCTGAACCCAGAGGCGCTGATTCAATATTAGATAATTGCAGTGTAATCAGAGACCTCTATATATGCAATACTGACTTCAGCAGAATTATACTATAGTATAGAAGGAAGGGGAGGAGGAGGAAACTCTCTTCTGACTGTTTTTGAAGGTCACCTTTTAATAGAATCTGCTGTTTTAATAGAATCAAATCACCAATTTCCAAAGTGATTCCATACATAGAATATGCTGTACTAGAATTTGCCCTTTGAAAATAAAAGTTAGAAAAAATCTTATGGAAATCTCTTCATAATTTTCTTTCCTCCAGTGAAATGAATCATAATTTTAAATCTTTTTCAACAGCTATGAAACTTAGACTTTGGAAATCTTACTTGGATTTCTTTTAAACCAGAATAACACACCAAACCATTGAAGGAAAAGAAGTCATGATAGTACTGCTACCCTCTCTGAAAGCTTCATTTACGCCACGGCCAGTAGATCCCTTCATGGACACAGGGGAATCTTAAGCCGTCTCTATTTGATTGTGCTTGCCTAAGGCATTAAAGTTCAACCCACCATGTCGCACCTCAGTAACTCGACACAGACTAGAAAATTCCTACAGTCGGTTTCCCCAAGGGATTTGTTAAGTTTCACATGCATTTAGTTGTGCAGTTGGCCTGCTCAAATTGATAAACTTGTAACTACTGCTTTCTGCTCTGCTAAGTTGTTGGGTTTTTTCTTCTTTTTTTAAAAATTTAATTTAATTTAATTTTGTCACCATGCAGACATATATTTCAAAAGAGGCTATTTATTATGCCTTAGTAATGTCCATTCATTTTTAAACATAATAGAATTTATTTACAACCCTGACTCTATAGAGGAGTGTTTTGTGGATATTGTTAAGTGTTATTGGCCTTACCCCAAAAGACAGCTAGGTGTAAAGTGGATAGAGTGGTGGGCCGAGAGTCAGAAAAATCTGAGTTCAAGTCTGGACTCAGATATTTACTGTCTGACTATATGACTCTGGGCAAGTCCCTGAATTGCTATCTGCCTCAGTTTCCTCATCTTTAAAATGGAGATTATAATGGCACCTACCTCCCAGGGAGATTGTGAGGATCAAGTAAGATAATATTTGTAAGGTGCTTAGCATAGTGCCTGGCACATAGTAGGTGCATAATAAATGCTTGTTTCTTTCCTTCCTCTTCCCTGAAATTACCTTGTTTGCCTTGTACATATTCTGTATAACCTTATTTGATCTAATCCATTACAGGTACATTCTCATGCTACAACTGTGACTCTCCTTTTGCTGGACAGTATGGATAATTTGCTAGGCAATACAATTCTTTTTTTATTCTAGTTGTCTTTCTGGGAGCTCTGAAAGTCTCCATAACTGAAGTGCCTGTTTTACAGGTTCTATTTGCTACCTTTCGTACTTTTTGATCTCATATATTTTTCTGCAAATGTAATGTTTATACCTATGGCCTTATAATTCCTTACCACCTTGCCTTCTTTCTCTGATGCTCACTGTTGAAATAAAACTGTACTCATTAAGGTCATGAAAGATTTCCTCCTGGGCAACAGTGACCTTTTCTCCCTTCTAATCTTTCAGGACCTTTCCATCATCCTTGATTTTGCTGACTACCCACGTTTCTCACTACTATTTCTGAGTCTCCTTAGCATACTTTGTTATTAAACCTCTTAGAGTTCTCTAAATACTCATGCTTCCTTTGCAAGATGTTTCTCTTACCTTTTAAATGTGTAGTTCCATTTGCCTGGGTCATGCAACTTCTGTATTCCTTCCTCAACATACAGTAGGTACACTTCTAAAAATTACTACCTCTGTGTTCATGACATAAAACTACATCTTCAACCCAAGTAGCTTAGTCTCTACAACTTTGCATAGACTTGAGTGGATTCCTTTTATAAGCATAGATACTCCATTGGTGCAATTACATTTCATTCAAATCTTCTCATCCTGTGTGATGTCCATGTCTTTCTATACATTTTGCAAACAGAATTTACCCACCATGCTGGAAGCCTTCTGCTAGCTCTTTCAATGTCTAATGGATATTGTGTTCTGTAATATTTCATGCATGATGCCCATCTGTTAATACACATTCTTGCTATATGAACCATTCATTTACTCTTTCAGTCATAATATCCTCAATGTGTTTTATTCAGCTTCTTCAGCCCAGGTCATCATTGGTCATATGCTAGCTATGTGACCCTGGGCAAGTCACGTAGCCCTGTTTGCCTCAGTTTCTTCATCTGCAAAATGAGCTGGAGAAGGAAATGGCAAACCACTCCAGTATCTTTGCCAAGAAAACCCCAAATGGGGTGACAAAGGGTCACACATGACTGAAAAATGAATGAACAACAGCCTACTTGCATCCACCATGTGCCTTGGGAGCATACAATTTTTGATGCTTATGTATTTGCAATGTTCCATGATTCACAGTACTATAGAATCAATGGGAAAACAATGGTATTTAAGGTATGGGCTTGGCAGCTGTAAGATGTGACTCAACCCAAAGAGAATCTTCCACTTAGCAATGCCTTCTGGATATCTTGTTGCTTAATTATGACTATGTCATCAATATGATGTGTATCACTTGCATCAAAAGCCTATGTTTAAGTTGGTTATTGAGCAGAGATTACACATTTAAAATAATTATCAGTTAGATTATTTTGGTAGATAAATGGTCTAAGAACCATGTTAAGTCTCAGCACCTCCTGCCCCTTTGTCGTCATTTCAGTACCATCAGTACAGAAACAAAAAGTATCTACATAGAATTTAGGGGTTATATTGTTTCATTGATCATCCTGGAAAAAATAAATACCTAGTGGCAAACTACCATATATAAACATTTCCAGCTTGACTAGACTGGTTCTCAAACAACAGATAGTTTGTTTCTGGGGACATGCTTACAACTGTTTTAACTCGGTTACAAGAGTTTACACTCAACTGGCATATTCTGCGAGAAATCTGAGTCATCGCCTTACAAAAATGAGGCAATAAAGTAGCACTTTTGAGAAGAAATTATATATCATATAACATTAGAGCTTCCTAAACTTTAGATATCAATTAGCTCCTAATTTTAGATAAGCAAAATGAGGCATGCAGGAATTAAATGAATTGTCTAAGGTCACACAGTGAGGTAGTGCTAGAATCAGGACTAAGTCCCAGGTTCCCTGATATCCACTGATATCTCACTGCCGCCAGCTGAAGAATAGCACTAATGTGGATGTCCTGCAGACAATTTAAGCTCAATACATCTTAAATCAACTCACCATCTTTACCCAAAATATCACCCATTACAAGCTCCTTTGTTATCATCTCTAACAGCAATATTTTCAAAATTATCTTGATGTTATCTCAAAACTTCTTAAGCTCCTTTGCTGTTAAATACATGACCAGGTATGGCAATTATAGCCTACATGATATTTCTCATACCTGTATCAGCATGTCATGTGATCAAAGATTTAAAGATAAAAAAGACCTTGGAAAAAAAGACCTCTATTCTAGCCTCCTTATATTTTTGCAGACCAATGAAACCTGAGTTGGAGCAAAGAGTTCAAGTTGGGGTATGAAAACATTGAAAGGGGATTTGGGACAAAATTTGATGGGCCTTGAATTCTACATGTAGGATGATAAAAGTTAGAACTAGAATGGACCTTAGAGGTCATTTAGGACAACACAATCCTCATTTTAAGATGAAGAAATTGAGATTCAGGAAGACTTGAGTTCATATCTGACCTCAGGTGCTTATTAGTTGTGTGTCCCTGGGCAAATTGTTTAACCTCTATTTACCTCAGTTTCCTCAACTGTAAAACAGAGAAAAACATAGAACCTATGTCCCAGGATCATTGTCAAGATCAAATGACATAATATTTGTAAAGCACTTAACATAGTGCTTGGCTATATAAGTGGCATTATATAAATGGTAGTTACACAGGTTACACAGTCAGTAAGAATACCTTCTGACTCCAAATCCAAGAATCCTGACACTGTGCCATGCTTTGTCCTATTACCATTTTTTCAGCAGTAATAGGGAGCCATGGCAGGTTTTCAAACATAGAATCAATGCATTAAAAAACTGTTTTAAATGGAAATTAATCTGGTTGTAATGTGTGGAGATCAGGGAAATCAATAAGGAAACTATTCCAATCAACCAGTTGTGAGGTAAGGACAACCTGAATTAACACACTGGCATTAGAAACAAAAAGGAAAAGACAAATACAAGAGAAGTTTCAAAGGAAGAAAGAATGGGACTTGGCAAATGATCAAATAAGAAAATGAATAAGATGAAGAAGTCTGCATATTCCAAAAGTCAAGCCCTTTGACTGTAAGAATAGTGGTGAAGCTGGGGAAAAAACTGAGACATCGCAAAAGGGAGCTGATTTGGGGA
Organism: Trichosurus vulpecula; assembly: GCF_011100635.1. Taxonomy (NCBI): domain Eukaryota; kingdom Metazoa; phylum Chordata; class Mammalia; order Diprotodontia; family Phalangeridae; genus Trichosurus; species Trichosurus vulpecula. Next base: position 202,110,566 of record NC_050580.1, read on the forward strand.
GGAAGTAGATTGATCATTCAATCAACTAACCTTTATTAAGCACATACTATGTGCCAAGCTCTATGCCAAGTTCTTGGGATAAAAAGAAAGAAAGAAACAGTCCTTAACTTCAAGAAACCTGTATTCTAACAGGGGAGACAATGTGTAAATAAAGATACATATGGAACAAGATACATATGGAATAGATGGAAAGTAACCGGAGAGGGGAAGGCTCTAGTCTAGAGAGATTACGAGTTCAGTTTTGGATACATTCCATTTAAAGTGATGGTGCGACATCCAATTGGAAAAGTTCAATAAAAAGCTGGAGACATAGGATTGAAATTCTGATGTGAATCCTGTGTAAGGAATTTATGTTTAGGATTCATTAGCATAAAATTGATTTCTGAAGCCATGAGGCTGGATAAGACTTCAGAAAGGAGGTCTCTTATCTTCTGATACATCACAGCTCATATCCATTACAAGCATATAAACCTAGATATAGCTTGCCTGTTCCCATCTGTTTTCATTCATGCCATTAGTCCTTTGCAGAATGCCTTCTCCCACATTAATCCAACTACTTCCTGTTTTTTAAAAGTTTCTCATAAGATTTATATCACATATTACAATCTTCTCTTACTCCACCTGATTCCATTCTCCCAATCACTCCAGCAACCATATAGCCCTTCTCTCCCACAAACCCTTGTGTAAATATCTCTATCCAACCCTAATTGGTTATGTCTCTACTTTTATGTTTATGTTATTGGTTTTACCATTATACTGATTTGTATTTGTTCCTTCAGATTATAAACTCCATATGGAAGAAGAATGCAAACTCTTTCCATTGTTACACATTTTATGACTGTTTTGCTCTGCACAAGTAAAATGTTTTAAATGACTGCTATAATTTAATATGTATAAAGGTTACAATCTTAGTGAAGGACTTCAATTGGTTGACCCAGGCCTAAGTTCTGTCTCCAACACATATTTACATAGGATCATGAGCAAATCACTTGGACTTTCAAGGCCATCAAGAAACTCTCTAAGACTCTAAATTAAAGATGAATTAGTAATCCACTTTGATGGAGAGAATTTTCACAATGAGTTCCCTAAACTGCTGAGATTACAGATCTAAAGAGGAGTAAAAAATGTGTAGAGGCACATGCATATCAATGCTTGTATACATTGTGGGAACAGGACAAAGCCATGAATCATCACAGCTTTTCAGGGCTTTCACATATTACTACAACCCTGGGATTGTGCTCAACATTTGACCTCAGGATGGAAAAACCACAATACAGATTAAATGCCACCTGAACCATTCTTAGCTCAAGCCAAGTACCCTCTATGGGTAATACTTTGCCTGCCCTAGACAAAGGAGGCAGGTTTAGCACATTGCCCCTATCGGTGTATAGCAAACTCACATCAATGTCTTCCATGATCCTAGGGAGTCAAAAATTCCTGGATCCAAGAGAACTTCATGATATGATTCTTACTGTTCAGAGACTGCTAATTTCTGTTTCTATATATTCTTCAATAAAATATATGCCAGCAAAGTTATGCTCTATTTTGTCAAAACATAGGAATCCCTCAAACTCTGTCTACCTATCTATCCATCCATCTCTCTATCTATTATCTGTTTTGGGTTTACACATTACACAGAATGTATGTATATGTATATATGTTATCCAAAAATCAAAACTATTCTATAATCAAAGGCTTACATATAATTCCCATTTTCTCTTTTAGTCTTATTTAATATTACCCCACTTTATAAATTCTGCATTTTACTGATCATCCCCCCAATTCATCCTGCTCTTCCCCATTTCTGTGTCTTTTTCAACCCCAAAATGGATTCCGCTATATCCCCATCTCCAAATTTTGAAATCCCATCTTTTATTCAAGCCTAAAGAAGATACAACCTCCTCTAAGAAACCTCCCCTTAATCTTCCTCCCTCCCAACCCCTATGTTCTAGTGAAAGTGACATTTCTTAAATTTTTTGGAGCACAGTTTTCCAGATATCTAGATTATACTTCTCACATTGTCACCTTGTGACACATATCATAGTTATTTATGTCAACAAGCCAAGTCAACAAGCATTTATTAATCCTTACTATGTGCAAGGCATTGAGCTAAGCTAAGTCCTAGGAATGCCAAAAATAAATAAATAAATACACCTGCCTTCAAAGAACTCTCATTCTAATAGGGGAGAAGACATGAAACTATACACATATAAGACAAATACAGTACAAGAAAACTCGAGGCAGACTCAGATGGGAGGCACTAACACTGTGAAAGACCTGAAAAGGCTTCTTGAAGAAGGTATGATTTGAGCTGAGTCTTGAAAGAAGTCAAGGAAGTCAGGAGGTGGAAGTGAGAAGAAAACGCATTTCAAAGGGGAACCAATGAAAAGGCACAGAGTCTGAAGATGGAGTACAGGGAATAGTAAGAAGGCCAATGTCAATGGGAAAGCATAAGAAGACTGGAAAGGTAGGATGGGGCCAAGCAGTGAATGGTTTTAAAAGCCAGATGACTTTATATTTGATCCTGGAATAAAAGGGAAGCAGCATATTTTATTAAGTAAGGAGGCAACATAACCAGACCTGAGCCTTTAGAAAGATCTCTTTAGCAGCAGAGTGAAGGACAGACTGCAGAAATGAAAGGCTTGAGGCAAGGAGCCTCATCTTAAGCCCATTTTTCTACCTGACTGTAAACTCCTTGAAGACAAGCCTTGTTTCTTATTTCATCTTTACACATGTGGCACAAAGCCCAGTGCTTCATAAACAGTAGTTACTTAATGATTGTTGAATTAAAGTTTCCATCTCTTACTCTACAAAATGGATCAAAAGATTGATGCATTGGGAAGAATGCAAAGAAGGAAAAATGTTATTACCATAAGGTACAAGAAGTAAAATTTAGGGAAAAAGCAACCTATTTGTATCTTCACAGTTTAAGTATATTATTTTAACTTGTGGGCTACATGCTATGTCATGATTTTTTTTGTCCTAAGGAGCGGGCAGAAAAGGTCACGTTCTCAATTTATTATAGGCTTTTCCCAAGGGCAAAAAAGGAAAAAAATATCGTATTAATTTTAGTATATGCTCTATCTAGTTAAAATAATAACCTGTCTTTTAACTGCTTTTAAAATGCATTCCTAAGGAATAATTTGGTTGTATCATTAATTTAAAAATGAAATTCTGCACAGTTTCATTCATAAAATAATAATACCATTTATTTCACATAGATCATTTTCAACCAAGAGACTCTAAGTGCTTAAAACCTTAGTAGCTCTAGGCTGAGAGGTGAAACCAAATATAAATACATAAAAGAGTCAGAATAGTAAATAATATAAATGCACAAACTATCTTGCAGCCTCTTCCAGAGACAGGTTTTTCTTTTGTTTGCCAGGTCTATCTTTAAGCCTGCAAGCATTTTTGACTGATTTATTTCTTCACTGATGTTATCCTATTTTTCCATAACTCCTTTTCTTAACTATTTGTTAAACAGGATACAAATTTGACACATTCGGTGGTCAATTCTTAATTATCCAAACAAAGAGAGAGGAGCAGTGATGTGGAATGATAATCCAAAAGTCATTTAACAGTGTTTCTTTAGATTGTGTCTAAGTAACATGTATTTTCATATGGGCATCCATTATTTTCTGGGAACTCACAATAGTTTCAACAATGAAACCATATTGGAAGGGCATGACTATCCAGAGCTATCATCCTTGTTTCTGCTCTATACTCCATGCTCAAAACAGACTGTACTGTTTCTCAGAATGCTGCAAAATACTAAAGCAGAGCTTGGGCTTTTTCTTACACATGCTGGTTCACACCTTCCCTGGGGCCGGGAGGTAATTAATTTGGCTTAAATGTCCTTTCTTTCCAACTCCTGCTGAGTTATAATAAATTGAGATCCTATTTATGTAAACAAAGTACTTAATTAAAGGGAGTCGCTGATAAAAGTAATAAGAATTTGAAAGGAACATTTGATCCACCATTTTAATAATCAAGAACTGACTGTACCTGTGGAGTCAGGAAGACAAATCTGGAAAAGGTCAACACCTTTCATTTTGTGATGCTTTGATTTATTTTTAGCCATTGAGGGCAATGTAATGGATGGAGAGCTGGCCTCAGAGCCAGAAGACTTGTGTTCAAGTCCCATCTCAGACACATACTGGCCGTATGGCCCTGGGCAAGTCACTTAACCTCTTAGTGCTCAGGGCAACTCTCTAAAATTAAATTGCAGAGAAGGTGTCCAACAGCATTAGTAGAAGGATTTTCTCACAAAGGGAACTCCCTGTACCAGTAAAAGTAAAGGTCTCTTCCATTTTTCTTTATTTTTAAACCACTTCATCTTTACTTTAAAATAAAGTCAAGTTAAAGTAACATTAGTTGGATAAGAATGATCAACTTATCCTAGAGAACAAAAGGTATAATGCTTCTAATTGAAACTAATTTCAGCCACTTAAGTAGAAGATATTTCATTGTTAATGGGTGTTTTAAACATCCAAGACGGAACATAAACTGCTCTCTCTTCAAGGCTATTAATGACCTTGTTGCCAAATCCAGTGACCTTTTCCTTTCTCCTCATTCTCTTTGATCACTCTGCTATATTTGAAACTGTTGGCCACCTTCTCTTCCTTAAAATTCTCTTCTCCCTTCCCCTTCCTGATAGTACATCATTCTCATACCTCTAACCTCTCTCGCTGACTGCTCCTTCCCTGTATCTTCTGCTTCCTGTCTAGGTATTCCCCAAGATTCAGACAGATCATCCATTATCTGTTTTAAACTCTTATCTTCAGGCTGGTGATTCTGCCATCCATAGCCCTAACTTTTTATTTAAGTTGAGACTCTTGCCTTCAACTGCCTGATGGATTATTTAATGACGCATCTGGTCATTACCACAAATTCAACACATAAAAAATGGAATTCTTTATTTCTCCTTTCAAAACCTCCGAAATCTCCCTATCATTTTCAATAGCATGGCCATTTCTCAGTCATACATGGTCAAAATCTTTGGAATCATTTTTGACTTGTTCCTTTTCTCTTCCCACAACATCCAATCAGTCACGAAGTACTAGATATTTTCTTTAGAAATGTGTCTCCTATCCAGCCTTTCCACTTTATTCTCACTGTAGGCCTCATCACTTTTTTCCCTCTTAGATTAATATAACAGACTCCCAACTGTCCTTGCTGAGTCTAGTCTCTCCCCATTTCCTGTGAAGCTAATAGTCCACAAACATTTCTTTTTCATCATGTTATTCTTCCCTGGCTCAAACACTTTTAATGACTCTCTATCCCCTAATGTTTAGGAGCTAAACTCCTCTGGCCTAACTTTCATGACCATCCACAACCTGGCTCAGCTTGCCTACCCAACCATATTTTACACTCCTCCTTAAGATTCATCCTTCTTTCTAGTCAGGCTGGCTTCCCCCTTGTTCCATAAAGGTAAAATGCTTGTTTCAGCATCTGTGCTTTCATTCATTTTATTCTCCCACCCAAGAATAACTACCACTTCATCTCTGCCTAGGCAGATCCTGATCTTCCTATAAGACTCACTTAGGTTCTACCTTTTCCGTAAAGTCTTCACTGACTTCTTAAACCCCTGTTGCTTTCATTTTCCTCAGAATATTTACACACACACACACACACACACACACACACACAAACACACACATGTATGCTACCTAATATTCCTATTCTACTGCAGAGAGCTTAACTCCAGTGGGCTGGCCAAACATACACTTGCCCAAAAGACTATTTTATGGAGAATTCACACAAGGCAAGCACTCACAGTGGTAAGAAGAAATGATACTAGGACATTCTCCAGGTCCCTCTGAAGAACTTTGAAGTTGATTGTATGACGTGAGATATGCTAGCATAGGACCACCCAGTATGGCACGACCTCATCAAAGGAGGTTCTATGCTCTATGAACAAAGCACAATTGAAGTAATTGACAAAAATGAGAGATGTGTGAATTTAGAGAATCCACCCCAAAGGTTCACATGGACTATTTGTGTCTGATCTGTGGTAGAGCATTCCAAGCTTGTATCGGTCTAATCAGCCATAGCTGGACATACTGTACTTTGACTCTAGCATAGTGATGTCATTTTGATCCTCTTTGAGAATGAAAGGATAATAACCACATAGCTATATACATATATGTGTGTGTGTATACATGTTTGTATATGGTATTATCCTTCTTGCTTTATTGCAATATTTTACCAAAAACATTTTAATTAATCAAAGCCCTTTATGAATAGATTTAACTCTGACTTCTAAGATGTATAAAGAAAGTTTTTTTGACCTACATGTGGGTATCACCTCCATAGATAAAGGTTGGATTAGGTATTTAGAAAGGAGTACAACCCTCTGACTCAAAAATCTGTAATTCTGTAGAGGAAAGCATAGTTTATTTTTAATAACATTGGAGAATCATTATCTCCTATGTGAAGAAGAACATGCTATAATAATTGGAAATATATTCCAATTACTATTAAGCAAAAAGGGCTTCTGGAATAATGTAAAGGAAATCTATATTACTGATGTCTTTGAAAGAAGGCCAAAGAAAACTGTCTTCTTGGTTACCTTCTTAAATATGAACATGGATTTCTGGGAATGATCTGACTTTTTAAAGTCCTATTAGACTATTAAAGATCTTCTATTCAGTCCTGATGGTTTGGATATTAAAATTCACTAACGTAATCATAAAATTATAGAATTTTGGAATTTTTAAAACTCAGAGGTCATTTAGTCCAACATTTCTGTTTTATAGATTATCAAACTGAACCCTGAGAAAATTACTTAACCATGGTCATTCAGCTATCCATTTACTTATAGGTCTGGCAAAACCCCACATGAGTATCTATCAATTGCTGCTGCTTAGGGTCAGTATTTGTAAAATGCAATAAATGAGAATAAACTTTTATTTAGCTTTTAACTACCTGTATGTAATCAGCCAATCAACAAATATTTATTAAACACTTACTATGTACCAGGCACCATGCTAAGCAATAGCAATGCAAAGAAAAAGTGAAAAAAGTCCCTGCCCTCAAAGACCTTACATTTTAAGGAAAAAAAAACATTAAAGTAAACAGGTATATAGAAGATATACGTACAAAGAAGATAGAGTAAACCATCATGGAAGGTACTAATAGCTGGGTTGGGGGGAGGGTAGGAAAAGCCTCCTGCAGAAAGTAGAATTTGATTTGAGTCTTGACAGAAGCCATGGATTTTAAGATCAAGGGGAATATCATTCCAGGCATGGTGAACAACCAATTTGAAGGTATAGAGAAATGAGGCAAAGCATTCTGTGTAAGGAACAGCAAGTACATCAAGATGTTTGGGCCACAGAGTGAATGGATGAGAGTAAGGTCTAAGAAGATTGGAAATATAAGAAAATGCCATGTTGTGAAGAGCTCTGCAAATGAAGTTAATATTTGTTCCTAGAGGTAAAAGGGAGCCATAAGAGTGTATTAACTAAAGGGAGGGGGAGTGACATGGTCACACCTGAGCTTTAAGAAAATCACATTTGTAACTATGTGAAAGATAGATTGATGTGGGGACCGACTTCTGGTAGGGAGATAAATTTGAAGATTACTTTAATAGCCCAAATATGAGGAAATGATGGCCTGAACTAGGGTGGTGACTGTGTGAGGGAAAGATGGTGATGTTGTGGTGATGGAAACAAGAAGATTTTGCAAGTGAATGGATACGTAGAGCCAAGGAAAATGAGGAGTTAGACTGTGAATCTAGGTAGTTAGAAGTATAATGATGCCCCCATCAATGTTGGGCAAGTTTTGGAGAGGGCTAAGTCTTGGAAAAAATTCAACCCTCCTTGGAACTTGCTTATTACTGCTGAATGATTGTGAAGATAATAGAATGGATCTTGAAGTCCATCTAGTGCAATCTGTACTTGATCAGAACATCCCTGACAAGTGGTCATCTGATACCCACACAAGGATATCAGATTCCAGGAACTCATTACCAACCATTACCAATCGTTGCATCAGATAGCCTGCTAAGTCTCTTCTAGCTCTAAAATCAGTGATTCCTGCCCCTTGCCTTCCCTTCCACACCACTCTTGGAGAGATCTAATAGTATAATTACCTGACCTTACATTTTTTTACCTTACATTGTGCCAAAATCTTTCTTTCTGCAACTTTACCAAATACTTCAAGTTGGTTCCCTAGGGTAAAGAAGAACCAATCTAAACAAGCTTTCACAGGAGACCACTTCAAGTACTTTAAGATAGCTATTATGCTCCCCTTATGTCTTTTCTTCTCCATATTACCATCAGTTCCTTCAATCAGCCCTGGTAAGGAATCATCATGACTTCCTCTGCCACCTTGGTTACTCTCTTCTGGATGTTCTCCAACTATCCAGGCTGACATTGATCATTTAGTCATCTATCTTTGGATCTGAGTCACCAGGTGGTTTGGAATGTATATGTGTGTAATATCATCCCGAATGGATCTCTATATTTTCAAACAAGGACATTGTAAGAGACTTTGTCAAGTACTGTCAAATATAGGTATACATTATCTATGACATTCCCTGATGTAACAGACTATCAACCTTGCCAAAATGAAACTGATGAAAATCAAGAAAAATCAGAAGAAAGTGCAAATAAAATCTACAAAGAATATATAACCTTTCTCAAAACATGTTAACATAGCCAATGACATTGAAGACTTCAACATGAAGGTGGCCATGGCAGGGTAGAATGAATATGTTAGAAAATATGGCTCAGGATTAAGAAATGAAAGACGCCAACAAGCTAATAGACTCTTCAGGAATTCTATACTTATTTATCATAAGTACTTTCTTTAAATTTTTTTATACCTAGCAAGCATTTATTTTCTCTCCCTTCTACCCCCAACACATTGAAAAAATTCTATGTATCAAATGCGCATAGCCAAACAAAAAATATCCATATTTTTCATCCCCCAAAATGTATGTCCATGCAAAGCGTAGTTTATGCCAGCCACTAAATAACATCATTACCAATGAAACAGATATGGAAAACTACTGGTTTTGTAGGAACAATTTCTGAATATCAGATATCTATATATACAGCTGAACCATCAACCAGTTAAAGCAAAGATGAAAATCAAGAAAAAATTAGAAAATTAGTTCACATTTTATAGTGCTTTAAGGTTTGTAAATGGACTCCCTGAATCAAAGAATAACAGAATATCAGAATTGTAAGGGATTCCAAAGGCCGTTAAGTCTAATCCATAACTGAATAAAAATCCTCCTAATGCTGATTAAGTTTTTGTTTAAAACTTTTTCTTGAATTGCTTTGTTTTTGAAGACTTGAAAGGCTTTATTCTCTTGCCTTTCTTTTCTTAATTACTGACTTTAAATAGCTGCCAAAATAATGATACTAATGCATAGATTGGACCACATCACTACTCTGCTCAAGAACTTTCTGAAAACTCCTAAGCCTTGCTTTTAAAGTTCTCCACAATCCAAACCATGTCAGTCCACACCCCCTTTATGTACTTCATGTTTCAGCCAAACTGAACTGCTTCATGATTAATCTCTATTGATCATTCTTCTCAGAATTCTACTCCCTTTTGATTCTCAATTAATTAACAATCAGACTACTTGTCTCTTTCTCCATATTCAACCCATTGAAAGGTGGAGAGTACTTTTTAGCACTTCTGTGAGAAGGCCAAGAAGGGCATAGTGATAGGATGAGATGTAGTTTAATTCATTTTACATGTTGAATTTTTAAAGTCATGCAAACCCATTTGGGTTTCTAGAAGTATAAGAACAACTAAAAAAATACATGTCCTGTCTATAAGTTATGTATTTCTTGGTGTGGCACTCTAATGACTATAGTCGATGGTTGAATTCCAATGTGCAAATAATGATTCTAATGCTTTCTACTATGCTTTAAGTTGTAAAATAATTTATACAAGTCTACAATGGATATTTTTAAAATATATTGAATCAATGACTAGTCTGCACATCCAACTACTGATCTCAATATATTTATTAATTCCCTTCCGTATTCATAGTGTACATGTTGGTATGATTAATGCAACAAGTTCTTGCTATTTACCTCCTAGTTTCTTAAAGTCTTATTTCTATATTGCTTTTGCAAGAGCTATACCCAAAAGCTAACAACTAAAGATATGAAGTGAACAAGTCTATATAAAAATCTGACTTTGAAAAAGGAAAAATGAGATATAATAGGAATGGTGTAACTCCTGGAATAACAAAGGGGACACAAACCAAATGACAATAGGTTATGTGGGAAAGAAGGCTAAAGATGGGAAAAGACAGCCTTGATGCAGACTCTAACATCATTTAAAAGGCATAGGGCAAGAATTGGGAAAATTCTATGTGGCACTGCCTGTAAACAGTTGCTAAATCAGTCATAATATGGGTCGAATTAATATTGTCTAGCCATTTTCAATGACTAACCAGTCTGGGGTATGATTAAGATAGGTAATTGGCCTAAAATAACAAGTCAATCATTATTAATGTATCTGGTCCTTGCCTGATTTTCTAATTTTATCAAGTTTAACTCTAGTCTAATACTGTCAGAGCAAATAACAGTACCTGCTTGAGTAAATGAAGGAAAAATTAGAGGAAAAGTAAGTTAACCCAAGGACAGGAACCAGACTTTCTAGGGATATTTAACCCATTGTTAAGTAACTTCCTACCATCAATAAAAAGTGTGAACGTTTTTATCTTCTGTGTACACAGAATCACTATAGATCAAATTCATTTCCCCCAGTTACACTTTGCACACTTTTAAGTTAAGACACTACCATCATACAAAGGGGTAAATAAAGCAACTTCTCCAATAAATGGTAAAATACACTTATTAGCTAAAACAAGTCATGACAGAGATAGAAATATTCACTCTTCATTTTTCACAATACTCTGCCCCTACAAAATACAACAAAAATGGCCCCAAATAAATAAAAGGAAATGCGTGATATTTTGGGACACTTTAATATTCTTGGAAAAACAGCAATTTGTCTACTTCCATCTTTCTATGCTACCTATCCTAATATTGGAAACATTTTGCTTATACGTAACCTCCAAAGAGGCCATTTAAAAAAATATGGGTTCTCAGTCCAAAGGTAAGAGATGCTTGCTGATATTAAGCTAGCTACTTTTCTGACCAACATATTGTTGTCATATTAGAAAAGAATCAAGGAAGCTCAAACATGAAACAAGCTTAATACCTCTGATTACCAACCATTAATCCCATTATATAAACAAAATTCCAGCCTTTTAAAGTAATGCTTAATAGCTCATAAGGCCCAAAGAAAAAAAAATTTCATTCCATATGCTATAAATATAATTGATGTAATGAAAAATACCTTATGAATATGCCACAGCTAAACTACTTTCAGGGAATGTGAAATGACTTGCCAGCAACTTTACGATAAAGTACAAATATACTCTGTTAAACGTTTCTGGAGGAAGAATCAACTAGGGTCAATATAAATAAACGTATGGTCTAATGATAAAGATCATGGCCTAAGATTTAGCTATGAAGCACTCCAGAGCTTAAAAAATAAGTTCTCATATATCTTTGGAAGTCATGGGGATAGAGGCTTGGAAAATAAATTCCTAGGTTGTTTATACTCAAGGAAAGTAAAATAAAGATTTTCAAAGTCTAGGTGATCCATAGAAATAATAGATTTAGTAGACATAGTAAATATTACATTTAGCAGTTTTGCAAGAGTTATCTTTCTCACTTTTTTGTCTTTGTATTCACAATTGACTAGGACAAGAGCCTGCCATTTCTTAGAATTTTTATGAATTAGGTCTCTTACCTTGCCCCAACTCTAAACCATCTGGGGCCCTCTAATTTATTTACTACAAAGTTCTATTTCCTCAACTGTACATTTCATTGATTAATATCTAGCCAGATTATGGTGAGACTCCAAAAGGGCATGACATTAATAAAAGGAGATAATCTTTCCTCAACTCATTCCTCCACTGCCATCAGGAATCAGGGCTGTCGAGACAAGAGGAGAACCTAGATATAAGTACAGAATATAATTCTTGCCACCTCCCTAATTTCCTGGGGTCTTGTGAAAACTGATGAGATAATGTATGTAAATGTGAGATAATATATGCTTTTGAAGTTCTCAGGAGAAAGGTGCTATATAAATACAACATATTGTAATTCTTCTCATATCAATAACAGATCAGCTAGGAGCTTGAATCCTAAGTATAAATCTTACAGAACCAAATCTGAGTAGATAGCTATTTTTGTCATTATATGACTTTAACCAGTTAATCAACCAAGTATTCTTATTAAGTAGCCAGGATTAACATAGGCATACTATTGGTAGAGAAAAAAATACATGATGAGATCCAAGACTTCAAGGACCTAACAATTTAGTTGGGCAGGAAGACTGACATACAAGAGACAACTGAGAAATTCTATGCCACAGTGATGATAAAATATGTGGGATAGATTTGGAGAGCTATACAATCCCAGAACAGAAGGCTACTAAGTACACGAAGACTTCTTAGAAGAAGTTGCCCTATAGAAAGGATCAGGAGACTGTTGATAGGCAAGAAGTAAATAGAGAAATGAGAAATGAATAAATAATGCTCGTTTAAAGGGAAAAGATGAATAAAGGCTGAGAGATATAATGGGTATTGTCATGCTTTAGAAACAGTGAGGAGACTAGTCATAAAAGAAAAGAGGGTGTATAGTGTCCAGTAGTGGAAAATGAGGTCATATTAGAGGTGTCCTTAAAAGCCAGACAACAAGTTTTAAACTTGGACAAGAGAATGAGATGATGACAACAGTATTATCAGATGATTAACATGGCATTAGAATGAAAATGGACTACCATAAGGAAATCAAGAGGCTAGCTACAAATTTCATAACAAATCAAGCAGCAGGAGAGGCAGACCTGGATTAGGATTGATGACAGTGAAAATAGAGAGAGAAAAAAATGAATGTAAGACTTACTGAAGAAGAAAAATCTCCAGGACTTAGTGACTGACTAGATAGAGGGGATGAAGGAACTGATGGATGAGTCAAAGAAAAAAGCAACTTTTAAAAAGAACACTAACTTATACTCATAAACATCTTCCTCCAGCCTTCATTCTAGTTAGGATCTTATAAAAAGTATTTATAATTTTCCTTGGTTATCAAAGTTAGAAATGTATTAGGAGTGAAGCTTTGCTTTCTTCCTGCAATTTCTATAAGGTGAGTGGATTTTCAGGTTGTTCTGAAACAAAAATGAACACACTGAACATGATAACCCTTTGTAACTAAATTAGATAGAAACTGAGATGGAACATGAATAATCTTTGTCCATCTTTCACTACCTAGCAAGATCTTTCCCCATGAAGATCTCTTTCACCAGAAGGCAGATTCCAAGAATAATCCAGCAATCATAAATTCCTAGGTGCTTCAGATTCAGTATTTGGTTTACATGCCCTAGGGCACTAGCCCAAACCAATTTTCTGCAATAACTAGGAATAATGATAATAATAATCTAATCTCTTGGTAGAAAATCTATTTTGCAGCTTTTCCAGGAATCATGTTATTTCCCATGTTATAAAAGATTATAGTAAATTCTTATTAAAACAAAACACTTAAAATGAATAGGTCATAATAAGGAAATAACATTTTAGGCCATAGGTCATAATATTTACAAATGAGAGAGGCCTCGGAGATCATCACTACCTCATTTTACACATGAGCAAGCTGAAGCCTAAAAGAGTGAAGAAGTGATTTGTGTCAGATTACATGGAGAGAAAATGTCATTGTTCAATAATTCAATAAACATTTATTAAGTGCCTACTTTGTGCAAGGCACTGTGCTGAGTGCTGGGAATAAAAAAAGAGGTGAAAAACTATCCCTGCCTTCATGGAGCTTACACTCTAATGGAGATTTACACTCAGTTCTTCTGACTCCAATTCCAACTCTCAGATTCTCTCTGTTTTGTTGTTGCTGTTATAAAATGGGAATTTAATTAAACTCAACAAACATGTCTTAAAAACATGCTATACATAAAGCACTACACTAGACACTGGAAGAAATACAACACTTGGATAAGATGTCATCACTGCTCTCATAAACTTTATAAATCTAGCAGGGAACTATGACATATACACCAATACTATATAAGAATGTGTGTGATAAATAATCTACTATTGTAGAGGAGTCACAACTTACAATGATGACAAAGAGGAAACAGTGATGAAATTATATGGCTTTAACATACAAAATCAATTCTTGTATGCTCCTTCTATTATTTACACCCACAGCTTAGATAATGAATCATCACTAATACATGACTTTTTTTTTCTCTTTAAAAATACAATGTAGATTTGGGTATATATATATATATATATTTTGGAGGATTAGGAATGCTGATTAATTGGTGGTATTAGGCCTATTCTTTGCAAATATTATAGAACTAAGATTTTGGAAGTTTGCAATTTCAACAAATTACTTTCAGGTTAAATATTCAACAAGGCCAGCTCCTTAATTTATGCACTCGATTTAAAGTAATCCTAGATTACCTTGCATTTTAGAAATCATTCAAAGAAAGAAAATTCAGAATTATGAAATTGTAAAAAAATATAAGACATAATGTTTTGAGAAAATTGCTTTATCACTATAAGAGTCTAAAAGAGAAAGGAAAGCTAAACAAGCCAGGGAATATTTGTCAATATTATAAATTCATAGTTTAAGTAACTTTTTAGGTGGACATTTAAAAAGACTTTTATCAGTCGTTTGTTTATTTTCTTCATTGCTGTTTGTTCAATTTTTTTGTGTACGATTTGGGGTTTTCTTGGCAAAGATACTGAAACGGTTTGCCATTTCCTTCCCCAGATCATTTTACAGATGAGGAAATTGAGGCAAACAGGGTTAAGTGACTTGCCCAGGATCAGACAGCTAGGAAGTATTTGAGGCCACATTTGAACTCAGGAAGATGAGCCCTCCTGACTCCAGGCCTGGTACTCTGTGCACTGTGCAGCTCAGTTGCCTATTATTCTCTCCATTACTTTTTTTTCTTTTTAGTTCTGCTGTAAAGAAGATCCACTAAAGCCATAATCTGATGTTTCATCGTGGTGTGGAGGTGACCCTGCATTCGCAAAGGTTATGAGAATTGAGAGCAAGTTCTCTTAGGACCTAAAAAGTGGGAAAGGTTTAAAAAATGTACTCATGGACAGGCTAGGTCTGTTGTGTGAGGACTAGCCTGTCTATAGAAAGGTTCTCACCAAGCTGCCTGCCGGATGATGACTTTTTCATCCGTTATAACTCTCAAAGACCTTCTGTTAAGTCATGGGAGCTATGATCTATATTGGCAGAAGTAGAACCCACACTGACAGAAGCTCTGATCCTGAAATATAAATATGGCTATGTGCTTGCCTTCAAATGCAGTAATTAGATAGCCCACATCTTAAATACAGAGATTTATCTTCCTTTATAATATCTAAATGCCTCCATTTTCCCCCTCTCAACTTGTATATTTAAGCACAGATGGAACTCTTCACTACTCTAGTTATCAGGGTTGGGTCAATATCATCAAAGACAGATAGACATGTAGCAGGCATAAGTCCCTAACCAGGCAGGCAAACTCTCCTTGCAAATAATGCATCTTTCTTTCTCTAGAGACACATTCTACCTTGAATTGCTATGGTTTATACTTAAAACATTCACTATCCACTCACGTGTTAAGCCTACATGACCCAGTCATTTCCCTTCTCCTACAGTCTGCCTTATTGTTTTCTCTTTCCATGCAGACAGAAATCCATTGATCCATGACTACTTTCCTAAGTGTAAACAGCTTTACTATCTACTACATAATGGTTAATACTTCAGGCAGTAATTGAATGGAAAAAAAGTGTTTCCATTGTAATGCTCATAGATAGCGAAATTCCTACATTTACTGACTCTAAATCCAGCACCAAATCAATGACTGCTAAAGTCTGTTTTGGATTTTTTTTTTGTCCTGACATTTTTTATATTTCACTTCAGCTATACTTTTCACATGCCAAACCTTCCTTTATTTTCTTTCAACCGTGGAATTTTAGGATGTGAAATAATATTGTTCATGATGCTTACAAAAGTAAGAGATACAATCCTTATATGCTGAGTTTGAAAGAAAACAGTATCTTTAAAATGAATCTTGAATTTATCAAGGCATAAGCATAAACAGCTTCCAAATTAA
The DNA here is from genome assembly GCF_011100635.1 of Trichosurus vulpecula. Classification (NCBI taxonomy): domain Eukaryota; kingdom Metazoa; phylum Chordata; class Mammalia; order Diprotodontia; family Phalangeridae; genus Trichosurus; species Trichosurus vulpecula. Next base: position 202,126,733 of record NC_050580.1, read on the forward strand.
GTGATAATAAAAACTTTGGAACATCAACATTTTTAACCTAACATACATACTTAATCACAGTGCTTTCATGGTAATTTCTTATAATTATAGCCTGTCTAAAATAAAGGTATAGTTCAGCTACTTAAGACAACATGTATTATTAATATTTTTGATTTAAGGAAGTCAAAGCAATATTCAGCCTTTGAGGAAACCAATACCCTGTGGTTAGGATCTGAAACTTCACTCCCATTTTTGGTGTATCTTTAACTACTGGAAATATTAAAAATTGAAAGTCTGTAAAAAGTCTGTTCAACTTTACTTCTCCCTCTGCTCATCTTTAATTTTTTAATCCATCTTGAAAAAATGTAATATTATTTCAAGCAGCTGATACTTTGAAACATGCTGGACTGAGGAGAACATTCCTTTATCCTGATGTCATGCTCAAAGCATTTGTCTCTAAAGACAGCTTTTGTAGTTGTAGCAAAAAGGCAAAAGAAATCAGAGATGTGAATGGGGGTGAGGGGAGGAGAAAGCAAATTGCTTAGACTAATGCATTTTTGAAAAATTCCATCAGAAACCTGGACATTTTCTAAAATATTGTCAACTAAGATGTGGGTTTTAGAGTGATGGCTTCCTCTTCACTTGAGATATTGGGCTTCTTTTTCCATTATTAGGTTAAAAAAATTCTTTGCATTATTATACTGTATCACGGGGAAGTTAGCTATAGTTTCATGAAAGACGTTTTCATTCCTGACTGGCATCTTCTCAATAGTTGGGGCCCAGGCATACCGCTCTCTTCCAGGCAAACCTTTTTTGCTTTTAAACAGTACAGCATTCATAACTTATTCTCAGCACTGCAGGGCAGCTACACAGAAAAGCTTTTCCATCTTAATAGGTTACATCACTGAAAAGTCCACCATTTGATCTAGGTGAAAAACATGAATATATGCCTTATTCATGCCCTAATAATAATGATGACAATAATAATAATAATAATAATAATATGTATATAAAATCGTATCTACCCCAAAAGGAAAGGCCATAATACCCACAGTCCAGCTTGACCAAAGCTATAATACTGCTCCTCTACTAAATCTTGTGTAACATGAACACCAGCTACAAATTTTTTTTTAACTATACAACATGTGCTTCTATTGAATATGTCAACCAGGGCGCCAAAAAGAACTTAAAGTTTTAATAGAAAGGATTTTAGTGCTGGATAAATTTCAATTATGCTTATTTTCAATTCACATCTTATAAAATGTATTGCCTGACACACGGTAATAAACCAAAGTTCTCACCTCCCCTACTGACATGAATACATGTAAACCTACGTATGTAAAGGTTTCTCCTCCCCATCTCATCAATTGTCTTTTAATCATTGCTGTGGAGGCCAAAGGCAATAGTTGTTCCATATTCTATTCATAATTTACTAAACAGTCCCTGGATAATAGGGAACTAGTGTTTCCAAATAATAGTTTCAACACTGGGAATACAGACTCTTTTTTGCCTTATTAAAATATGTCTCCAAAGCACAAAGCCCAGATGCCAGAACATCTTCAGATATACACTCAAAACACACCACTTCCCATTCAAGCTAGGGGAAAAACACCAGAATGCTTGGGGGCCATTTATAGGCCATTAAAGCTTCAGACCTATATTTCAAACTGTCCCATGAATATATGCACCTACATGTATCATCAGTCCTGCAAACTCAAAACGTACACATCCCCTTACCCCTCCCTCCACCAAAACAACAACAAAAACCACACTCTTTTCCATCACTTCCCTACTTGTGTTAATGGCCTAGCAACTCTCAGTCACTCTGGCTCCAAACTTTGGAGTCATCTTTAACCCTTCCTTCACCACATCCACTTAGTTACTGTATCTTATCAAGTCTACCTTTCAAATATCTCCACTCATCTGTTCCTTTCTCTCCATTCACCAAAACTCCTAATATTTCTGTCTCCCTGTCTTTTCTCACATGGTGTCCATGATCTGAATTGCCCTCCCTACAACCATCCCCCAGACTCAATGCACATAGGATGGATTGATTTTTTTTATTTTCTATGTGAATAATAATTATTACACGCTCTGTAGTCCAAACAAACTGGCCTTCTAATTGTTCCTCACATACTTCAACCCATTCCAGCCTTCATGCCTTTGTACAGACTGCCCCCATGCCTAGAATGTACTCCTTCCTCATCCCCGCTTCTTAGAATCCCTAGTTTCCTTCAAAGCGCAGCACAATCCCTACCTCCTACAGGATGTCTTTACTGATTCTTCCCAGAATAGCAACTCTTGTTTCTCCACTGAAATGACCTCTTTATTTTGTACAAAATGTGCACAAATTTTTACATATATTTATTGCCTCTTCTGAGAGAATGTAAACTCCCTGAGGAAAGGAATTTTCATTCATCTTTACATTTCCAGTGCCTAGAGCAGTCCCTGGCACACAGTAGGTGTTTAATAAATGCTTGATTAAATAAGTAATTGCTAGTAAATCCTAAAGGATGACCCAAAATGATAACATGGGATATGATTTTTTCTAAAAGATGCAAAAATGATCTAAATCACAGCAGCACACAAAAGATTCAGCAGGCATATTATGTTCTCCTATGCTCAGATGGCAATCTAGGCCATTGCTAAAATAACCTATGAGCGGAAGCTCACATATATTGTAGGCTGTTGTGACAAAAGCAGCAGTTCCATTATCTCACTACAGTCTGAATGACAGAGGGAAGCAGTGTCAATTATGAGAAATCATGGACCTTCTGACTAACGACTCACTCAAAGCCATTTATATCCTTGATCATGTAAATCCATTCTAGTTCACCAATCCATGACATGATAGAACTTTATAGCTTCTTTTAAGCCATTTCCTTGTATTACTGAGAGTCATGCAGCCACCATGAATGTTGACGGAATCGGAGTCCTGAAAAAATCATTGTGAAATGATTACAGAAAGTTACTATTCATTCCCTATCCTTAGAGGCACCTTTAAACTCTTATGGAAGTTATGGCTTAGAATATTTTTGACTTTCTTTCCCCTTACATGTTTACATGTTTAAAATACATACACACAATGCAAACACACACACATGCAAGCTGCCACCCTCCCATAGCACAATTCCTAGCTGCTACACAGAAAAAGGCAACATTTCTGGAAAGGCTATAATACAGAACAGCAAATTCCCAAGCACATTAATTGACTCCTTCCCCTAAATAAGAAGTATTCTAGACCCTCAGTGTTTAATAGTACTAGTATATAGTAGTAGTAGTAGTAATAGTAGTAGGGATAGCAGCAGTAGTAGCAGCACAAGCAGCAGCAGCAGCAAGGACAGTAGTGATAGGAATGATGTGGTCATAGTAGAAGTCATAGTAGCAGTAGTAGCAGCAGCAGTAGCAGTAACAGTAGTTGTAGCAGTAGCAGCAGTCGCTAGCGTTTACACAGAGTTTTAAGGTTTACAAATCACATGACATGTTATCTGTTAACTGTCATATGAATTCTGCAAGGTAGGTGCTATTATTACCCTACTATATGGAAAAATAAACTAAAACTTAGCAAGGTTAAATGAATGACCCAGAGTCATATAGATAGTCAATGTCTGAGGTAGAATTCAAAAGCAGGTCTTCCTGATGTCAATTCTAACACTCTATCCCTTGAGCCACCTAACTTCGTCTTACTTGAAATAAGTTTCCATGTACAGAAAAGGCAGATCTGATTGGCATGGAGGTCATCCAGTACCAGATTGGGCGGTAGAGCAGACTAACATTAGAGCCAACAGTTGTGACATGATCCATGACATCTTACAAGCATAGTCAACAGATCCCTCTCTTAGTGAGTGGTAGATAGCATGGCATTCTTTGCCAGGCTATTTGTGTACCTATTGGCAATTTCCAAAATTAATGCAAGTTATCAGAAAAAAAAATGAAAAATGGTGACTAGCCACTAGGCAAGCCACAGGTCTCTTGCTTCCCCTGAATTTCTCCATTCAGGAAGCCTTTTTTAAAGATGCCTGTTCTGTCATCTGCTCTCTGTTTGGCCTTAGGCAAATCATTTCTTTGGGCCTCAATTTCTAAATCCATAAAATAAGGTGAACGGACAAAATAAATATCCAAAGTATCTCCCAGCTCTAAAACCTTTGATCCAATGATTACTGCCAACCTATCTTCTCCCTTAGCTCCTCGCTTTGTTTCTGAGTACTATACCATGAAAATTATTGCATTTTTATTTTGTTTTCCAGATTATATAAACCTGCTTTTGAAAAAAAATCTGTTTGATTTTAATTGTGAACTTACCTAAATAGAATTATTTTTGATAAAAAGTACTAAGATTGTCCTTAATAAGTATGATTGAAAAATCAAGGTAGTCATGGTATTTGAGGAATCTGAAGCTTTTAAAGTCTTCTCTAAGGTCACTCTGCTAGTTAGCCAAAATCCCAGGTCCTATTTCCTTTCTCTCTCCGTGTCTCTCTCTCTCCTTCCTCTTTCTCTTTCTTCCTCCCCCTACCATTCTCTTTTTTCCTGTCTGTCTCCATCTCTGTCTCTATCTTCATCTATCTCTGTCTCTCTGTCTCCATTTCTGTCTCATACATGTATATAGATGTGCACATGCAGAATTTCAGAGTTGAAAGGTTCCTTAGATACCCCTTAATCTAAAATTTATCTGAAGAGGAATTCCCTCTAAACATGCAATGACTACCCACCCTCCATTTTAAAAACAAAACTAGAATGATTAGGAATCCACTAACTCCTGAGGTATGCTATTTCACCAATTTCATTGCTGGAAAGTTTGCCTGATATCAAGCTAAACACTACCTCCCTTCAAATTTCATTATAACACTCCTAATTCTGCCCTGTCCAGCAAAACAAAACAAGCTTAATCCCTCTTCCACAAAACAGCCATTGAAATATTTTAAGATAATCATCTTGTCCTCCCCCTAAATCATCTCTTCTGGCTAATCATCCTCAGTTTGATCCTAGTAAAGTATGTATTCAAGTCCCCTCAACACCCTAGTCACCATCTTCTTATTTCACTCCATCTTGCTGATGTCCTCTCTAAAATTTGGTACCCAGAACAGAATATAAATATGGTGTGATCAAAGTGAGTACAGCAGTCAAATCTTCTCCCCTTTACGGATACAATTCAACAACAAATGTTGTTTCCTTTTATGCAACCCAAGATTTAATAAGCTTTTTTTTATTTTGCTAATATTGTCACATTGTGGACTCATAGTGAATTAGAAGGTCACAAAACTGCAGGGGTTTTTTTCCCATATGAACTGTGAAAAATTGTGCCTAGATACTCTACCCTAATCTGTACTTGTACAATTGATTGTTTGAAGCAGTGTAGAATTTTATATTTACTACTATTAAATTTCACAAGATTTGTTCAAGCTGAAGACAGCTTGCTAATTTTATTTATTAGGTAAAGGTGTCCCAAAGAGTTCTATCATTTACCTAAGGTCACACAGAGTTAGTGTCAAAGTTGGGACTCTTGTCTAAAGCTCTCCTATTTCCTTTTATGATAAAATCACCATAATTCAATGCTGAAAATCTTTATGTATATGATCTGATAGTCAGATTTGGAACTAGACATGGTCAAGATAAGCAGCCACCCAGTGTCAACATGAAGGCAAATCAAGATCCACTTTCAATATACTGTTAAAATAACCATAACCATTTTAACATCAGAAAATTGCATATATAACATGTACAAGATGTAAAGATGTAAATTTGGGTTCAGTATAAGGAAATACTTCATAACTTAGCTATTTGATTCTCTACCTGCTTTTGAAAGGAATGGGTTCCCCCACCTTAGAAAATTCAAAAGAAAGTTGGATGACCACTAGTTTGGAACATTGCAATGGGAAGAAATTCATACTCAGTTTGGGGTGGCTTGGTTAGCCTTGGAGATCCCATCTGACTCTGGGATCCCATGTTGCCATGTTTCAAATCATATGAATTACGGTGAAGGTTCAAATCCTCTAATAAACAGTAGTAACACAGAAAAAGACTTTACAAATTTCAAACACAAGGAGCCACAGTCTTTAAGCCTTGACACACACACACACACACACACACACACACACACACACACACACACACACTTTGTTCCTTCTCCCCACGTCTCATGCAGTTTCACATAAGGTTGAATCCTTCACAAGTATATGGGCAGCAGAATGTTTTCCTATATTCTATCTTTCCAACATAATAGAATGTCATGAGTTCTAGTACCTTAATGACAATGCCCTCAGGGACAGTCTCTGTAGCTATTGGAGGTGGGGGAGGCAAGGGAAGGAGAGAAGGAGGGAGGAAGAGAGAGAGAAAGAGAGAGACAGAGAGGCAGAGAGACAGAGACAGAGAGAGACACAGAGAAACACAGAGAGATGCAGAGAGACAGAGAGACAGAGACAGAGAAACAGAGAGAGACAGAGAGAGAGAGACAGAGAGAAACAGATGATTCACATGACAAAGTAAAGATAATCAACATCAACCATTTCCATTCTACAAAAGAAAAATGAAGCTACTGTTGAGGAAGAACAGTAAAATCATTATTGTGGCTTCACTGTCCTGAACTTTCGAAGGAGTCCCATCCTTTACAAAGGACATGACTAAGAAGCAATATCCTGCACTTCATCACAAAAACTACTGAGCTTGCTTATATAATGGTTGCCGTAAGGGAGAACAATAAAAATGCTAGGACAAACCATTGCACTTTTAAAAAATTGTGAATGTGTCAAAAGCAAGTCAGCAAGTGATTATTATGTATATAAGAGATCATTCTGAAATTTTACCATTCACATTTTCAAAATTTCATCAGAAACCACATTTCAAGAAAAAATACATGACATCTATTAGGAGTAACTTTTCTATTGTAGTTTATTTTGCTAAGCCCCATCCCCCCACTGATAATTCTTACCTTTCTTTAAATATTCAGAAAGTTATAACTTTCATAGGTCCAGCCCTAACTGAAGTACAAATGAAAGACCTGTTGAACTCTTATTTTATATTTAATTCCTAAAGTCCTTCTGAGCAGTTAAAAGAATAAGTGGGCCACAAGATGAGCCACATCACGTTCATACAGAACTTGAAAAGAAACAATGTGCAATAGACTTCCTAAATAATGTAGCCTTAACTTTAGACTGAATTATCCTCATTTAAAAAATTAGTTTGCCAAACTGTAACTCTTCTATATAGGCTACTCTCTATGACTTTTAATATCATATTTTATTCAACAGACCCATATAAATTGCATAAATATAACATCACTAATTTACAGACATCATTGGTGAAGGAAGCAGTTAATCCAGCACACACAACCAGACACATATAGCCAGAGACTTGTGTCTTAAGGTATTTGGCAAGGACCTTCTTTCTTTTTCTTTCTTTTTTTGTGTAAATAGTGACGTAAACTATTTAACAGCTTTAAAGAGATTTTTTTTTGTACTCAAGGTTACTTGGTAAAGACAAAAACATATGTTCAGAGACGCAGTGCTAAGATGAAAGTAACCATCTTGGAAAATTAATAACATTACAAGTAAATTCTCCCCTCAGGAGACTAAGAATTTAAACTGGACATGTAGTTTATTAAGCTGCTCCATCTGCCCCAAATACATATTTGCTATGATGATTATAAATTACCAAGAATCATCTAAACTGTAAAAGCAGCTGAAAATATTTCATGAAATACAGGCTTACAGGAGAAAAGAATATTTCTGTTTTCCCAATCCCAAAAGAAAATGTTTGAGCAAGGTGGAATTTAGAGTCCTGCCTTGTTGCCCTGGGTCAGATGGGGAGAATCTATTCACTAGAAATGTTGAAGTCCCCTAGGTAATCTTTTTTCATAATGCCATTGTCTCCAACCATCTACAACTGTGCCACAAACTTTATGGCATAACCAAGAATCCCTCATCTTACTCCATCTGGCTACTTTAAAAATGGTACAAATGGCAATATCTTGCTAACAGCATTTCAGATGGTCAAATCCTTCCCTATTAAGAAGATAATCAAAAGCTCCTTAGTTTTACTTAATAATTTCAACTTCTGCTTCCAACCATGTCTTTTATTGGCGCTAAATCTTAAAGAGTAGAAACTGGTTAATTAGAAAACTAAGTTGAATTTCACTTCTATTGTTAATATATAGGTGTATGTATGTGATGGGGTGCTTGGGTGCCTGTGCTTGGACCCTAATTCTAACATCACATTTCTCCTTAGCTGCTGCTTGGGTGCCTGTGCCAGGACCGCAATTCCAAAACCACATCCAGCTCTAAAATCACATCTCTCCCTAGCCTCAAAACACTATCCCTAGCAGTTTCTCTCTAGCGAAACAGGTCAGCATGCCTTAGCAAAATGCTTATCTCTCCTCCTGATACAGTAGACAGTTGCACCTATAGAATTTATTAGTTTGACAAGTTGTGTACATGCTGAACTGGCTGTGTACTGGGTCATAGAGATATTCACTACTCACTGGCCTATCATGTGCATGGTAGACCTAGACATATGTATACTCCCTTACATTTATCTTGTCTAACAAGACATTGATGGAAGCAGCCTGGATATTTCCAGTCAGCCCTGACCATTAGTTGGCTTAGTGATGTTTCAGGCCTAAAACCACACCTTCATGTAGCCCCCCCTCCCTTGGGCTATTTCCCAGTGAACTCTGGGTACCCACGCAGTAGATACAAAAAGTGCACATTCCTTTAAGAACTGACTACCCCTTAACTACTCCCTAATCCCACCCCAAAACAACTAACTAAAATATTTGGCATGTTTTGCCCCAAAATATCCTATACAAACTTTATCTGCAGGTTTCCTAAGAATTCTTGCCCTCTTTTCCACCTTGACTTAAAGAATGCTTGAGATCATGAATTCATTCCAGACAGCCCCAACCCTCTCTAGTACTCAGGTCCCTGAGGGGTACTCCCCCTCAACTACCCTGTCTGGGAACTCCAGTTTTGGGGTTCCTGGACCATGTCTCCCACATCCTCAACATTTGCATACATATATACATACATATATGTGTGTATAATATATATCATATATACACATATACGTACGTTTGTGTGTGCATATATGTCATATATGTATATTTATGTTTATAGCATATTTATATGCATCCATATAATATATGCTTATATGTGTATGCATGTATATATACTTTTGTAGAATACATGAAAGTATCTGTGATATATAAAATACTTACATATTTATATAATATGTACATATATACATATTCAATTATATGTATATATGTATACATATACACATTCAATTTCTACTGGGACTTCTAAAGGGTAAAGGGCTGAATATCTTAAAGCAACAAGAAAGGATAAGGACCTGAATAATCTGTACTTTGGGCCTTCCAAGCTTAAATAATTCAGAGGTAACTAACAATCAATTAATCAGTAAGAAGCTATTAATCAATTATTGTGCACCAGGCACTGCAGCAAATTCAAAGACACAAATGATAAATCCCTGCCCTCAAGAAGTTTACGTTCTAATAGAACTCTAGATTCAATTCTGATCAGGAATGCTTCTGTTTCATCTCCCTAGCTCCTCCCCTTGACACCAGGTATATTTTACTTTAAGAAATAAGGATGTATAAAAAATTGAATTTACACAACAGACAAATAAAAGGGTGCTTATTTGCTTTACAAAAAGGCTCATGCCTTTATAAAAGAGCTTACTTTTGAAGATTTAGATCTCTGTATTTAAAGGAAGATTTAGCTTATGGACAATCCTTTAGAAGCTCATTGGATTTGGATTTTTGGTTTGGTTTGTGGAGTTGGTTTTATTTTTTTTTTGATGGGGCAGATCAAGGACCTATTGTTTCAGTAGTATAGAGAATTCCTTCTACCTATATACAGATTTGCAACTTACAGTCCTAAATAGTTGCCTCTAGGCACTGAGAAGTGAAGTAATTGGTCTAGACAGCATTTAAGAGAAAGGTCTTGAAACCTGGTCTTCTTGACTCCTTGGGTGGCCCTCAATCCTGTAACTGAGGTGTCAAACTCACCTGAGGGCCTCTTTGGCTGGCAAAATTCCTGAGTGAGGCCTGATCCATATTAAAAAGTAACTGGGGAATGTTTAACAAAATAAATAAAAATACAATACAACATAGATAATGTTTGTTTGTGGTTTTCTCAGTCAATAGTCAGCCCTCAGGGATCTACTGATATTTGAGTTTGATGCCACTGCCAACATACTCCCTGTTTGGAATTAGTAGTGGTGGTGGTGGTGTTGTTGTTGTGGTGGTAGTAGTAACAATAGTAGTAGCAGCAGCAGCAGCAGCATTTATAAAGTGCTTTAAGATTTGCAACATACATTTAATCCTTCCAACAACCATGGGAGGTTGGTGTTACTATTATCTACATTTTGTAGATAAGGAAACTCCTAAGGCCCATAGGTTAAGTGACTTGAACAGGGTTATACAGCTAATAACTATCTAAGGCAAGCTGGCTACAAGTCCATCATTTTATACAACTAAGTTACCACATAAGCAAGATATATCTCACCCCAGAAGTCAATGCATTTTTTGCACTGGATCATTAGACTTCTTTCTATAAATTATTCTCAAGATGCATGTGAAGTTTACCAAGGCTCTCCAGATATTTTTTTTTTTTGCAAATGCAAACTATGAATTATTGTCCTCCTCATTTTTTTATTGTGCTAGGCATGGGAATGGATTTTGCATCTGCTGGCTCTGAGTTTTTACCACAGCAGGGTAGCTGGGTTAAAATCTAAATTCCTAAAGCAATACAGTAATACTTTGAACCATAGTGACATCCAAGACGGATAATGACTTTTTGATGAAGTAAGCAGCTCCTCAATGGCAAGAAGAGGAAAACCAAAACCAGGAGTTTAGTGCAAACTTGCTGCCAGCTCTCCTGCCTGAACACTGATAATAAATGGCTGCAAGGAGTTCTCAGATCTTTCGTGTGAACCTCTAAAAGCAATGACTGTCACAATTCACAGTGCTAAGGCACCTAAAAATTTGTTACATACATGTGTGTGTACAGACACACAAACACATATACATACCCATATATGTATGTATACACATGTGTTTATAATTATTTATTTTATATGCACACATATAAATATGTAATATAAATGTAATACATATAATATGTAATATTACACATATAAGTATGTATTGATATATTAGACTTAACTAAACAGGATATATCATTATATATTTATATACACACAGATATTACACGTAGCATATGTAATGTAATATTAAGTGTTTACATTTAATATGATAAATATGATTAAATATAATATATAATTAAATCGAAATACTATTTTCTAAATACCTTCCATAACATAAGCGGCCTGTATCTTCTTTCAAGACAGAGTATCGGTTTATTTCAAATTTAGAGATACTGGCCTCGATTCAAATTCACGGCAGTTATAGAAACCAATGTTCCGTGCCTTGATTCAGGTGGCAAGCATTAAATCTTTTTCCTGCTGTCATGCAACAACAACTTTAATACAAATTAGCGCTGCCAACCTCAGTTTCCTGAGCTCAGAAGTCCTTGATGCTACTCTCTGAATTTTATTCAGACTTTCACATGGCTTGTGCTCTTCTGAAATTGTAGCATCAGACAAGAAACAAAATCAAAATGAAAATACAATTTAATTACTGCAGACTTGGTAATATAATTTACCACATACTTGTCCCCCCAAAAAATTAACATCAGGTTGTCTGGGGTTTTGAGAGGATAGGGTAGGGGGTGTTATTTTATTAATGGGAAACTCAATCATCAGTTCACAGAGGATAATTTTCTCAACCAGAATTCAGTTTCTGTGACTGAAATTCTCCCTTCAAGTTAACTGTTTATTCTGAATGAAGACCTGTCAATCAGTAAGGTCTCGAAATTTGGGTGTCTGTGTCAGTTTTTCCTGGCTTCTGAGCCAAACCCTTCCAAAGTAGACAGTATAATTAAAAGCATGTGGGATTTAAAGTTAGTAGAGTTCTAGGTTCCATGAGATAGTTATATAATCTCTCTGGCCCTCAGTTTCATCATCTGTCAAATGGGGATAGTCACACCCACCATAGCTATCTCATAGAGTTCTTGTAAAGATCAAATGAAGTAATATATTATAAAGCACTTTATACTATACAAATGTCAACTGTATTTACATGCTACAAATGAAATGCTAAACTAAATATATCTAAATGAAATACTTGTTTCTTCTCACTAGAGAGGAAAATACAACTACCTCTGCACATAGGGTTACAAACAACTCTGAGATGAGTTTTAGTTAGATAGATCCAAGTCACCGAAACAGTATTTCTAACTAAAATAGGATTCTTTCTTTTTCTCAAAATAAATATACTGGACAAATAAATTCTTAATTGCAACTTCATAGACATAGTAAAAATATCAACAAATAATTTAATTCCCTGGATCTCTGTGATTAGGCTCAAAATCATGATCAAATGTAATTTTTTTACAGTAATAAGAATTCCAGTTTTGACTTAATAATTGAAATGGCAACTTACTATTAGCTCCCTTCTCTATTTTTAAAATAATTGGTATCAGTCCAAAAACCAAAAGGAACTGCAAATTTAATGAGTCTTCTACTTAGTCATGGAAGATCTAAATACACCACTTAAAAAGCTTCCAGAATAAAAGGTGCAATGCATGATGAACCATACATCTACTGACTCCATTCTTATAAAATTCTATTCTGCCAAGATGGCGGCTGGTAAGCAGGGACTAGAGTGAGCTCAGTACCCGAGTCCCTCCAAAAACCTATAAAAAATGGCTCTGAACCAATTCTAGAAGGGCAGAACCCACAGAACAGCAGAGGGAAGCAGGGCTCCAGCCCAGGACAGCCTGGATGGTCTCTGGGTGAGGTCTTTTCCACACGGAGCTGGGAGCTGGGAACGGAGTGGAGCAGAGCCCAGCCTGAGCGGCGTGGACCATCCAGACCAGAAGCCAGGCGGAGGGGGCCCTAGCGCCCTGAATATGTGAGCTGCGGCAGTTACCAGACCCCTCGACCCACAAACATCAAAGACTGAGGAGAAGGTTAGTGGGAAAAGCTGCCGGAGTGGAAGGAGTTCGCGGTTCGGCTTCCAGCCCCGGGGGCAGCGGAGGTGGGGCAGCTACAGCTGTTGTTACTTCCGGCTCCAGGCCCACCTGGTGGGAGGAATTAAGTGGCGGATCAGAGCAGGAGTGCAACAGCCTGCTGAAGATCTAAGCCCAGTCTGGACTGGGGGTTCTTGGGGAAGGAGGAGTGCGGGTCTGACAGAGCTGGCACCTCCCCCCCAAAAGTGGAACATAGAACTCGTTAGTCTACAAGCAGTCATACCCCACTGAAAAACTCAAGGGTCAAGTTAGTTGGTTGGGAATATGGCCAGGCAGCGAAAACGCGCCCAAATTCAGTCTCAGACTTTGGATTCTTTCTTTGGTGACAAAGAAGACCAAAACATATAGCCTAAAGAAGACAACAAAGTCACACACAACAAAAGCCTCCAAAAAAAACATGAACTGGCCCCAGGCCATAGAAGAACTCAAAAAGGATTTGGAAAAGCAAGTTAGAGAAGTAGAGGAAAAATTGGGAAGAGAAATGAGAAGGATGCGAGAAAAACCATGAAAAACAAGTCAATGACTTGCTAAAGGAGACCCAAAAAAATACTGAAAAATACACTGAAGAAAACAACACCTTAAAAAACAGACTAACTCAAATGGCAAAAGAGCTCCAAAAAGCCAATGAGGAGAAGAATGCCTTGAAAGGCAGAATTAGCCAAATGGAAAAGGAGGTCCAAAAGACCACTGAAGAAAATACTACTTTAAAAATTAGATTGGAGCAAGTGGAAGCTAGTGACTTTATGAGAAATCAGGATATTATAAAACAGAACCAAAGGAATGAAAAAATGGAAGGCAATGTGAAATATCTCCTTGGAAAAACCACTGACCTGGAAAATAGATCCAGGAGAGATAATTTAAAAATTATTGGACTACCTGAAAGCCATGATCAAAAAAAGAGCCTAGATACCATCTTTCAAGAAATTATCAAGGAGAACTGCCCTGATATTCTAGAGCCACAGGGCAAAATAGAAATGGAAAGAATCCATCAATCGCCTCCTCAAATAGATCCCAAAAAGAAATCTCCTAGGAATATTGTCGCCAAATTCCAGAGCTCCCAGATCAAGGAGAAAATACTGCAAACAGCCAGAAAGAAACAATTTGAGTATTGTGGAAACCCAATCAGAATAATCCAAGATCTAGCAGCTTCTACATTAAGAGATCGAAGGGCTTGGAATGCGATATTCCGGAGGTCAATGGAGCTAGGATTAAAACCTAGAATCACCTACCCAGCAAAACTGAGTATCATGCTCCAAGGCAAAATATGGATTTTCAATAAAATAGAGGACTTTCAAGCTTTCTCAGTGAAAAGACCAGAACTGAATAGAAAATTTGACTTTCAAACATAAGAATCAAGAGAAGCATGAAAAGGTAATCAAGAAACGGAAATTGCAAGGGACTTACTAAAGTTGAACTGTTTTGTTTACATTCCTACATGGAAAGATGATGTGTATGATTCATGAGAACTCAGTATTAGGGTAGTTGAAGGGAATATGCATATATATATATATATATATATATATATATATATATATATATATATATGTTTATGTATATATAAATGAATGTGTATGTATGTATATATCTATGTGTATATGTATGTATGTGTAAGTATGTGTATATATATGTGTGTTTTTATATATATATATATATATATGTAAAAGAGAGGGAGCAGACACAGGTTGAGTTGAAGAGGAAGGGAAGATATCTAAAAGAAATAAAATGAAATTAAGGGATGAGAGAGCAACATACTGAGAGAGGGAGATAGGGAGAGATAGAATGGGGTGGATTATCTCGCATAAAGGTGGCAAAAGGAAGCAGTTCTGTGGGAGGAGGGGAGAGGGCAGGTGAGGGGGGAATGAGTGAACCTTGCTCTCATCAGATTTGGCCTGAGAGGGAAAACCATACATACTCAGTTGGGTATCTTACCCTACAGGAAAGAAGAGGGAGGAAGATAAAAAAAAAAAATAAAAGGGGGGGGATGATGGAGGGGAAGGCAGATGGGGGTGGAGGTAATCAAAACAAACACTTTGGAAAGGGGACAGGGTCAAGGGAGAAAATTCAATAAAGCGAGATGGGTTGGGAAGGAGCAAAATGTAGTTAGCCTTTCACAACATGAGTATTGTGGAAGGGTTATACATAATGATACATGTGTGGCCTAGGTTGAATTGCTCAACTTCTTAGGGAGGGTGGGTGGGAAGGGAAGAGGGAGAGAATTTGGAACTCAAAGTTTTAAAATCAGATGTTCAAAAACAAAAAAAGTTTTTGCATGCAACTAAAAAATAAGATACACAGGCAATGGGGCGCAGAAATTTATCTTGCTCTACAAGAAAGTAAGGGAAAGGGGGATGAGAGGGGAGGGGGGTGATAGAGGGGAGGGCTGACCAGGGAACAGGGCAACCAGAATATAAGCCATTTTGGAGTGGGGGGGAGGGTAGAAATGGGGAGAAAATTTGTAATTCAAACTGTTGTGAAAATCAATGCTGAAAACCAAATATGTTAAATAAATAAATTTAAATACTTAAAAAAATTCTATTCTAAATTAATAATAAACTAAACCCCTTCCATTCTTAAACTAATAATAATAATAGCTAACATTTATATAACACTTTAAGATTTGAAGGAATTTTACATGTATAGTATAATTTATTCCTCCTAACAATCCAGTGAGGTACTTTCTATTAATATTTGGTATTTATATGTCACTTTAAGGTTTACAAAGCACTTTAAATCTGTTAACTCCTTTGATTCTCACAACAATTTTTATGAGGTAGGTGCTATTATCATCTCCATTTTACATAAGAGAAAAACGAGGCATTGACAGGTGAAGTGATTTGCCCAGGATTACCTAGCTAGGGAGTGTCTAGAAAGGCAGAATAGGAATCTGGGTCTTTGTGATTCTTGTCTGGCACTCTCTCCACTATACAAGCTAGCTTCCATATAAAGAGAACTATTTTTTAGACCTTTTAGATCCTTTTGATCTGGCTATCACAAAAGAAAAAGCTTAAAACTGGAAGAAAAATAAAGGGAAAACTTGTAACAAATAAGCATAGTAAAGAATACTAAATCCACATAGTGGTCATGTCCAAAAATGTATGTCTCTGCATCTTGTGTCCACCACTTCACAGGAAGTAGATAACATGCTTCAACATAGATCTTCTGTAGACATAGTGGACCGTCAAACTAACCAGAGTTTTTATGTCTGTCAAAGCTATTTTTCTTTACAATGCTGATGTGTTTTTTAATTATCCTCTTCAAGAAAAATCTAAATTGGAAGGAAACTCTATAACTATATATAAAACGTTTGGAGTTTGTTTCTGGCTTTTTTTTAGGGGGAAAAAGTAGCATGGGTGAAGAATGTACTAAAAAAATTGTCCTCTTGGTTCTGCTCACTATCCTGTCAGTTTCTACTAACCCAGATTCTCTGAAACTGTCACTTTCACTATTTCTTAAGGAACAATGTTAATCCATTACATTCCCATACAACATGTTCAGTTAATCCCTAAATGTCTAAGAGGTACCTTAAGGTAACTCTTTAGAATCTAATTCTTCCCCTTGCCTTTTTAATCTCTTCTTCAGGATCAGGAAGTTTGCTGATGACCATTTCCTCCCCAGTATTATCCTCTCTCTTAAAAAGCCTTCCTTCCTACCCCTCCATACCTTTCGAAAACATTAAGGTTCTGAAGGGATTCTTATTTCTCCTATTAGACTGTTAACATTTTTTTAATCATCTGACTGTTCCTTTCAATTGCTCTAATAAATTTATCTTTCTAGGTTTTCTGGACTATTGTGTTTATATTTCAAAGATCGTACTCAAGTCTGGTCTTTTCATACGAAATGCTGCCAAGTCAACTATGCCACTAAAAATCCTTTGTTCTTTCTCTTATGCTTTTTGTAATATTGTATTCCAAGATTTCCTCTGGTTTTTGGTAGAAACTTCCAGGGCTTGTGTGATCCTGCTGTAACTCTCAGCACTTGAAGTGGTTTTTTTTTTTCTGGATGTTTTCAGTATTTTTTCATTGGTGTTCGAGTTCTGGATTGGGGCTATAAAATCCCCATTTATTTTTCTCTTAAGGGTCCTTTAAGATTGCAATAAATGCATTCTTTATATCTTTTTTGCCCTTTTGTTTAATAGATCTGGGCAGTTTTCATTTGTGATTTCTCGAAAAATAGCATTTTTTTAACATGTCATGGTTTTCAGAGAGTTGAACAATTCTCAAATTCTCTCTCCTTGACCTATTTTCTGAGTCAGTTTTTTAAAATATATTTTATTCTATTTTTTTTAAGTTTTGATTTTGTTCTAATATTTCTTGCTGTCTCATGAATTCTTTGATTTCTGTTTGAACTATGCTGTTTTTCAGGGAGTCTATTACTTGATTGAGTCCATTACTTTCCCTTCTACGCTACTTATTCTACTTCCAATTTTTCCCTCTAAATTCATTTCATTTTTTTTATCATTTTCATCATTTCTTCCCATTATTCATGGTCTTTATAAAAAATACATTTTTACCTTTGAGTCTTTGCTTTCAATTGTTATGGAATTAGGTTCACAATAAATTTTTTATTCTAATTGCAATGTTCTTTGACTTAGTCATCTCTTCAGCTTTTGTTTCCGAATTGGGACTTTTTGCCTGGGCCAGGCTCCCCTGCTATACTTTTAGGTCAGGTGTTTAATCCCACTTGGTCTTACCCTGGGTCACTTGGGGCTCCTTCACTGACCTCCACCTCCCAGGGTTAGCCTCCTCTGGAGTTTTGAGGTTCAGAGGGTTATATCTTCAGGGTCTTCTCTGTTATCTCAAGAGAGAATGTTAAAAGCCTCAGATCCCTCAGGCCTGGGCTGTTGATTAACTCTATGTTGTTCTGCTGGACTGCCTCATGTTGGTCCTTGCCCACTTCTACTCCTTGGAGTTTACAAAGTTGCCATCCTGGGATGTCTAATCATCTGGGGATTTTATCAAAGCCTTCCTTCAATCTTACTGCCTCTAGACACATAGTCTTGTAGGTTAAATGTATACTGTCGGTTTGTAAATGGACTTGCTTAGCTTGAAGGGCCCTTTTCCTATTTCCCGTGGGCTTCTCATTGACTTTGAAATACAATTCTGGGGTAGAAGAAATCACTTATTGTAGCTTCTCCTTAGGTTTATTGATAATAATTAGTGTGGAGCAAAGTTTTAGAATTGGATGGACTATGAATATGGGAGTTAAATGGTATGCCTCCTCTTGAGGCAGTTATCTTGCCAGGAATTCCTCAGAAATATGTTTTAAAGAAAAGAAAATACATTGATTTCTACTCTTTGAGACTCTGAGTTTCGTCAGGATGACAAGGATGACTGTAGGATTGAAATTACTTATCCAAAGTTACAATATGATTTAATAGGGCTAGACATTTCAGTAAGAGTGGTCAATCTGAAATTACTATACAGAAACAGAGTCTCAAAGTCTAGAAATCATGTTTTTTCTTCTTTAAAACACATTTCTTCTTTCATGATTCGAGAATCAATGGACTAGTTGTTTTATTGTTTCCATGCGATGCGAACAATCTTTGAAAAGGCTAGAGATACAAATTAAACAAATTGGGTATGGAAAGTTATGACAACTTTGTCACATAGTGTTTTAAAATAACATAAAATGTTACAGAAAGACAGAGCTTGATATTATCTCTACCCCAGAATAATTATACTAAAGCATGTTGGAAGGATCACAATTATGCTTGTGGGGATAATGTTTTGTTCAGTAGTTTTTCAGTCATGTGCAACTCTTTGGGAGCCCATTTAGGGTTTTCTTGGCAAAGACACTGGAGTGGTTTGCCATTCCCTTCTCCAGCTCATTTTACAGATGAGGAAACTAAGACAAACAGGGTTAAGTGACTTGCCCAGGGTCACACAGCTAGTAAGTGTCTGAGGCCAAATTTGAACTCAGGGAGAGGAGTCTTCCTGACTTCAGGCCCAGCACTCTATGCACTGTGCCATCTAGCTGCCCTGAGAATAATGCTAATGTTTATCAAAAACATTCCATAGAAACCATCTTGCAGAATCTAAAACTTCATCCAGAGAAAAGACTCATTTGTTAGCACTAAGTGGAAATGTTGCCTGTATAAAGTTTTCTTTGGGATAGAGGCAAAAGGAGGTAAATTGGGGCCAAATTAAATCACAAGTCCAGTTTCTCTTAAAAATGTGCAAGATTAGAATGCTTTGGTATACCTAGGAGTGTTCATGTGTGTCTATCAAATTCTGACTAATGAACAATGGGATAGGAATAACCAGGAAATAGACTATAATTCTGTATATAATTTTATACTGAAGGCTAATGCGGTATTTAAGTAAGAGCTTCTGACCGGATTAGTCATTAGTAGATAAAACTCTACCCAGCCTCATTTATGAAATAAGATGAAACTCTTTTATTCATCTTTCTAACTGAAATTCTGATCATTAATCAGAATTTAATCATCAGGTATAATATGTGAATTTTATTATTGGCAATAATTTCTATCTGATATACATCAAGTAAAATGAGATTGATTTATTATTAGTTTGGCAGTAATAATAATAATAACAACAATAATAATGGCTGACATTTAGCTAGCACTGCAAAAACTACTAAGTGATTTATCTACATCATCTCATTTGAGCCATGCAAAAATCCTGTCAGGCAGCTACTGTAGATATTATTCTTCCTGTTTTACAGAGAAGGAAACTGAATTCCAAGGATATTAAATAATTTACCCAGGGTCACACAGTTAGTGAGTATCAATGGCAGATCTTGAATTCAGTTCTTCCTGATTTAAAGGGCTAACAACGTCACAAGGGTGATGTCTT
This sequence comes from Trichosurus vulpecula, assembly GCF_011100635.1. Classification (NCBI taxonomy): domain Eukaryota; kingdom Metazoa; phylum Chordata; class Mammalia; order Diprotodontia; family Phalangeridae; genus Trichosurus; species Trichosurus vulpecula. The sequence goes on from NC_050580.1 coordinate 202,146,633, forward strand.
GACTTGCACCTGAATTGGATTTAAGTGTGGTAGAGCTGGGCAAAGTCATCAGCCTCACTCTCTCCTCCAGAGTCATAGGAGTCCAGTGGCAAGACAAAAGCCAAGATGACTGGCGACTGCCAAAAAAATTAATATAGTGTGTATGTGTGCATCTGAGTATATATACATTAGCTAAAAATAGGTGATGCTTAATGGCAATGTCTAAATGTACAAAGGGTTAAGATTATAGTCCTTTTAAGTAAAAAGAGCACTGAATTCAGTCAGAAATCTGAGTTTGTTAATAAATTTGCCACTTAGTAGCTGTGTGACTATAGATAAATCATCTAACTTCTCTCTGCCTTAGCTTCTTTATTTATAAAAAGAGGATACTAGTCCTACCTATCTCTCCAATGATTGTGGGGAAAGTACTGTACTTGGAAAACTTAAAGCCTATATAAAGGGTTTGTTCTCATTATTACAGTCTATAGTAGTACAAATAATAATTAGGATAAATAGCTTCATTGACCAGACCTGCAAAATGTGACAGGACAAGATAAGACTGACTGTGCAGAAGGATGTGGATGAGGGGCATGGCAAGGAGATACAAAATGCAGAACTCTCTTCTTAGCTGGGCATCCAACATATGCCTTTCTTAGTGCCTTGGCTATTCAGCTAATCATATTTGTTCTTTCTGAGATAGATGTAGTCAGGAGATCAAAGGCTGAGGAAGCTTGGGCATGAAAGAAACAGATCCCGTGAGATTGGGAGAAAAGGGAAGGTGGGGAGGGGGGACTAAGAAACACAGCTATAAAATATGCAGTGCTAAGAAATGGCAAAGATCACATTTTTAAAATACATATTTTGAGTCTCTTTCTCCTGTCTTCATTACACAGAATTTCTACAAGTCTTTTCTAGAAAGAAGATAACCATACAATCATTAACAACCTTTCTACCTCATCTTGAATTTTTGGTCCTCCTCTCAAAGAAGTGCACAGGCCTTTACTCTTCCAATTAACTCAATGATCTTTACTTGCTTTTTCATTTAGATGTTGACACTAACCAGATCTCTCAGTCTCTAAATCTCAATGGTACCTGGCTTTCAGGCCTGAGCCATGGTCTGTGTGTGAGGTTTCTGTATATATTTCTACTACAAAAAGGTAATTATTTGTTAGTTTCACTAATATCCTATCGCCTTGACTGAAAGGGTCAGTTATGAGAGGGTAGGCTGAGCCTAGAAGTTTAGAACTCTCTTATTTGGCATTCAGAACATATGTTCCTACTGAGCCAATATTATAAATGATGTTTAGATTCTGAGGCCAACCCACTCATTTAACTCACACCAGAACTGAAACATCACAGAATCACACAGATTAGGGATAGAAGGTAACTTATTTTACAAATCACTGAGAAGTTAAGTTATTTCTTCAAGGTGACACAATTAGTAATTAATACCAGTGTTGGGATCTAGACCCAAGTTCTCTCACTCCAAGTTCAGTATTTCATATCATTACTATTAACCTGATTTCTGAGTACTGGGGACCGGAGTTATTTATTTTTTAAAAATGGAGTTAATGCTAGTATCTACTTCCCAAGTTTGTAGCAAGGATCAAATGAAATCATACTTGTAAAGCACTTAGCGCAGCATCTCGAACATAGTGGGTACTTAATAAAAGTTCGTTTTCTTCCTTTCTATTTGTTGTTGTTTAGTCATTTTTCAGTCATTTCTGACTCATTATGATCACTTTTGGGGTTGTCTTGGAAAATATACTGAAGTGGTTTTGCTGAGGGTGAGACAAAGTCTAGGACCCCAATACTGGAGTTCCCAGACAGGGTACATTGAGGGGGACTACCCCGCAAAGACCAGAGTACTGGAGAGGGTTGGGGCTGTCTGGAACGAATTCACCATTCTTTACGTCAAGATGGCAAAGATTTATTATGCTTTTCTGCGGGCAAGAGTTCTTAGGGAACCTGCAACCTTACAGGGGTGCAGGTAAAGTTTATATAGGTTAAACTTTAGTAAAACTCGTGCCAAATATTCTAGTTAAGTGATTCAGGGTGGGATTAGGGAATGGTTAAGGAGTAGTCAGTTCTTAAAGGAACATGCACTTTTTATATCTACTGCGCAGGTTATTGCCCAGAGTTCACTGGGAAATAACCCAAGGGAGGGGCAGCTACATAGAGGTGTGGTTTTAGGCCTGAAACATCCCTAAGTCAACTAACAGTCTGGGCTGACTGGGAAATACCCAGGCTGCTCCCATCAATGTCTTGTTAGACAAAATAAATGTAAGGGAGTGTACATATGTCTAAATCTAGCATGCATATGATAGGACAGTGAATAGTAAATATCTCTATGACACAGCCAGTTCAGCCAGTACACAGCTGGTTCAAACTAATAAATTCTATAGGTACAGCTGGCCACTATATCAGAAGGAGAGATAAGTGTTTTGCTAGGGCATGCTGTCCTGTTTTGTCTGAGAGAAACTGCTAGGGACAATGTTTTGAGGGTAGGGAGAGATGTGATTTTGGAACTGCATGTGATTTTGGAATTGGGGTCCAAGTACAGGTACCCAAACACCCCATCAATTTACCATTTCCCTCTCCAGCTTACTTTACAAAGGAGGAAACTGAGGCAAATGGGGTTAAGTGACTTGCCCAGGGTCACACAGCTGGTAAGTGTCTAAGGCCAGAATTGCACTCAGGAAGCAAGTCTTCCTGAATCCAGGTCCAACACTCTTTTCACTGTGCCACCTAGCTGCCTTACTTTGTACAGCATTAAGGAAAAGTTTCTGGAGAAGAGCATTAAACTGATAAGAAATCATGGCTATATCATTAACTTCATGACCTGAGCAAATGACCTCCTCTCTTTAGGCCTCATGACCCTCATTCAACAGGCAGTGTAGCATAATGGATAGAGAACTGACCTCAAAACTATGACAACTTGGCTTTAGGTCTTTCTGCCTTTGACACATTTGGCTATGATATTGTGAGTCACTCATACTCTCACTGCTCTGCAAGGCTTTAGCAAAGGAGGCATCAACACATACATTGGTGGAGGGCATTTCTTCATCCTTAAATACTCTCTAATATAGGTACTGGATCTGTTAGTTCATTCCAGCTCTAATTCTCTTTCCTGAGAACCAAACAGCTCTCAGCAAACTTTAGAAATAGACAAAGTTCATTTTTTTACATACTCCTAATTCCCTAATTACATACTCCTAATTCCCTATCTATACTTTTCTCCTTTATCCTAGAGATGATATGCCCTCTCTGTGACAATCAGTATGCTGATGTTACCCTCTCATCCTCAGACAATTCACTCTGGATCACCCAAATGCCTTCAAGTGCTGCATGTTCTAAATGTGCCTTCTCATCCTTTACCCAGCCATCAACAATTCCCATTATTCTTTCCCATCCAGGGCATATGTAGGCTCATAGATTTAAAGGCAAAGGAACCTTAGCATCTTCTAGAATGAGTACAGCTACTACAAACACCTACGGTGTTAGGAATAAAGCAATGTGAATTAATTACTTCATACTAAAGTATGAGGGACTGTTAGCCCAATAACCTTCTTTGCAGTACTTGCATTTTTAAAAAGTAAGATATATGTTCATTCAAATTACTTAATAAAGTAGAGGGCAAAGTATTTTGTGCAGTGTGGGGAAACATTTTTGGAAGAGAGCAGGTAAGGGAGTCCTATGGGGAAGCTTATCCGTGAAATCAGCTCCCTGAACTGATTCATATTTTACACAGCTTTCTTCACTTCCTCCACTCCTGAAACCACAGATTCCCTAAAAGCTACAAGACTGAGTGTTTGTTTTCTTGTTTCTTTTCTTCCCATAATAGCAGTGGTAGCTGGGCCCTGCTAGTCTGGGGGGAGCAGAGCTGACAAGGAGGAGGCTGTTTGTATGTGTGAGTCATGGGTCATTTGTAAGTCAGGGACTGTCTGTACTCAGAAGCCTAATGCCTTTAATGAAGGCACAACATTTTACTTAAAACAAACAAGGGATTGACAGTAATAAAAGTAACCTGTATGATTTGATTGTCCTTTCACAATGGGCAGATTGGCCCATACTTATATATCATGGGTATGCATGTACTGGAATATATTTACAAAGTTTGCAAATTTGTAATTACATAAAAATTGGAAAAAAATCCATTCAGCAAAATACATATACTAGAAAGTTTTGTGGATGTTCATTTTTAATCTGCCTTTTACTGGTCAACTGTAGAAGATGTCTGTAAAAAAATACAAATAGGGAGCCAACATGGAAAAGGTAAAATTTTGTTCCCCTTATTTTCCTGGAAATATATTCTATTTGTTTTTCCTAATATTTATTTTAAATCCCAACACGTATTGGGAAGGAGGCATTTTTGGTGTTGCTGTTTGTTGAGGGTTTTTAGCATGTTACATTTTGGTTTTTGTTTAGAGGGAGGGTAGCTTACAGCTTACAGGATGGAGAAGAAGGTCCATTCCTGGCTCTGATTTCTCCTCTTTGCTTTATACAAAACAGCTGGCTAAAGCTAGCATTTCTAAAATGTAGGAGAAAAGACCCTGGATTTAGGAGGTAACTGAAAGGGACATAGTTTTTTAGACTGCTGCTCATGAAAACTAATGAAGGTGAAGGATATGAGGGAAATGGAAGAGCTGAAGGAAGTGAGAAGAAAATTTGTAATGGATAAAATCCTCAGGCCTCTTGGCTTTCTTCAAAAACTATGAGTTTCTGGAAAAGACTCAGGGCTGGGTCTATATTATGCCAACAAAACCAGTGGAAAAGTTTAAAAAGTCAGTCATTTAACCAGCTGTTGTGGAATGCTGTTTCTTGCATAATCTTTTTTAAAAATATTTTTCAACTCAATTTTTTAAAATTGTTATACTTTCACAGAATAATCCATTTGCTTATTCATTACTTCATTTTATTTTGATTCTCTTCAGCCCTGATTACGTCAAAAGCATTTTACAGAAATGCTTTTGCTAACCCTCTCCAACAGCTTTATTTTTTTGAAGGAGTAATATTTATTTTTATTATGTAGAAATATTATGAAGAAGTAATACTGCACAATTAAAGTAAATCAATTTTTCCATTTGATTTGTCTTAAGGCATTAACTTGAAAATGAAATTTCTATCATCATAATTAATCAATTATCATTATGTAAGGTAACATTTGGATGAGTGATGAAGTAAAAAGAGCACCAGCTCATAGGGTCAAAGGAGTGGGGTTCAAATCTTGCTTCTCTTTGTGACCTTGGGCCAGACATTTAACTTCTCCTGGCCTAATTGTCTACATTTGTAAATTAAGGGAGTTGGACTAGATCAGAGATATCAAGCTGAGTGGGCCTGAACCAGATTAAAATGTAATTGGATGATATTTTAACAAACTAAATAAAAACACAATAGAAAAACAGCTGGGTGGTACAGTGAATAGAACACTAGGCCTAGTGTCAGGAAGACTCCTCTTCCTGAATGCAAATCTGAACTCAGAAACTTACTAGCTGTGTGACCCTGGGCAAGTCACTTAACCCTGTTTGCCTCAGTTTCCTCATCTGAAAAATGAGCTGGAAAGGGAAATGGTAAACTATTCCAGTATCTTTGCCACAAAACCTCCAAATGGGGTCACTAAGAGTAGGACATGACTGAAATGACTCAACAACAAAGGAAACAATACAACATAGATAATGTTAATTTTTTTAAATCAAAATGCAGATCTGCAGGGATCTCTATGTACATTTGAGTGGTCATTTTTTTCTATTTGAGTTTGACACCAGATGGCTTCTAAGTTCACTTCCAGAACTAGAGCTTTGACCCAACATTCTTAAGCCTTAACTTAGTAAATATGTTCCACTCAACTTACTGGTATATTTGATACATTTTCTATAATGAGATACTTTTACAAAATTCTCTTATAAAAAGTAATATTCGAAAAAAACAGAAAGAGCTGTCATTTGATGAATGCAGGGAACTTCTGATATGTGAATTCCCTCCACAAATGGATCGCAGCCCTTCTATGACTTAGGAGTTAATTCCTAAGGTGTTGCTTGAGGCCTTTCTTTATAGGTTAAACAACTTTCCCAGGGTCACATTGTTGCAACAATCTGGCTAGCAGCTGCTGTGGGGGTATAAAACCAACAATGACCAGCTCACAGAACGCTGTAAGCCCAGGTTCTTTCGATCTGCATTACTAAGGAAAGCAACGTTAAGGAGTTAACAATCTTACTTTAGTCCAACATATAAATATCATTCACTTGGTTCAGGGGAAAAAGCCAGCACCCTGAGCTCCAGAGCAAATACAAACAAATTACAAACATCAACAGACAGACCTTGTCTGATTCAAATCTCAATGCGTAGTTACCAGAGTTTAACAAAGTCCGAACATCCGAGTTTACAAGCTGGAAGGCTCTTAACTACAGCTACCCAGAGTTTCCATATCAGCACACTGCCAAGAGTGAGAGCCCTAAGCAAATCCAAAGCAAATAACTCTGTCTTCTCTTTTTATGTACTCTTTATCCCTCATCAAACTGTCATCTGAGCAAGCAGAACTTAAGATCTTACTATTGGCTCTGGAGTTAGCAACTCCCCCTAGGCCCTTGAGGGCTTCACACCCACATCTAGTGAGCACCTAATAGCTAGGCATTTTGGGCCTCCTTGGAAGCAAAGATATAACCAGACCTCCCTTCATGGGCCCCACCTCAAGCTCCACTTTAGTTACCTAATTTAATCAAGGAGATAAAGGCCAAAACTCTTCAAGGGCACTTGGTTGAATAAGTGCTAAGAGCCCATCTTGATTCCCAATACATACTTAGTGTCAATCATTATTTGACTCAGATCCTCCTGACAGATCTTTCTATCTTTGAGCACAACACTTTGTCCATCTTAACATACTGCAGCTGCACTGAAGAAAAAAAAAAGTATTGGGGGGGGGGGGAAGCCAAGATTGCAGCTGAAAAGCAGGGACTTACCTAAAGTTCTCCCCCAGGACCCTCCAAACACCGATAAAAAATGGCTCTCAACAAATTCTAGAACTGCAAAACCCACGGAATAGCAGAGGGAAGCAGGGCTCCAGCCCAGGACAGTCTGGATGGTTGCTGGGTGGGGTCTAGCACATGGAGCTGGGAGCAGAGACCAGCATGCCTGCAACTGGACCAACCAGTCCGGGAGCCAGACAGAACAGGCCCTAGTGCCCTGAATCAGTGAGCTGTGGCAGTTACCAGACTTCTCAACCCACAAACACCAAAGACAATAGAAAAGGTTAGTGGGAAAAACTGCGGCGGACAGAGTGAAAGGAGTTCACCATTCTGCCACTACCCCAGGGGCAGCGGAGGAGGGGCAGCTACAGAACTACAGCTGCAGTTGCTTCTGACCCCAGGCCCATCTGGTGGGAGGAGTTAAGGGACAGATCAGAGCAGGAGTGCAGAGCCTGCTTAAGATCTCAGTTGTAGTCCAGGTTAGTGGTTCTTGGGGGAGGAGAAGTGCTGGTGTGGCAGAGCTTGCTGTGTAGAAATAGCTCTGAAAACAACAATGCAGTCCCTCAAGCTTGGGACAAAGTACTCCCTATTCTACAAGCAGTCATGCCCCAACGAAAAACTCAATGGTCAAGTAAGTTGGCTGGGAACATGACCAGGCAGCAAAAACAGACTCAGATTCAGACTCAGAGGAATGAGAGGGATGAGAGAGGAATATACTGAAAGAGGGAGAAAGGGAGAGATAGAATGGGGTAAATTATCTCACATAAAAGTGGTAAGAAAAACCAGTTCATTGGAAGGGAAGAGGGGGCAGGTGAGGGAGAATGAGTGAATCTTGCTCTCATTGGATTTGACCTGAGGAGAGAATAACATACATATTCAATTGGGTGTCTTACCCCACAAGAAAGAAGGAGGAAGGAGATTTAAAAAAGGGGGAATGATACAGGGGAGGGCAGATAGGGGGAGGAGGTAATCAAAAGCAAACACTTTTGAAAAGAGACAGAGTCAAGGGAGAAAAACAAATAAAGGGGTATAGGATAGGAAGGAGCAAAATATAGTTAGTCTTTCACAACATGAGTATTGTGGAAGAGTTTTGCATAATAATACACATGTGACCTATGTTGAATTGCTTGCCTTCTTAGGGAGCGTGGATGGGGAAGGAAGAGGGGAAAGAATTTGGAACTCAAAATTTTAAAATCAGATGTTCAAAAAAAAAGTTTTTGCATACAACTAGGAAATAAGATATACAGGCAATGGGACACAGAAATCTATCTTGACCTACAAAAAAGCAAGGGAAAACAGGATGAGAGGGAGTGCAGTGACAGAAGGGAGGGCTAACTGGGGAATGGGGCAATCAGAATATATGCCATCTTGGAGTGGGGGGGGAGGGTAGAAATGGGGAGAAAATTTGTAATTCAAACTCTTGTGAAAATCAATGCTGAAAACCAAAAATATTAAATAATTAAATAAGAAAGGAACAAACAAAAAAAGTATTGTAGTTGAAACAGACAACTGATATTTAATTATGAAAACAGGACTGTAGTAAGCACATTTAAGCCCTCCCCACCCCCAAAAAAATATAGCCCAACTCAAACCTATAAACTTGGTAAATCTATGTTTTGACATCATTGGTTTTAGTGAACCTAGTTTACAGAATATTAAATAAAAATTATCTTTGAGATTTTAATACTGAAGGATCAAATCACTCATCCATAGGTTTGAATTCTGATTTCTATGTTAAAATCAGCAAGTCTTTTTTTTTCCTGAAGCAACTAAGTGTTTTAGAACACCCAGAATATCCTACAAGCTGGTTTTCCCTAATATGTCTCCAATGATTATTTGAAAAATATATTAACTCTGCCACTGACAGAATATTCTACCTAATCTTAGCACAGTCCTCAGCACACAGTAGGTGCTTAATAAATGGCTATTGATTGACTGATAGACTTTGAAAGCTTCCACTGGGAATTTCCTGAATTTCTATGTATTCTCAAATGTTTTTTCATCATAAACTTAATTCTTAGGTTTCTTTGAAGTTCAGCAGATGTGTGTGAATAGGTATACCTATAGATGCTTATAATTTGTATATACAATTTATGATATATATTATGATATATAATAATTTGTTCTTGGATTTTTTAAACACTTGGACTTTTTAAAATTATGTTACTATTCAAAGAATTATAAAATACATACTTATAATGTGTTTATCATCAACAAAGCAAAATAAAAACTCAAAAATATGCCCTAAGAAGATTGCTGGTTATAAAACTTGCTGTCTCCCTCCACTCCCAGTTGAAGTATTTGGTACTGTCAGCCTTTATAGCCCACATTTCTGGAATATCTGATAAACTCCTTTTCATTTTATTCTGTAATTACATTTAGTCCTTTTATTACAAATTTACATAGTTAAGTAGGCTATTGACCTATCAGAGAGTCACAGAAAAATACAAAATCTCAGAATCTCAGTATTAGGCCATCTAAATCAACCCACACTTTATTGAATAAAGAATCCACTCTATCATACAACTGGTGACGCAGAATTTGCTTGCAGACAAGGAAGGGGAATTCCTTCTACCTCTAAAAGCATTTTATTCTATTTTTGGTCATCTCAGTTGTAGCAAGATTTTCCTCATATTTAGCTGAAATTGTCTTGATTCTTGTAGCGTTACTTTTTTAAGTATACTAAGGGAAAAATTTTAAGGATAACAGAAAAAAAAACTTAAGGATTTCATCAGATAAGATTTTTGGATGTTGCCTCCTAAGCTTTTGTTCCCCCCACACAGATCTTTCTAGGCTTTTTGCTCCACTGTTAACCCAAGTTCTGACAAGTGAGGTTCATAGTTATTTATATCTTTCGATGTAATTCAGCTGTGGTTCTGGCTTTCACTTAAGTAATATTTATTCCCAACTAAAAATTGTAAAAAGCAGGGTTCCCCAAATGGGCAATTATCAAGGCCAACCCAGTCAACTGTGGCCTAATGAGCTACCCACAGCTTTTGGGAGTTTTCACAGTGGTTACAGGGCCTTGGTCAGAAGCTATGGTAAATATCCCCTTTCCCACATTCATTTCCACTGGCGAAAAGGATGTGGCTGAAAGCTGTGAACATGGCCCCTCCCCTTCTGACAGTCAATTCTATGAGTAGGGTGTCATGGGAGCATGAATATTCTAAGCTAAAGTGTCCTATGTTCAGTGTCAGCAGCAATCCTTTACCCTTCCTAGCAGTAAACTGACAGTTGGGACTTTGGGGAAGTAAAAAGGGGATCTCAGTGTAAAAAGATGGCTGGAGATCCCCTTATTTTAAAATCTCTCTTAAGCTCGCATTTTCCTCTGCACTGCCTTGTGAAACCCTAAGTCACCATTCTAACTTGGTTATTTCAGTTTAATACTTTCATCAGCCACCTCCTTTCCACTTGGCAAAGCTTCATTTATTAAATGTTACTTGGCACTTAAATGTTTAAGATAAAAAAATTGATAATATGTTGTTTATTAAACAAAATACCAAAAAAGTTGTTTCCATGATCTTATTTACTTATTTGCTTTCTATTTAAGTTAGAAAAGAAAATTTTTCAGTCTTAAAAATGTACTTTATGCATCATATTGTTCATTAAATACTACATAAAACTCCTTCAGGACAGCCAACTCTTCACTATTAGGATTCTCACTAAGAGAGAGGACCAATTTTAGTTCTCTAGTTATTAGATTAATATATCATTAATAATATAATATTAATCATATTGCCACATCATTGGTATTTGTTTTATTTCGTTGGGGGCCAGTTAATTTTAAGGAACTATGACAGTTAAATGCTTGCATAAATCTAGGTTTCATACACTGGTTACAATCTTTATCCCTCACTAATATTTGCATTTAAAACACCTTTATTTATATCCTAGTCCCTCAGGCATTCTTATTAGGCCAACATTTTCCTCTTTCATTAATGGTTTACTTAATAGTTGATCTAGTTCTGCCTTTATGCTGATGATGCAATTTCCTACAGAAGAAATAAATCTTCAGTGCTTAATAACTACAAAAATGGTTGAGTAAGTTCCAGAAAAATAAAAAGCTTAGTCCCAGAGATTTGGAATCCACTTGATATTAGATCAAACAAATGCCTCTTTTGTCCTTCTCTTGTATAGATCAAGTGCAATTTCTTTAAAATTACTCATAGCTATCATGTGATTTTCCCAGATAACTTCAATCTAATCAGGATAGTCGACTCAAATTAAGGCAAAAACAAAAGTTTGCTTACAACAGTGTATAAAGTATGTGGCAATATACTTAGCTCTTTTTCCCCGCCTAATTCCTTCCAATTCCATAAACATGACTGAAAATAGTTTTTGGTTATCTGTTTAGCCAAAGATCACTTCAAATGGTGTCACATGTAGATAGTTACATGAATAGTGGTTGATATTTAATAAGAATGGGAAATTTTACTGATGTGGTAAATAACCAGGAATCATCTCCAAATTGGAATACAGACCAACTCTTCATGGAATGTTACCCAGATTAGTTACAAGGATAAAGTAGCAGAAGCAACACAATATGGTAGCACTAGCATTCCCAAGTATTTTCAACAAATAAAAATATCTTATTCATCCTTACAAGCCAAATACTAGCTTTAGTTGTAAATGTTTGTTTCCAAAATGGAAATATTCATTAAATATTTTCAGGTTGGAAATGTTTACTTTAAGAATTGCCATGAAATTACCATTTGCTTAGGGGAATGAAGACAGCCCAAGCATTTCTCTAAATCCTTCCAGAGGTTGGCAAAGACTTACATTTTCAAACAAATATCCTTGGCAAAAATCCACTTGCAGTCAAGACAAATGAGCAAATGAATAAGAAACCACTTGTACCATATTTCAGAGCTTCATTTCCTACATGTTCCTTACCCAGCAATCAAAGCTGTGTTTTACAGAGGTCCTCCTCTACTTCCTATGATATCTGCTTGCATTTATTAAACTATGTAAATTTTGAATTATACAAGCATTGAGATGTAAATCCTTCTTGACCTTTTTTTTCCTCTTGGGGAAGAAAAATTTTCATGCTAAAATATGACTTTTTAAAAAATACCACTCTATTTTATTATCTCACCTGCAAACTTGACTATTTGATATAGTAATAAGGCATCTCTGCTCTTCCCTTTGATGAGCTAATAAGCACTGAAATATTGTATGGATTAACTCATCTCTCCCAAGGTGTTATAGCTTGATATTACACAATAGCATGTTTGGTGTAATGGCTTGAGAATTCTCTTCTGCTCAGATTCTGCCTGATCTCTAATACACTCACCTTTAGGGCACTGCATAAGGTGTCTCTTTAGTTTCCCATCTTTTTCTTCTCTTTGAACTAACTCTGTATGTTAATATCTGATCTCAATATTATTCTGCTCACAGGCCAAGAGACATTCTACCAAGAAAATATGCAATGTGACATTGGTTTTTCTTGTTGGCTAGCATAAGAAATTGTATTTCTATACAATAAAACCCTCCAACAGTTTTTCCTAATAAGGTTTTCAAATATGATACAATCAGATGTTTAGGTACCCTCTTTATGATTACCATTACTCTTCTCCCTTCATACGCTATGTACGATACACTGAAGTATTCCACACTCTCCTTGATTTATCTGCCATTCAGGGAAAATATATAGATAGCATAAGCCTTGGGTCCACTTACATTTCCTGGAAAATGTGAATAAAGATTCATATTAGCCTGGAAATTTTAGAGAAAGATTATGAGTTAGTCTCTCATGGAATGTTTCTATTCTTTTTTATTAAATGATGTATTTATCCAGATACATTTTTACATGTTGTCTGCATAAAGCCTCTATTCTTAGTATTCTTCTGAGAAAAGCATGACTGAAAAAGAATACTGGCTAGTAATGGAGTGAGAGTGATGGATAACTTAATGGTTAAGTCCATATGCTCAGCTGGTATCCATGAGAGAAAACTAGAGGAAATTCCTCCTTCCTCAAACCTTCACTCCCACCCTGAGTATAGACACTCTGTAGAGAATTTATCAACAAAGATGGATGAGAGTGACATGGAATGAAAGATCATAGATTGATTGTGATCTGTATCATTGGTAATCATATCAGTGATATCACAGATCCACTCAAATATTGATTATGGGAAAATGTTAATATTCCTAGATGTAAAAACATATAAACATGGGGATACAGTCAGTTGTTGAGAAATCCACCAAGTAAAGCTTCCTCTTTCCTAAGCTTGTAAATGTTGGTTAATTTGGGTCCAAGATAAAGGCATTGTTGTCAAGGATAAGCACCATACCAATCTCTTCTGAAATCAATGATGTGTGTCAATACCCATGGGATTCACACTAGACAGATTATCCATAATTAAGATTATATCCACATGTCATGAACCTTATACAAGATGAATGTGTCTCAGAAAACAAATAAATTCTTGGTGATTGATTGACATGACAATACTCTACCACTGTGCAATTATTTTCACAGCAAAGAAAAATTCAAAAATAGTAGAATGTCAGGGGCAGCTAGGTGGTACAGTGAGTACAGCACTGGCTCTGGAGTCAGACGGGCCTGAGTTCAAATTTGACCTCAGCACTTGACACACTTACTAGCTGTGTGACCTTGAGCAAGTCACTTAACCCCAATTGCCCTGCCTTCCCCCCTCCAAAAAAAAATAATAGAATGTGAGGAAAATCCAAAGCCTGTGATGAAGTAGCTTTGTTTTTTCCACTATGTAAAGATTGAGTCCGTGGCTTTCCTTCAGTTACAATAGCTTTCTAATTTCAAATCATTCTTTTTGGCATTAAAATATGTGAACAACCATCTTTGGATTATTTAATAAAATCTTAGAAATAAGACACACTAACTACTCTGGAACTCTCTTCTTAATGAGGATTAGTGGTAAGTCAAGATTTGGGGAATTTCAAGGGAGAAGCATGAAAGGTCAAGTTTTAATCTCTCTTAGAAAGCCAAGGTCCCAGAATACAGAATCAAGAAAAGAGGTAGGAAGAGGGTCTCAGTGGGCAGGGCAGGCATGACTCCAGAATCTGTATCAGGCAAAACAGTGATACTCCCAATCAGAGTACAAGTGAGTTCTCAGTTTTCATGGTGATGACCTTATGATAATGTCTTATCCTCCCAATTCATCAACCTTCTCAGTTTCCTTAGCCTTCATCTCCATAATACCTTAGATACCAACCACTTAATATAATGACATTTCAGACCTCATTACCACCAAAAATTACTCTATCCTCATGACCCTAAATTTTGAAATTTCCCTCCTGTTCTTTTTTTTTCTCTCATGCTGCTTTACTCCTCCTAAACATGCTCTTCATCCTCAAAAGCTATAAAACTGCTGACTCACTCAATCCACAGCAAAATCATACTGTCTGATCTCAACTGGGCACTTAGCAGTACAGGACAATTCTTATCACACTCCACACAGTGGCCATTCTAAAATCTCCCATATCCTAAATCCCCTAAGTACACCCCCACCTGAATTCTCAACTCAGAAGATGTCCATCCATCTTACTTCATTAAGAAAATTGGGTCATCGTTCATGAGCTTCCTAATGCCCCTCCTCTATACCTCAAAACTCTGTTTTCACCTGTCCTCTTTTTCTTTGCTACACTATGGGAAGATGAGGTAGTGCTCTCCTTTCACTTGTACTCTTGATTTAATTATTTCAAGACTCCTCTGGAACCTTGTTCCACAGCTCTTTTCTCTCTCAATCCAATCTCCATCTCTGGGCTCCTTCCCTGATACTTACCAAAATGCTCATATCTCCCACATTCTCAGAAACAAACAAAAAGGTTTACATTATCTTGCCATAGCCTCAAATTATCTTCACATCTCCTTCCCTTCACTGGTAAATTCCTAGAAAGAGCAGCCTACCCTCACTAGCTCCACTTCCTTTCCACCACTGAATCACTGTTCAGCCTCTACTAGTAGGGATTCTGATCTCAACAAGATGCTGAAAGTACTCCCTTCTATGTAACCAATGATCTCTTACTGTCAAGTCCAATGCCAACCTTGATATTTCATATGCCCACACCCAACCAGTTTTCAAATTCTGTTAATTCTACTTCCACAATATATCTTACATCCATTCTCCTCTCCTCTTCACTCACACTGTCCCTACACTAATTCATTCCCTCATTGTCTCTTAGACAACTCTAATAACTTACTAAGGTTCCTACCTCCAGTCTCTGCCATCATAAATCCACCCTTCACACAGTTGCCAAAATAATAAGCCATTCTATCATTGATCAAAATTCTTTGGTGGTTCCCTGACAAGTGGCCTTATGAAACTGTCCACAAAATTGTCTACTTCCTTCCCTTTTGATCTAAGCTTTAGAGCATCACTTAGCTCAAGGCTTGCTTTAAAATTTTCAGTGAGGAGAATATACTATCTCCAAAGGTGGCCCGTTCCACTTTGAGACTGCTCTTCCTATGAGGAAGCAGTTCTGTACATCAAACCTAAAGCTGGCCTCTTACAATTTCTACCCAATGTCCTGAGCTTTGCCATCCACAGACAATCAGAATAAATTGTATCCCTCTCCCACATGAGAAACCTTGGAAAAGACACCTATTGTATTCTCCCTGTATGCTCCTCTCCAGACTAATCATCTCAGTTCCTTCTACCAGACTTTATTAGGCACAAACTCAAGTCCCTCTGCCATATTGGTTGCTCTTCTTGGAGTTATCTTTGATTTATGAATATTCTGCTTAAAATGTGGTACCCAGAACTGAACATAATTCAGATGTGACCAGATCAGAGCAGAGTATCTTTGCCTGCCAAAATATGACCCATCTTCTTTGAAGCTTTCTATGGTCCCTCTGCCAGAATTCATCTTTCCTTCCTCAGACCTTGCATAGCATTTTACATTTCTTATATTATTCCCTGGTCACATTTTGTATTTGCTCATTTATGTATGTATTATATTCTCTCCTCCCCTCCCCAACTTACTTATAAGTTCCATGAAAGCAGTCACTAGGTCTTATTTACCTATCGATTTTTAGAAGGACCTAGCACAATATTTGGCACATAGTAGATATGTAATAAGGGTCTACTGAATTCAGTTGTCACTTAATTCTGGTTAAGGTAAAAGTAATAATATACACAGCTGTCAATCAAGCAGAGAAGAAGACATCATAAAGATCAGTACTTTTCTGCTTATTTACATTTTGTGCGAGAGAGTTTCTTTATGGGGAATATTAACATAGGCATAGAGGATAACTCAACTATACTTCCAGGCAGGGGGAGGGGAATAGGAAAATGCCATTTCATTTTATAATCTCTTCAATTTTACATGACTGAATTTAGCCATTTTGGTTTAAATCAATTTGAATTATTACAAGTATAATTTTGCTAAATATAAATTTGATGGAATTCAAAATTTATGGAAATATAATTAGATAGAAATTGGGTCTAATATAATCCTAATTGTCAATGTTCCATTGTTCTAGAATTTATCTATTTGGTCATATCACTTGGAGATGAATAAATTGTGAATGGTGCATTTGGTACTCATGGGTTTTCATGGTTCCACACGTCTGATAAAAATAAGAGCTCAAATTTATACAGCACTTTACAATGTATAAAGCTTCCTGTCTGGTAGGTAATATAAGTATTATTATATACATTTTAGAGGAGAACTTTATAGGGGTTAAGAGTTTTGACCATGGCAACGTGACTAGTAAGGAATAGAGCCAAGATGTGAACTCCTGAGAGTGGTGCCATACTTTTACAAATGGATAAACTACAAACCTGATATTCAGCATGGAGGCTTAGTACACACTCTGCAGAGGATAAAATTGGGAAACATAAACATCAAATAAACATTTAACTGAATCAGAATCTCAAAGCTGGAGAAGATTCCAAAAGCTGAATGGGAACAGGAATCTTTACAACCATACAAGCAGCTATCCAGCTTGGAGACTTTCAGTGAGGTGAGAGCCCACTATCTTTCAGGACAGCCCATCTGATTTTCAAATAGTTCTCATTGCTTAAGAGGGCAGCTAGGTGGCACAATGGATAGAGTGCCAGGCCGGAAGTCAGGAAGATTCATCTTTGTGAGTTCATATATGGCCTCAGACACCTACCAGCTGTATGGCCTTGGGCAAATTGTTTTACCCTATTTGCCTCAGTTTCCTCATCTGTAAAATGACCTGGAGAAGGAAATGGCAAACCACTCTAGTATATTTGCCAAGAAAATCCGAAATGGGCTCACAAAGAGTTGGACATGACAGAACAATAACACTATTAGGATGTTTTCCCTCATATCAAACCTAAATCTTCCTCCTTGCTATTTCTAGCCATTATTCCTCCAATGCTCTCAGGGCCACATAAAACAAATCTAATTCAACTTCCATACAATAATCTTTCAAATACTTAACAAGAATTATCATATACCACCTTCCAAGTCTTCTCTTCTACATCCCTATTTCTTCAGATGAACTTCATATGCATAGTCTAGTTTCTTTACCTTCTGCTCCTTCTCCTCTGAATGTTCTCCAGATTGTCAGTGTACTCCCTAAAACATGGTACCCCAAACTTAGACTATGATCTGCTCTGGGTAGAATAAAGAGCAACTTTTGCATCCTATATTCTGGACCCTATGCCTCACTTGGATTTTTGTTCCCAGAATATGATAGGAAATACTTAAGATTAGCAAAATATTGGCAATCTACAGAAGATTGTTGCTATTATTGTTGTGTTTAAGCCCTAAAAAACTGTGATTTATGTCCTTAGGTAGCTATAGATAACAGAAATTAAGTATACCTAGGATGTGACAGACATATTGATTATTTTTCATGAGTGGAAGGAGTTGTACCAGTAATGAAGCTGGAACTGATGGTGAATCAGCATCCTAAGTCAGAGCAGGGCATGCTGCCCAATGAACCAGACTTGATTTTGTTGAGGTTTTTTTAAAATGTAGTGTTTTTTATAAGGTACAAGCATAAAAATAAGGATGATGAACACTAGAAAGAAGAGCAATAAGCTTTTTCATAGGATTTTAGGTTATTAAAAAACTTTACAAACAATACATACTTTGAACAGATTTATGGAGAGCATACTATTCAATCTGCTCAGATAACCAAGTCAGTAAGGCTCAGAATACATGTTCCTCCCCTCAGTGACAATATATCTACTGAAGATGAATTGGATATAACTGATATGACATAAGCATAGTAAAGGGTTGTTGTTTGGTGGTTGATTTATATCTTAATGTTGTATATGTCGTAAAGGAACAAAAAGTTGAGTGGGAATACAGGAAGAATGGAAACATGAAATTATATTAAAGGTAAAAAGTACCAATTAATGAAAATTTATGAATGCCAGCTATTGAGAATTCAGCCCCATCACTCCCATGCCTTAGGAATGACTTAGGACATTCGTGCCTAATTGTTTGTAGATCAGATCACCTTGTTGAATTCAAGTCACCTAGCTAAAGTGAAGTATGTCCTTGGATCTTAAAAGCACTGTCTACTGTGATTGCCATAGTCAATGGTATTTAAAGATGTTGAAAATGTAAGAGGTACCCAAAGTTTGGAAAAGGGCAGATATTCTGATTTTTTAAAGGGGGGAGGAGAAGAAAGAACAGAATCTACAAACTATTGGCCAGTGAGCTTGACTTCAATTCCTGGGAGAATTCTAGAATGAATGATTAAAGAAATGGTTGATGAATGTCCTGAAAGAGAAGAAATGATTACAAAGGGACAGTGTAGCTTCACCAAGAACATACCTTGGGGGCTGGGGTTGTCCTTCTGTATCCCCAGCACTTAGCACAGTATCTACCACAAATCAGGCACTTTGTAAATGTTTATTGATTGACTGATATCATACTGACAAATAATTTTTTGGACTGGATTAATCAACTGGTAGATGAGGACAGTGCTACAGATATAATTTGCTTAGATTTTAACAAATCCTTTGATAAAATATCTAATACTGTTCTTATGGAGAGGACAGAAAGGTATGGATTAGATGATAACACAATTAGATGGATTCAGAAAAGATTAGACAGACAGACCAGAAGAGCTGTCAAAGAACAGCTATCAATAGTTCAGTGTCAATATAGCAGGAGGAGTACACCAGGGAGTGATGCTTGACCCTGTGCTGCTTAACACTTTTATCAATAACTTAGACAAAGACACAAATTATATACTCATTTCTTGATGACTCAAAGATGGGAGGGGTAGCTAACACACTGGATGTGTTATCAACATCCACAAATGACCTTGATAGGATAGAGCATTGGGTTAACTCTAATATAATGGAATTCAAAAGGGAAAAATGCAAAGTCTTCTACTTGGGTACCAAAAAATCAACTTCACAAGTATAATATGGAAAAGGCATGGAGAGCCAGCAATTATTATACACAAATTAACAATTAACAAAAATATCGTAAAGTATTAGTGATCTAACAGCTCAGTATGAGTAAATAATGAAATGTGGTAGCAAAACTAATTCTATCTTAGACTGCATTGAGGGTCATAGCTTTCAGGAATAGGAATGTAATAAGTCTACTACATTCTGCCTTTGTTAGACTTCACCTGGAGTTCCTTTCTGGGTACCATGGTTTAAAATGCCATTGAAAAACTGGAGAGTGTTAAAAAAAATGATAGCTAAAAATGGTGAAGGACTTTGAGTCCATGGTATCAGTAGATCAGCTGAAGAGCTAGGAATGTTTAGCTTAGAGATAAGAAGACTCAGAAGAGACATGACATCTGCCTTCAAGCATCTGAAGTTATCATGTCAGACTAGAATTATTCAATTTAGACCAGATGGAAGAAGCAGGAGCAATGGGTGGCAGGTGCAAAGTGGCACACTTAGGTTAATTGTCAGGAAAATCTTCGTAACAATTAGAGCATTCCAAAAATGGATTGGATTGTCTTGAGAGGTGGCAGACCCTACCTGCTTGGAGGTCCTCAAGCAGAGGACCAATCACTACCAGGTTTGTTATGGTGGAGATTACTTTTTGTGTATGGGTTGTACTAGGTGGCTTCGATAATCTCTTTGAACTCTGAAATTCTAGGATTCTGGAATTTTGTGAATGGTTCTGGCCAATCCAAAATTAATCAAGAAGCAGGCTGATGTTTGGCAGGAAGTCTTGGTCCACCACAAAATAAGCAGGAAAAAATGAGACTTTTAAGTAGTTCATTTTACTTTGCTTTCAATAAGCATATGACCTCCTATAAAATATTTACAAAAGTTGTGCTTTATCATTAAAATGATGAATATGGAACCAGTGAAAATACTATGCAAGTAAGATAAGAATATAGAATGATGGTAAAAATGATCTTCCATTATATATCCTGCTCCACGCACTCTATTCTATATTTTAGCCAATTTGTACAACTTTCTGACCCCTATGCATACTTTGGACTTTTCCATTTCTGAATTTTAGCTCATGCCATTCCCTGTGGCCTAAATAGACTTAGTCTCAAACCCCTATGCCTTTTGAAGTCCTACCAATATTGATTCCTGGCTTATTATAGATTCCTTTTCACATACTCTGTAGTACAACCAAACTGGCCTTCTTACTGTTCAATCTACAAAACACTCTGTCGCCTGTCTCTGAACATTTGTATATGCCATCCTTCACGCTGAAAATGAACTCTCTCCTTCCCTCTGCCCCTGAGAATCCTTAGATTCCCTCAAAACTCAACTCCATTGCCACTTCCGACTTGAGGCATTTAGTGACTCCTCTCTAACATTGCCTTGCATTTATTTTGTATCTCTTGTGTACCACTTTTCTTCCTTGATAGAATGTAACCTACTTGAGAAAAAGAAATTGGCTCACCTTTCTCTTTATAACCCCAGTGCCTGGCCCATGGGGATAGGGATAAGAACTAGAGTTGTGATTTCATTGACATAGGGTAAGAAAAGTCCTTCTCCAAGGCAAGTTCGGCAGCTTAAGTATTTAGAGTGTTGCCTAGAGGTTAAGTGACTTGTCCAAGGTCACACAGCTAGTACGTGTCAGAAGCAATCCTGGCTTTGAGTCACATTCTATAACTACACCATCATGCTGTACACAAAAGACAGAAATACTATGGGTAAGTCCTGAACCAACCTGATCTAAAGTGTTCCATCAGATCCAATTAAGTTGGGTTCAACACAATTTATATACCTAAAATTATATAGCTAAAACCCACCATAGCCCAACATAATGTCTTCCTTAATCTTAAAACTAGTATTTCAAGTTTTCTCTCTCAACTTTGTTGACAATTACTCCTCACCTTGATTACATAAGTAGCCTATATTGCTAATTTCCAGATATGAATAGAGCTGTGATGGCCTTGGTAAGAGGATATTGAATAGACAGAATAGACATTTCCCATATTTGCCATGGGAAATCTGGCAGTGAGATTCTAGATGACAATTTACAGTTTTACCTTCATTTATATTCTTGAAACTGTAGTGTGGAATTAAAATAGGAAATATGAAACAATGTCCATACTGAAGATTAGCTATTCAAAACTGGGAAGCCAAGTCACTGACTCTTATTCAGTAACCTTCCTAGCTATTGTAGCTTGCCTATCTCCCTTCCATGTACAGGGGGAAGCTAAAAGAAGAGAAAAAAGACACAATAGAAAAGCATCACTATGTAAAAATATCTCCCCAACACATTCCATTAAAGATAAATTTCATTTAATACGCTGTTTTTTTAAGTGACCACCATTCACATATTCCTTTGAATTGACCTAAACAGATTATCTCATGATACTTAGCTCATACTCTCCACATTAAGGTAATGAGAATTTTAATTGGGGTAAGGGGAGAAGACAATAGACAAGAGTAGAGTTAAATTGCTAATATCTCTTTTGTATGATATAATTTTGCTTCTTTGAATGCCACAGTTACAAAAATGGGAAAAATGAATTTAATTTTTTTGAGACAGTTTTTTGAGTTAGAGAAGAAATCTTGAAATCAAACATCTCTGATAAGAACTTAATATCTGGGATATCTAGGAGATTTGCACAACTTTTAACTCTTCAAGAAAAAAAAAGTTGGAAGGTCTTTTGGAAAAAGATAAATAATGTTCAAATAAACATGAATAAACAGTGGACTGAGGATGGAATCTATAGTTGTCAGTCTAGAGAAATTGCAGAAAAGTATAAGAGTTGGCATAGTTATTTCAACAAAAATATAAATATGTTGCTTGTGTGATGGCTTTTTTTAAGGCCATAGGATCATTGATTTAGAGATAGAAGGGCCTTAGATATCATTTCATCTACCCTTCACATTTTGTATGAGGAACCAAAGGCCCACATATTTAAGTCACTTGCCCAAGGTCACAAATTTAGGATGCAGGACAGCCAGGATTTAAATGAAACGACTCTCCTCTATACTATATTCATCCCCAAATTAGACCGTTGAGTGGATGACTCTGCCTTGTCATTCCATCCTCTGCTCACATACCTCACCAGTCCAGAATTAGCATCTCTCCTAAGCCTCGTACAACGGGGGACATGAACTACTCAACATCTGAGGGGGCGCAGAGCTAACATGGTTGAGGATTGGAGGGTAAGTAGATCAAATGTCCCCATGATTCTAGCAACCCCTGCCTTGACTGGCAAGCAGAACTATATTCATCAAATGCCCCATCACTTTGTATATACTTTTGTTCTCATTCTACTTCTTATTTAGTGATGGATTTTTTTAAAAAAAAATTGTCATTGCTACTGCAAAGGGCCACATTATCTATTGCTTTATGGCTCAACTTGGAATTTCTATGATACTGTTTTGCAGGCCACCTAGTTAATCTTCTTTCCCTGGCCTCTTCCATATCCATCCATGTCAGCCCCATTCTTTCCGTGTCTCTATCTCACTCTAGCCTACCATTCTAATGTGACTTCTGGAACGCTCATTGTGTTGGTAACAAATTGCCATTCACAGTAGACCATGTCCTTACCCCAAATAGATTTTTTTGTGTGTTTTATATTTAAATTAGCATGTGCACATTGTTTCCTCCTTAAAGATAGGAACTAAGCACCTATCGAATTGCCCAGAACTCAGCAGGTACTTAATAAATGCTGGCTGAATTGTAAACAACTTAAAAAGATCTTATTTAATGCACTGGTCCTAATAATAGTGATTATTTTCTTATTCAATTTTTTAAACCACAAATTTTGAACCTTTGCAGTAGTAAGAGGAAAAAAACTATTTTTAAAATTCTGTTGAAAAATAGACCCCAAAATAATTGGTATATCTTTGAAACTTCAGAGTGGTAAGAGGAAATAATTTTAAAAAAAAGTCCTGTTGAAAAAGTAAAAAAAAAAAAATTCTATAGTTTAGATAACATCTCACCATGGAAATTTCCTCCAGTGCAAATGCTTTAGGAACACATGAAATTTTCAGATTAGTCCCCTGAGCTCTTGTCTATCCATCAAATCTGACTTTGTTAACTTCCTACTTTGTGGTGTTGCTCCTGGTTGTAAGACATTTCCAGAATTTCATTACTGCCTCAGTTGAATTCAACCAGCAAATTTGTTTATCTATAACACTGTGAATAGTTTTTATTTAGTGTTATGTTGAGTCACATGTATAGTATGTCACTTTAAAAAATAACTTAATACCCACTACTGCTTTCATTTTAAGATCCCTCAGGACATTCCTGAAATAAGAAGTTTCATTTCAATGAGATTTTCATAAAAGAAACATAACTAAATGTCCTATCTTTATTGAACAAAACCAGCATGATATTTATCACATTTAATGTAAGAAACCTTAATCTACTTTATACATTTTCATAACTAAAGAATATTTGTGAATGTTAAAATCACTTGGTTAAAGAAAGAAAAACCAACACATCAATAGAATCCTTGGGTCACAAAGCCTAAATCACAGAATCAATCAATCAATAAAGAAGCATTTATTAAGTAACTACCAAGTTCCAGGTTAGGTTCTGGGAATTAAAAAAAGTGAAACAGTCCCCACCCCTCAAGAAGCTTATATTCTAATGAGGGAGATAGTGTTTACATGTAAGATAAAGCAATGATACTTAGATATACAGACAGTCACAGGGGGGCTACACAAAATGAAAATATCATTTTACAGATTAGGTAGCTGAGGTCTTAACTTGGGAAGAGACTTGTTTAAGGTATACCTTCTTATAAAGCTAAAAGTGCAATGCCTTGAACATAATAAATTCTTAATAAGTTAAAATGAATCTTACTGAAGGTATTGGAAGATGTAATAAGCAGTGTGGTTTCTACAACCAATAAGATTTTCCTAATGTAAGTAAATAACGTAATCCATTTTGAAATCTGGAATGACTAATCCTAAAAAAATTAAAAGAGAGAGAAAAGAAAGGAAAAAATCCGCCAAATGCTGTTATGTAGGCTGAAATAGTATTTATTATTGGGTGATAAAAAAAAAAACTTTAACTTTTCAGAGACTGGGAATTAAAGTTAAAGCTCATCCAAGGGCAATGGAAAGGCAATGGTGGGCTGCCTAAATCAACCTGATTACAAGGGCAGCATGTTACCAACCAAGAATGATGTAAGCGAGTTGACACAAATGATATTATCACAGTGGAAGAGTGGAAAATACATGGATGGAGAAGTTGGGCCAGTCATGTAGTCAGAGAGAGAGACCAGTTCTATTCCCCATCTAATCCATCTATTATCCAAAGAACTAGATAAGGAGGCACCCAGAAAGCTGGATGAACACCCCGCCCCAGAAGATTTACTGAAGGATATAGATCAGTTGAAAAGCCACAGATGGGTCATGATCTCTATCATCTGAGGGAGTACCCACACAGATAAAATGTTGGATCTATTAAAGTATCAAATGAAAAAAAATATGAAAACTCTTCCTACTTTTATGCCTGACTATTGACAGCCCAAGCATTTCATAATGTATGTCATGACAAATTATATATGTGTGTTAATCCAACTATGACAATGGCCTACGACCAACATTTGTTGTCAAATTATTTCAAAATTAAGACTCAGTTGCATACTGAAAAGGCATTTTGAATATTCTGTTCCAGAAATGTTGAAAACATGGGATTTAATTAATATTACAGTTGTTTTAAAAATACCCTGAATCAACACCCATGTTTCCTGAAGTACAGGACCTCTTTATAACAGGGACAGTGCTCAGTTCTTTTATTTCATATGATACACAGCTGCACCAATCCTGTCAGGAAACAGGCCACAGGAAATTCTTAACATTCTGAAGAAAAATCTCAAGATGTGGGACAGCTCTTTTCCGATGATTGTCCAACAGATATTTACATCAAACTTTAAATGATTATTAAAATATTATTTTTACTTAACCTCTTTCGCAGGTATAGACCTCTCTCTTTTCATAAAGACTCAATGTTACTTTAAAAAATTTAATTATATTCAATTTTTCCTCCCACACATACAAAAAGAAATAATAAATTAGGTTCAAAACTATGGATGAACCCATAATGCAAGGTTTTTGGAAAATATGCCTTCATAATGTCCTGTGCTATTTGTGTTGAGAACTCTAATTCTTGCATATATAATTCCATTATACTTTTATAAATCAGGGTTTTGAAAATGCTTTTGAACCATTAATATATTTTCCTGGTTAAAATTCTTTGAGATGTTCTTAACAAGAGTCTTAGATAATGAATTTGGGCAAACTCTGGAACAGTCTTTACAGTATTATCATTCTCATTAATTTTCAGAACTACCCACTGTGTTGAGATGATTGTCATGGGCCTAAGACTTCAATTTGGCTAAATATTTTTGCATATATTTCAACATATAAGTAACTAACAGATGTGTAAATGTTAAGTTCCTATTGAAGAAATGGTTAAATGTATTTACTGTAATCTCATAATTTTTTTTGCTACACTAAATCTTTTCTTACTATTTATATATATATATTTTTTTACTTTTGTCTGAAATGGCCCCAAAGTCTCCAAATCCCTTCAAAGACTACAATACACAAAGGTTTTAATACATGCCTGAGGTAAAAATTTATGTTTTTTTTTAAAGGTATCATCAAGCAAACAAAAGCCACCATTCAGTGACAAATAAAATGTTACTCTTTACTGAGGTCCAAAATTAGCATCAAGCACACACACTAAATTTTTCCCCTAAGAAGAGTTTTCCATTCACATTCTTACTTGGCTGTAGCAATCTGACACCCACCCCTCCCCTAAAGAGCCACCAAATGAAAGCTGTAGCTGAAAACAATATAACTTTGAAAAGAATTAATGCAGATCATATATGGTATCTTACTTTAGTGGAGTTTACTCTTTTTCTTTCCCTTTTTTGTGTTATCTTTGAAGGCTGCTTCTGTTTCCATTGTTTCGTCTTTTAGCATTCACATATCAGAGCAATAAGTATTTCATTACTGGTTTATCTGTCCAGAGGCTTGAGAAGCAGTAACAATTAACCCTCCCTTCACAGTGATTGATACAGGCTTTGCTTTCAATTTGTTCCACTACACAGATCATGAAATTCTGAATGCAATCATCCTCATTGACCTACACTTTCAAACACACAGCTACAATGAGATGAAAGTAATTATTAAAAGGAACACAGGACTACTGAGAACTGAAACAAAGTCTTTAAAAAATCTTTTAGATGACCTTCTGGTAAAATTGGCAATATTTGCTGTTAGGAAAAATAACAGATAAGGGACATGATCAGGAAGTATCCAATACAGGCCTACCAATGTGTTATGAGGATTATACTAGGTAAAGTACCTATTTAGATGATATGTGAAACCATAAGGAGTTTCTGTCACTCTGGAACTACTGGAAAAATGGCATTGAATTCTAAGTATTATCATTGCCCTGTCCTAGTTTTAAAAGTATTTTTTTAAAAGAAAAGCAATGTGCATGTTTTTAAAAGGGTCTTAACTTCTTGCTTTATGCGGAAAGATGGTCACAGCAAGGGACCAAGAATGTAAAAGCAACAGTTAACTTCATCAGATGGGTTACATACCTGAGCCTTATTTCTCTCACTGTATCTGAAGATTCACTGTAGGAAATGAATATATTTTTCACAAACCCTTGAAAAATAGCTTCAAATAAATATTAATCTCCTGCAATCGATGAGGAATGGAAAAGGATGGGTAGGAGAGTGCGGTGGCTATTGAGCTATATTAAAACAAGGGTTGCAGTAAAAGAAAATCAGGGTAGAAAACTATGCAGCTGCCTCAGGCTCTAATCACAAAACAGTGATGGAGATGAACCAATACTGCATGGATTAGCAATGAATTATTTTCAACTATAATCATATGCCTGCATGAAAGAGAGGTAAAAAACTAGCCATTACTCAAAGGCTGATCTGCAGATCTGAAGAAAGAAAAAAAGAGTAAAGTAAAATGGGAATAAATTTATATGCTAAACTAAGTCAGGAAAATAATGAAAATCTAAAATGTTGTTACACTTCAAGTAACATTCTATTTAATGTCTTCCCTGTACTATATAATGCTAAGTATTTACATAGTACAAACTGTAAAGTTCTTGGGTTAGAGCAGGGTTAAATGAGTGAGATTTCCTGTAAATCAGGAGCTGATATTGTTTACCTGACAGCCTCACTTTTCTTTCTTATCCTTGCCATAAAATCACCCCGCTGGTCAACTTTCAACCCCAAATAGTAATGTATTTTAAAGTATGCAGTTACCAGGGGAAAATGTCATATTAAAAAGGAATTTAAGTTCCTTTGGCCCATCTGAAAAATTCACACCAAATGAACTGTTAGCACTAATTTTGCAAGGCAGGGAAAAAAATCAAAAGTGCTACTCGCAGAGATTCCTGAGATTCTTACGAACAGACTGTTTAAATGAAGAGCACTTTCATCAGTAGAGGAATCCTCACGTTTCTAATGTCTTGCTGTGCATTCTGCAGGTTATAGTAGCAGCTGGTAGAGGTCATATATCTTTTGTGAGCATCCCAAAAAGGCTCGCTGCCAGACTGTTAAATTATGAATAAGCAATGAACAAAAGAATGCAGATACGGTGGTGACAAGATAATCCAAGCAAATTTATCTATGACAAATTTCACAGGATTAACAAATTACATTTACACAGAACAATAAAAATGTGCAAAAAAAATGATGAGCCTACTTTTTCCTAACAGCATTAGTAAAACAAAAAAGGCACCATTCCACTGCACATATTTAAATTTAACTTTATCTAAAATAAGACATTTACAGCATGCTGAAGTTATTGTTGTAACATCCTTTCTCATTTTAAGTAAACATCAACAATACTGTATGTATGGTATACAGGCATGTATCTAAATTAGAGAAACCACATGCAAAAGTTGCATGCGTATCCTATCTTGACACAGTCACAGGAAAGCAGTTTTATGTACAAAATGTTTCTCCCTTAATCAGTGCAATACATATTAATTATGGGTCATATTATTTGTTGAGTCCTTCATGTCCTAAAGACCAAATAGGTATGTTCTGTCAAATATTCATTCTTGGCAATTGACCTCATCAAATAAATTCTGTGCAATTCTAATGAACAAATCAAGATATCTAGATGGAGATTAGAAAAGTCTTAAACATTACTTTAGGAAATGAGATTCAGAGATTTCTTTGGTACATTATTACTGGATTTACTGTTTTAAAAAGAAATCCCTTCATATGCCATTGCTGTTACAACAAGTGTACATGACAATTTTCTTGTTAGCACAAACCTGAGTACACGTCATGCCCCTTATGAGGTAAAGCTCCCATCATCCAAAAAAAAAAAAAGCTGAGGTATTTTCAATAATCTAGACTTATGGATAGTAAACTACTATCTACTACTCTCTACTAAAATTACTAGTAAGGATGGTAAACTACTTTTTAAAATAAGTGATTGTTTCCTGAGTTTTAGTTGTATTTAAACTAGGTACCAAAGTCAGATCACTTTCATTCTGCATGAAAAGACTGATGATAATTAACTACTGCCACCCCTCTTTTACTCATGCCTCTTGCTCACTCTTTTAGGGTGTCTCCCTCCCATTCCTTAATACTTTACTGGAGTCCTTCATGATATGGGTGATAAAGAACCCCAGTAAAGCTTTATGAATATATGAAGCCCAGGGCCTTCTAAGATTCCACATACAAAAGTCTGGTTTTCTTAGTTTAAATGTGATTATTACCTTAAGACATACCAACAAAAACTTAGAACTTTCAGGTGCTAAAGTATTTATCTATCCCTTGTGCCCCTTTTTTAAAAAAGACAACTTTTTAAAACTTTTGCTTTGTCAAGGAAATAAAAATTGACAATACTGCATCTGAAAAATACAAATGCAAATGAAGCATGCCTTCAACAGTGACAAGTTTACTCTTCATTCTTCAGTGAACAGAGATACAATCAGATATTAAAAAGTTTCCTGAAATATAGTTCTGCTAAATCACACCTTAGAAATCTTGCGCCATGTCTGACCAAACTTAGTTGGTCAAAAAGTTGATACATGACAAAGAAGTCAGGCAGAGACAAAAGTTTTCAGCATCCATAGTCTCTCAATGGGCCTAGGGGTGAAGGGAGAGGAAATCAAGGAGGTCATTGTTTATAACTTTTAATTGGCTCATTTTTTTATGTAATGATGAGTATAGTTTACTAATAGTGTGAACTCCTATAACTGATATTCCAAATTATTATATTTAAAATTATGTCCAGAAATGCATAGTTGTTTCCCCAATCTAAATGATCTCTATATAGTTCCCTTTGATGCTGTTTCTGTTTGCCAGTGGCAAATTATTCTAACCATAACTTTCAGACAAACTTATGAGCCCCTAACTTATAGCACCAGTAGTATACACAGTAGTCAAATTGATCACAAAGTCACGGAAATAGGCATGATTAATGGATCTACTAAATTGAGTATGTGTTGGTTCTGCTACTCTGTGTGCAAATACAGCTATATGGAAATACCTTGGATAGATGCTGGTCAAGACACGCGCCCCAGGCATCTGACTCAAAACTACCAAAGCAAGAAAATTAATAGTAAATGATGAAGCAGTGCCACCAAAACAAAGAAAAAAAACTAGCCTATCTCTGGCTCGACATTGATTCACACTGTTGATTCACTCTATGATTTTGTAAACTATTACTTTCATGCATCAAAAGAGATTACCTGATATCCTGAATGCCCTCCCAGGACGAATGTATGGCAGACCTAGACCATTATTTATGGTATTAGGAGTCTCTGTCTTAGAAGGTTCTGCACCTTTCCTTCAAAAATCCCTGGCTTGAGACAACTAAGGTCAGACTCTAGATGCTACATTGGGGTAACTTTCTACATCCGCATATACTACTTATTTTTATAAGGTGATCCTATCACAAAAAATCTTTTCTATTGTCTATTATTTTGCTTATAGATACATAGAATCTTTTCTTCTTAATTCTACCAAAGCATCTCAAGCCACTTTGTTAACAAATTTTAACTTAAGTGTTTTACAAATCAACTGACCCACTCCTAGATCACATTGACTAATGGCATAAGAAACCAATCTCAGAATGTAATAATCCTGACTGCCAGTCTTGCGCTCTAATTATTTTATTATACAGTCTTATAGAAAGAGAGGGATGTCCACAGGATCTACTAATACAACTTGCATTCAAGGTAGATATTTTCATGGGATGGAACAAACACTGAGCATACACTAAGAACCATCATAATACTATGCCCAATAAATTCTGGTGAATGAATGAATACTAGGAATCTATGAAATGGACACCGTGTGAAATAATGAATCCTTTTCTTGCTCTTCATAGTTTTAAAATTAAGGCCACAAATATCCCCCTTAATTAGATAGAACTTTTCCCACCATGCAAATCTAGCCACACAAAACTATATAAGGAGGGTTTGGTATTCTCAGTACTATAGGTATTTTGGATGTACAAGCAATCACTTTACTCTTACCAAGCTATATCCTGTTTATGCACTGTAGTCTTGCTAATATTACTACAGATTATTCTAACTATGTATGGTTCTATCAAACTTAATAGTCCAAACATCCTATTCACACTAATGGGGCTTGGTGCAGTAAAAAATAACATTCAGTTACAGTTGGTTTATTATGCTGTCCAATGAAGAAAAAGATTCACTATTATGAAAACACAAAATTGGCATTAAATGAAAAGCAGACATTAACATGTTTCCTCCCAAATTCTAAATATTTTTATCAAACATGTATAACTTATTTGAAGCAATAAATCTGAAATTCCATTTTGTTAAACTTTTATAACATTTAAATTTAAAGAGTGGGCTTATAACAAAACTGTTTCATCTTTTCCCAACATAATAAATTTTTCAACTAAGTTTCAGCCAGATTCAACCTGAAGCAATTAAAGATATGTCTACACAACACCTAAACAAATGGCTTGTCAGTTTAGTCAATACAAAATCAATACAATCAGTCAAAGTGGTTAGTTGCTGTTGCATAGGCTCCCAACCAGTGAACTCACTACATGTTCTACCTTTCAACTAGTTCTTATGCTGTGCTAACAGAGGGTAATAGTTGTTATATTCTCATAGGTGAATCCAGCAGAACTCTGCAGAGGGAAGAGGCTCACAAGAACTTTAGGAAAATAAGAGGAAAATTAAGAGTTGAATATTTAATGCTATTATAAAATACATTGTGGGGAGACCTGTCATATAACATGTTATCGAGTGATTTTGAAAAAAAAATTGGACCATTTTCCCATCCTCTATCTCAAAAGGTAAACATCTATAGATTTGGGGGCAAAGATTTTAATTAAAAAAAAACTAGACTATCTGAATATGCAAAAAATATTAGGTTTGGTTTTTTGTTTAAAGAATATGAGGTGCCTAGCAAGGGAAACAAAATTTCCATAAGACTGGCATTCCTAAAGTCCAGTTTCAAGCCAATGTGATTTGAAATCTCCAGTGGATCACAGGCTAAAAACTGAGGCAGAGAGAAAGAGTCAAGGGGTTAATGGAAATTCTGACATTCTCTTAAAAATAGCTCCACTACTGGGTGCTACCATTGTGACACTGTGTTAAAATTAATGTAGCACAATGGAGGAGAAACTCAAAATTAATACCCCTAAAATACCAAATTGTTCCATTTCTTAGGACATATTTACTGTGCGACATATTTCTCACAGTATTTGTTCCTGAAAGAGACATTAACTTCACATAACTTAATAAGAAACAAAAAGTTGTATTTTAAATATCCAAAGTAAATTGGGATCCCATTAGGCATTGAAAAAGTCCCCATATACATTTCATCTTTACCAAACCTTAATCAAATATAAATCCCAACTAATGTCAATTCTAGGGTTGTTTTTAATAACAAATCAAAACTAGAGGCTGACATATTTCAAATTTTGTATAGCTCTATGACTAGAAATCCATAAATCAGAAATCAGAAAGGATGTTGTAATGTGGGAGGGTGCTATTTAATAAAGGTCATTATAACTTCTGGCTCTAAAGCCATAAGATCTAATATCCTCTCTGGTAGCTCCATGATATGCTC
Source organism: Trichosurus vulpecula (assembly GCF_011100635.1). Taxonomy (NCBI): domain Eukaryota; kingdom Metazoa; phylum Chordata; class Mammalia; order Diprotodontia; family Phalangeridae; genus Trichosurus; species Trichosurus vulpecula. Next base: position 202,179,012 of record NC_050580.1, read on the forward strand.
ATGCATTACAGTTCTTGTTGACAGTCTGTTGCCTTGGAAATATTTCATTATTTCAGTTTTTTCCATTTGTAGACCCTTGGCCTTGTGATATGAAGGCCACCCTATTTCATATTTTCGATTATCATTTAAGCAATCTTGTGGAGCTATTTATATAAAAGCAAGTGTTAGACAATGCATATCATCATTTATCACTGCTGTGTTTAAGCTTATGCTGTAGAAATACCCTTCCCAAAAGAGGGTTTTTTTCCCCTTTACTTTAAACCAATAGTGCTATGATACTATGATACGCTTTGCAAACTAGCACAGGCATATAACCTGTATGACACTTCTGTCTCTCTAATTTTCTTGGTTATATATCCACAAAATGAAAAAAATGCCTAGGCTAGGGTTATCTAATCTGCAGCCTACCGAAGTTTTAAAGAAATCCATCTGAGTTTAAACATAATTTCTTAAATTGTTCTTTCAGGATCTACATAGGTAATATGAATGCTCAAGAAAAAAAAAATTAAACTACACTTGGACTCAACCAAGGGCAATGGCAAGGGAAAACATTTTAATCCAAATTTTGACTCATTATCAATATATGAGAATTCTTTTGTAGTGCATTAATACCTTCCAGTCAAAAAAAAAAAAGAAACGTGATTTTAAAAACACTTTTTCCTCCACAGGCTTCTAATTTTTAGTTTATTTGAACAGTAATAAATGTTCGCTAAAGCAGCAACTCTTATGAAATCACTAATTTGGGGTCATTTTTTGCTCACAGAGCAAAACACAACCTTAAAAATGTCACATAAGAAATACTCTTTTTAAAAACACACTTGTATGCAACAGTTGTCCTGAAAATATTATTAAAGTTTCAAGAAGAAGATGGGCATAAATGTTGAGAGGAGAGTACTCTGCTGGAGCAAATAACTACAAAGAGCAAGTTGCTCCTTTACAAACCATCTGACATCTCATTTCTTGATACAAAAATCAAATCAACTGACACATGCAATGTTTATGCTTAAAGTGTTAGGAACCTTTTAAACCCTGATCACAAAGAGAGCCCTTAGGGCACACAACTGTTTGGATAGAACAGGCCAAGTTTGTAGTTATTACCGTTTTAAGAGTGTAGTTTACAACTCCTTCCTTCCTTTCCTTAACATCACCCTTTCCTTTTCCCCTTTATTACTCCTCCCACTCCCCACAGGGTAAGCCTACTCTGATCCAACCTTTAAAATGACAGCATCAGAGCTGAACAAGAAGATGCTATTAAAGGGCATTAAATTAAATACAGTATATCCTCCTACAACTTCAATCAGAATTTCAGACCAAGTGTTATTTAGTTCAGCTCTCAAGTGGAGCAGAATAACAAATCGCGCACTTTGATTTACCTTCTTCGAATGCCAAATGGAGACAGGTGATAAAGAAAGCACTCATGCACAGGCTATGAAGTTTCCCCTAGAAATTAATTCTATCTTCAAGATTCCTATCTCAGAGAAATTCCCAAAATGGCACACAAATATGCTTCTGCTGGAGAGATTACTGGAGCTGTCCCAGCAAATATACTCACTACTAAACACAACACTGGGTTTAAAAAGAAGGAAGGAAAGAAGGAAGGAAGGAAGGAAGGAAGGAAGGAAGGAAGACAGGAAGGCAGGCAGGAAGGAAGGAAGGAATGAAGGAAGGAAGGAAGGAAAGAAGGAAGGGACACTAGTCTCCAAACTGTTTTTTGTTCTCTCAAAAGTTTCATTACACTGATATAATCATGCTAATCAAATAATATGATGAACTCACATTTAAAAACAACTAAATTTGATTATATGGTTTCTAAATGATAAAACCTTTAGAGTTTCTTATGAAGTGAAAATTTCAAACCAAGACACTCGAGTTACCTGATGATCAGTGATATTTAAATAGAACAATTGCACAGATCATGCAACATGCAAACACTGAAATAGGAAATATGTGTGTGTGTATATATATTTATACACATACACATGTGTGTATATATATATATATATATATATATATGTATATATATATATATATATACACACACACACACAGATACAACCAAGAATAACTTTTTCACTGCCCTCTTCAGTGGTACCGAAGTGGTCAACTGACTACCCATCTACTTCTGAAGTTATAAACATCTATCTATATTAAGACTTAAAAAAAAGATACTCCTTGATATGAAATAAGACAAGTTTAAGAATGTAATAATGCCATAAAAGCTCTTTAAAGCGTTTAAAAGTCTCCCTGTTAACTTTTGTTGAAAACTTACACGTTAGATAACGTGTGGCCAAAAAATAAAAACTGTCCCCTGATAATTAAATTTTACAATTAACCACAGGATTTCCTGGCACTTCCCTCTCTGACTTCACTTGTAATTAATCCTGAGGAAAGCAATCAATCTACTCTTGGTCTGTATCGGGGTATATGTCTGACTGCATTTCTGTTTTCCCTTGAAATAAAAGGGTGGTATCAGATGAACTTCAAAATAGCTTCCCACTAAGCATTTCCTCCAACGCAGGGTGAGAGAGACTCACTTTGCTTAACCCAATCTGCTATATGCAATTAATGACATTAATGGGACCAATTAATAATAAATGGGATTCCAAACAAAGTAGTCTGGATAGACCGCAGAAGTGAAAAACCACTGGAGAGATAGGAGTTTAGTCGTTCTGAAGTCTAACAATAATATTAACTTGGATAGTTCCCTATATTTCGAATACAAACTCCTTTCCCTTTTGATGCTCCAGTTTAGCTAGCTTCACATACACAGGCTGAGCCCCGTGCCTGGATATAGAATTCTCAGCAGAAACTTTTTGAAACACAGACTCCCCAAACAGTAACTAAAGTGGGACGGGGGAGGTGATGGAAGGGGCTAGAGGAGATTTATGCTCCAACTGTTGCCTGAGGTGTTTTGTGGTTTGGTGTTTTGTTTTTGCTTTATTTGTTTTGTTGGGGGATTGATACCGAGAAGAGGAGAGCAGAGAGTGGGAGTGGCGAGTAGGACGAAGAAACCCACAACTTCATTTTGTTGTTTGTTGTTGTTGTCGTTTTAAGGATGCAGTTTGTTGTGCTAAGCAGAGCAGCTCTCAATCTCCTTCAGCTTGGCCTAGCTGCACTTGAACGGCACAACAGAGACGGCCCCTTAGCAAGACATTACGGGCCTGGTGCAAGCTTTCTCATTCCCCCGCCCCCCATTTGTACTCCTCCTCTCTGCTTTCCCTCCTCCCTCACCAACCCCACTCCCTTCCTAGAGAGCAGCTGCCAAGGGACCCGAGGCGGCGGCCCCGGGGATCCCCCAGGTTCTCCCCCATCCCCTACGGCTGCTCACTCATAGACTCCCCCCCCCCCCGCTTTCCCTTTTCTTTTTTTTTTTTTTCTTCCCTCAGCATGACACTCTATTCGCTGAGCCGGGGAGGTGCGACTGCTAAGCTACTTGCTGCTGCTGCTGCTGCTGCCGCTGCTGCTGCCGCCGCCGCCGCCCGCTGCCGCTGCCGCTGCTGCTGCTGCCGCCGCTGCTGCTGCTTCCGCTGCCGCCGCTGCTGCTGCCGCTGCCACCACCACTACTGCTACTTGCCGCTGCACCACACGCTGCCGCAGCCCCGGTATACAAGATGGGGGGGGGGGGCAGTTTGCTGGGGGGGAGCTCGAGCTAACTGGCCCCACGAGCTAGCGGGTTATCCGCAAGCTTGGAGACATCCTCCCCAGGAGCTCCCGGCCCAAGGAGGGGAGCTGCAAAGCGAAAGGAGCCCGCCCCAGCAGCAACACCAGCGACACCAGCAGCAGCACCAGCAGCAGTTGGGGCCGCCTCCGCAGCAGAAGCACCACCAGCAGCAGCAACAGCAGCAGGTTCAATAAACAGAAAAGTGTTACCGTTCTCGTCTGGAAGGATCCTGCTGAAAGCTTGGCTTGGTGGGCGCCATCTTCCTGATTTTTTTTTCCTCTCTTACTTTTTTTTTCCTCTCTCTTCCCCCCCTCCTGATTTGGGGGTGTGTGTGAGGGTGGGTGTATGTGTGTAAGTATGTGTGTGCGTGCGTGTGTGTGTGTGTGTGTGTGTGTGTCTCAGCAGCAGAGGCGGCGGCAGCGATGGTGGTAAGACAGGAAGGCTACGGAAAAGTAGTGAGGCCAGAGCATTGCGGGCGGCCGGAGGTCCCCTCGAGGTGCAAGTGCCCCCCGGCACAGGTTGCTGCCTCCTCGCTTAGCGCCGCCGCCGTCCATGCGCCGCAGAGCGCAGAGAACCCGGGTAGCTCCGGCTCCCGAGACATGCCCAGCGCAGAGACAGGCGACCGGCGGCGGCGGCAGCGGCGGCGGCGGCGGCGGCGGTGTTGGTGGTGGTGGTGGAAGAGGAGGAGGCGGAGGAGGAGGAGGAGGAGGAGGAGGAGGAGGAAGAGTAGGAGGAGGAGGCGGCAGCGGCGGAGGCAGCAGCAGCAGGGGGAGGCAGGCGCACAGCACCCGCGGGCAGCCTGGCCCTGGACATCGCCCCCTCTCACACACTCACACACAGACACACACGCACACACACCCTTGGTTTGGCAGCAGGTGTGACACACACGCCACCGGCGGGGTGCAGCTGGGGCCTAGGCCGGAGGCGAGGGGGGGGGGTGGAGAGGGAGGCGTGGAGAAAGCTGGGGGAGGGGATGGAGAGGACAGAGTCAGGGGTTTTCTGGCTTGACCGCTGTGAAAGTATTTCTGGGCATTTTCCAGCTGCTTTCCCCCCAGCGCCGCTGACTCTCTGCTCTCTTTCTCTCTCATGTGTTAGGGGACGGGGAAGCTCCGCTGCCGGCGCAACAACGCCGCTCAGTTGCAGTTTCACACACTTCCCTTCTCTGGAGTGTCAGATTCAGGGGAGGGGGGAAGAGAGAGAGAGAGACAGAGAGAGAGAGACACTCATAGGCAACAACGGAGAAAGAAAGGAGATGGGAGACACATGCTCCAAGTGTGCATTCGAAGGCTGAGAAAATAATGTATGGTTGCACATATCTAAGCAAAGTGAACCAGCTACTTCCAGTCTGGGTTCGGATACTTTTATACATACAGTGTAGATGCACTTTGCAAGAAGGTGCTCCGTCAGAATAAGGGAATGGCATATGCCAAAGCCCATGTGTTCCTCTGGATTGTGTGCGTTAGTACTTAGCCTGGAAGGGCAAGTTTCTGTTTGTGAAACCAGAGTACATCTGAGTTACCTCACATGCAAACACCTCTGTGAACTGAGGGGGAAGAAGGAACTGGGACACTATATACGCAGCTTGTTGCACAGGGGGTACAGCTGTCATATGGCACCATACATACAAAATGAGGTTTGAGTAACACTCACCCTTTAGGGAGAGAGGACTGAGAGGGAGGGAAAAGAAACATCTGAAATTATCGTCCCTTTACTAAGATTTTTAAAAATTTATGTTAAATCTAAGAAAGAGTCAGTTATACTCTTGGGCTTGCGAAGGGAGAGATTTCAATAGGGTACCAAGACACCATGACACTTGCAAGATTTTCTTCAGGAGGAAAATCTACAGGTAGGATGGGATGGAGAGTAACTTTGAAACTAAAAGAACATTGGAGTTAATGGGCCAGCAGGGCGGTAAAAAAAAAAAATGGCAATTAGGAAGTTTGGCAGTAAGTACATTAGCCCTACAAAAGAGGCTTTTCTCACCAAAGATGACAATGCAAGGAGAGGCTTCTGCTTACTTGAATTTTCATCTGGGCTCTGCAAGCCCCTGTAGGCAACTTTCCTCCTCCCTGCCCTTTCCAAAATTATGTTGTCTCAATACTCAACCATTTTAGTTAAATAAAATATCACCATGAATTTGTGTACACATAAGCTCCCTCCACACACCGAAAGACTAATATAAAGATTAATCCTGTGAGAACCCTGCTCACAAAGTAGGACAGACTTTTACACTTCTCTGGATTCTGTAGCTTGAACCTTTGCTTGTTTGCGTTCCAGATGAAATAACAGAGTGCAGAGGAGGTGTTTTTCCCCCTTTACATGCAAAAGCACATTATATAATCTATTTGTTTCATAGAAACTCTAATTCCCTTCCTTAAATTAAATAAAACTATGAAAAGTAACAGGTGTCATCCCTGCTTGGCCAGAAATAGAAAGAAGGTAACCAAGGCAGCTACAGATTTCAAAGATACGGTGGTGTTCCACAGCAATAATGTAATAATGTCCCCCCAAAAGGGTAATAGTTAAGTATATTCTGAGCAGAAGAGGTGTTCAGGGGTGTGTGTGTGTGTGTGTGTGTGTGTGTGTGTGTGTGTGTGTGTGATAAAACCTTAATCTGTAAACTGTAAATGGGATTTGGGAGTTTGATGGACCATTTGTCTTAAGTCACAATTTCAAGCATTTTCCAGGGGTCTAATCAACAACTTTAATACACCTCAACAGGTGGAAGGGCACTAGCTAGGTTCATAATTAACCCAGAATTTTGTTCTTGCGTGACTATATTTCTGTAGTGATTTTGAAAGCAAATGATAACACCAAACTATTGAAATCAAACTAAAGCACTGAATATGCACTTTGCTGCCCAGTTGATACATTACTGGCTTGCTTAATCTCTCCAGAGACTCTTTTCATTTGTCTAAAAGACAATCTGACATTTCTGACCCTTGACTTCCCCACTTCACAAACCAAACTATTGTGACTGTTGCCTGTACTTCCTAGTTAGAGTGACCGCCAGTTCCTATTGTCATTTAAATGTTTTATATGTGACAAAAAAATCATACAGGGACCATGAAAAGGAAAACCACTAACCCAACTCTTTTCTGGTCCTTTATATTTGAAAGCTTCCCAGATCTTTTGTATTAAATGTTCGGGTGTTCGCTGGAGTGAAACAAGACTGAAAAAATTTGAATCCAAAGTCCCCTTGGTTAGAAAAAGTAACCAAGCATCCTTTTGAGTTATTTCCAAGAATGTCTTTTTGAACTTATTTTGCAATAAGCAAAGTATATATAAAAGTCTTCTGCAGGATACTTGAGATAGTGAACATCAACTTGGAAAATACTCAATTTACCTTACTCTCAAGCCTGATCTAGTCCATTCACTACTATTGGGTAGGAAATAGAAAATAAAGGAGAATGATAGATTGATTATCTTTACCTTTTGGTTCAGATTGTGTTGGTTCAACTAAAGTTCTCAAGCCAATGAAGTTTAAAGTATAATGTTTTTTAAAAAAGCTGTTCTTTGATTTATGTGATATGCATGCATTTAAAGCTACATGTCATTGGATTTTTTTGTCCCATATCTATGCAATTGTGGGAATACAAATATTTAGTTTAACTTTTTCCCCCTTCTTTCATCTCAATGGCACAAAACAGCATTCTGCCACCCCCATGGAATGTTTTAATTTCATTCTAGATTATTAGTTTTCTCAGCTGCACTTTTGTGGATTACAGTTTCATTAAAGCCTTGGACCACCTAAATTCTTTTTAAAGAAAACTTTAGTGTTCTGGGCCAGTTGGTGGGTTTCTTTTTTCTTTCTTTCTAAGGTGAACTGAATGTTAAATGATTTTTGAGACATGTTTGTGGCAAAAATCTATAACGGTTTAAGGCAAAATCAAACTAAGAATGGCTTTGAACTGCATTTTCACTTACTACTTATTCTAACTTGGGAAGATTTGCTTCCTAACTCCCTGTCTGTGCATCTTACACATTTGCATTATAATGCGTTTAAGATGAATACTTCACAGTGCACAGTAGACTCGGATTTCATGCTGTATTTCCCCGTAGTAACAGGTGACATGATAACACTATTATGTAGAATTGCAAGTCGGCAACTACACGTGAAAATCGTTCCTATTCTGTTTGAAAACAAATTATCAATCAGTCTACCGTGATCAATTATACCCCTGGCTGCCACTTAGAGCGGGATCTGTCCCAGGCATTGACATTGAGAAATTCCGCTGGAAGGGAATGGGATCCCAAACTTTGCCAAGCACCTGGAACCGGATCTAGTACTTAACTGAGAGTCGACTACTTTGCAGGGGGAAAAGAGGACTAAGCGGTCTGGTGGTAAAAGAGTATGTGGACCATTTTACTTCTACGATGCACTGGAGTTCTTTTTAATCTGAATTCTACCCCCCCCACACACACACACACACTCGTTTTCTTATATTAAGAAATATGTATATATAGCGAGGAGCTCGTTGATGTATGTAGATATGCATTTATGTTAAAGCAAACAAAACAGAAGCAAGTGAATATTAGAGACGTCGCCCACCCTCCCACTCCCCAACCTTGAAAAAATAAAATCCCAGCCCTCTCGTCCTGACTACTCACCGCTGTTGGTAGGAAGTGATGCCCTGGACATTTTGCGGGTTGCCGTTGGCTGCCGTGGTAGCTCTTCCCATGCCTGCCCCGGCCGGTACCCCAGCAGCTGCCCCGCCGGCTGCTGCGGCCGTCACCTGCACGCTGAAATCCGGGAAGATTCTGATCATCCCCGCGGCTTCAGCACCCGGGCGCGGCGAGTCTAGGCGAAAGCTGACAGCGACTCTCCCTCCGGCGGCGGCGGCGGCAGCAGCGGCAGCAGCAGCAGCAGCGGAGCCAGGCACCAGCCTGCAATCCCATTAGTGAGCGGCGGCCACTGTGAGCGACTAGAGGGAGAGAGACGCTTTGATCTGAGCTAGTAGGGTGGAGGGTGCTGGGAGAAGGAGGTTAGGAATGGGGGGGGGGGGGGGCGGGAGGGGATCCTGAAGATTTGCAAACAGGGAAACGTGTCAGGGTGTTTTTTTTTTTTGCGGGGTGGGGGGAGGAGGGAAAAGGGGGAAGGTTGGTTCTTCCCCCCCTCTTTCTAGTGGTATTGCTACCAGAAGCTATTGCTCTAACGCCAGATCCCAGCTGAGAGCAGGAGGGGGGGCGGGGGGGCGGGGTAGGTGGTGGTGGTGGGAAGGATGTACAGAGAGGGTTTGCAATGACTTGGACGGTGCAAGGGAATGATGGGCAACGAGGTTGCCTTTTCTTTCCCGCCCCCCTCTTTTCACTCACAGACAAACACACGCGCGAAAACCAAAAGTGCAAGTCTTAGGAAGGTCTCTCTCCTCCTCTCTCCACAGAAATAACAGTAATCTAGAAACGTTGTCGCCGAAGAAGACAACCTGGACTATAGTCTGTGTGCATAAAGCCCACCCTCTCGGTCCCCCTGGGTCCTCTTCGCCGTCCCCTTTCCGTCGCAAGAAGAGCAGTGGAAATCAGAAGGTTCGCGTAGCTCAAGTTCTCAATAACTTACTGGTTTGCAAAGGGGGAAATTTTAAAAGGAGCCGCTTTTGTGCAGTGGTAGAGTTTGTTCCCACTATAAGAACTGGCTCTTCTCCCCTCCTAGTGTGCAGCAATGTTACTGCTAGTCAAACTTGTGAGGTGCGTAGTGTGTATGTAAAGGAATGGGGCGCTGCATGTACCCCGATGCCTCCTTTACCCCAACTACACTCTTTAATATACATCCATTTCTGCTGATTAAATAGGATATTCACAGCCAGAACTTAAGTGAACTCGGCACATTTATACCACCCGAGAAACAAGAGGACAATAGCACGTGCATAAATCTCGGTTTTTCCGTGGTTCTTGTCCCCATCTGGTTTGGGGGTGGTGGGGTGGCTAGCGCGTAAAGGGAAAAGAAGCAGTCGTAGGATGCCACAGAGATACTTCTTGAGAGAGCAGAGAGATGGGGAGTGAAAAGTTAGTCTCTTACATTCCAAGTGGGTGGTAGGGGGTTTGATTTCTCTGCCCACCCCACCCCCAGCCAGACCCCCTATCGCCAGACTTCCTCTTTCTTTCTTCTGGCATGCAAGCGGTTTGTCTGTTCAACGGGGAAGTAAGGAGTAGAAGGGTGGGAGGTGATTAGTGGAAGGAGGCTGGTTCTCGGGGCTAAAAGGTCGACTGTGGTGCAGTGTGAGACTATATTTGCAACGGTCCAGCCAGAGGCAGCCTTACTGCGCACCGGCCACCCCCCACCCGTAGTTTTTCTGCTGCAGATATTGTTTCCCTCTTCTTCCTCCTTTAGCTACAGCGGACCAGAGGAAAGGGGTATGGTGTGGAGCTAAGGGGGTGCGTGGTGGAGGCGTTGTGGAGAAGTGGCATTTGCGTCCAACGCCTGAGCCACAACTTAGGCTCGGCGGAGCGCGGTGACCGAGACCCGGGTGCCCCGGCAGCTCAACCAATTGCGGAATACCAATAGAGGCTGGAACTCTGCTGCACCTGCTTAACCCTTTGAGCTGACGGGGGGTAGGGGGTGGGAGTGGAGGTGGGGGCAGGAAGGAGGAGCAGTCAATGGGAGGAAGGGACCAATTAGACAGAAAGACGTCTCAAGGACTGGGAGCAAGAGGAATCCTACTCTAACTGGACCATTTGGAAGACATTCGGGATCCAGACACCTGCCCCCTTTCATCCAGGACCCGGGCTAGAGGATCTCCTTCTTTCCCTCTGTGGCTATAAGGAAAATGAGAACTGCACAAAGGAGCATTCTTTTACACGTTTGCGCCCAAGCCGTCCTGGTCAGTCTCTGGGATCCCCAAACCTTTGCAGGCCCCAGAGGAGCTAGAGAAGGATCTCCCCACTCACTAACCAGAGCCACCCCCCTCCAACTCCCCGCCGCCGAAGAGAGCCCCCACGCTGGCTCTCGCCAAGAGTGCAGCTGCGTTTCCATTTTATTCTCAAACAAAATGCTTTGGACGGCAGATAATACCAGGAGATATGAAACTGGTTAGTCCCCACATGTTGCACATAAAAAGAATCCATAATGAGCATCTGTGGGGTATGGAATGGATCCCACGAGTTAGCTGAAGATCTTATAACCTAAGAGCTGAGGTGCCTAAGTGAATTACGGCTCTCTCCTTCCACACAAGGAGGATTAATTTTCTAGTCCACTGATATTCATTATCCAACCTTGTTTATACTTTGGGGATGCCAGTTGTTTAAGTACCAAAATATGGAGTGTTTCAGGCTAGGTACAGGCGAAAGAGCTGTTTTTGAAAGGGTATTCTTACAGGCATAGCTTCTCACTCAAACTCCCATTAAAATGAGCGTGGCTTAAGGAAAGGTATAGGAGAGGTTCCCTTCCTTCCCTTTCCCTAAATGTCTTTCTTGTAATATATGGGCAAGGCTCTGATAGACCCTTTGACTGCTTGTCATAGCCCGGTAAATTAAAAGGTAATTCTTTGACCAACTTCATTGTAGCTTAGGGAATCTGGAAAAGTCTGAGATGCTTAGGGCTTAGGGGGAGTCCCTCTTTTCTGAATGCCTTGGTCAATTCTTGGCAGCACTGAGCATAGACCAAACCATTACAGGAAAGGGCCTGAAAGGAGTCTAAAATCAACTCCAGTTGGGGGCTGTTTTTTTAACAACATTTGTCTGAATCATTGGTCCACTATCCAAAGGTTTTGTACCTAACAACCCACGTTTGGATTAACCAGTTAGTTAGTTAGCCCTCTTACAGTAGGAGGCCTAGTTTCTCCATCTGTGTTTCTAGTCCTGTAATGGAATGGAAGATTCCAAGCAGTATCATCTTGTTCCACAGGCAGTATGATGTGCCAAGAGAGCCAAAAGGAAAAACCTCCATTTGGCCAAGAAAACAGAAGTTCCAACAAATGAGTCTCGCTGTAAATCAGTTCAACACAGTGTAAAAAAACATTATGAATTTCTACTGTTTATTATTTAAATCACAATACTACAAATACAAGGGGTAGGCATTATATATCTTTGCTATTCTATAAAAACAATTTGTAAATGTAAAGACATGAGATCTTACTGCTAGAAGAGATCTTTCAGGTCAACTAATTCAACATATTCTTTTTACAGATGACAAAATTGAGACCCAGAAAGGTTAGAAAACTTCCCCAAGGCCACAGAACTAGTTATGGATAGAACTGGTATTATTCAGGTTTTCTGAATCCCAGTATACAGTTCTTTCCTCTACATGCTGAGGAAGGGTAGATATATTAACCATGTAGACATATATTTGTTCAGACCTGTCACTTCTTTGATGTAAGGAACTTCCTTTACCCGCTCTGATGACTGTAAAACCAGCTTGTAACTTACTACTGGGAGCAGACAGAAGTTAATCAAGTAGCCCAGCTTTGCACAGCTGGTAGCCTTCAGGGGCAGGACTTGAAACCACTTCTTCCTGAATCTTCTGGACTATCCACTACTTCACAATGAATAGTTATTCTTAAAATACATTTTCTTCTCCCTCCTGCCTTTGAAGTTAGGCAAGCAAAAACTGTCTTGGCAAAAAGAGAAGGCAAAGTCATAAATTACTGTCAGCTTATGAACATTCTCCTAGCAGAAATAAGGGAAGCTATATTGTTAGAGACATGCAAATGTAGTCTGGACGAAGCTATGCCAAGTATATTTTTGATTATCAGAATAATAATTCATGAATGAGAGGCAGGATAGTAGTACTGTCTTCAAGTCAGAAGTATTTGGGTTCAAGTGCTTCTGACACATTATTAGCTGTATGACTTTGGGAAAGTCACTTAACCTCTCAGCTAATCCTTTAAGATGATACATTAGAGATGAAATGAAGATCTGAATCTGTGTAGGGAATTCCCAATGCCAAGTGAAGTTACAGATACAGATTAAAAAAAATCAAAGAGCACAATTGAACATTGGATTTGGAGTCAGAGTACCTGGCTTTGAGTCCCAAGTTTGATATTTTTTAGTTATATGACCATACACAAAGCAACTGATCTTTCTGAGGGTCAGTTTCCTTATCTATTAAATGGGGGAATTTTTGCAATACCTACCATTCATGATTATTGTGAAGAAAGGATAATATAAACCTCAAAGTGCTATATAAGTGGAAATAATTTTTCAAAGTTTCTCTGAAATATATATATATATAGACAATGTGTATATATACATATTTACTTAATATAGTTCTTGCCCTAAAGACACTTCATAATCTAAAAAGGAGCTTATAGATTAAACATAGAGAACTAGCTCAGTAATGTGTCATTACTGAGCCTGTGTCAAATTTTTGCTGCCAAATGTATAATTTTGTATATATGATTTACACCCTAGAAAATTTTTTTTCCTCAATATCGTGCACAAAGTTCTCACTCATATGCACCTTGATCTTCATTAGACAACTCAAGTGAAATGCTAGTTTAGAATCTCTTCATTAGTCACAAACATATCTTCTCTCTGGTTGTTCAGCTAAAATTTTTGTCAGATTGCCAGATAGTATTAAAATATATTCCTAAAGTTGTTTTTATATTGATTAAAGTACTCAATACCCCACTTGATCAGTGCTATTGAAACATGAAATTTAATACATTCCTTTTTTAATGATAAAAACAAAAATTAGAAACACAAGAGCCTATGCTGCCTTTATAGTGCCACAACATTGAGGAGATGCTGATGACATACCCACACTTATCACAATTACATATTTACATCTTCATCCTTGTTGTCAATGCTCTATGGCACCTTTTTCTCATAGAGGAAAAATATCTCTTCCCTAGAAATTCATTTCCATTTACTTAAAGTTAAATGGTTTGACTTTGAATTTTCATTATCTGCTGTGGGAAGGAGCCTGTGACAGGTACTAGAGAGGATGCTACAAAGCTTCATTGTATCATCTAATTTTTGCTTCACTTTAGTCAGATATCATTTAGGGGAAAGTAAAGTACTGTATATAGAACAGGATAAGCTAGAACAAAACAAGGAGGAAATCAAATGGAAATAGGATATATAATGAATCACAGTAAAATGTCTTTCATCTCTGAACTGTTGGATTTTTAAAAAATACTGATAATACAATAATGAGAAAAATTAAACACTTTTTATCATCTGTAAAGGAATTTGTGTCATTGGAGAATGTATTATTTATATTCATGTGAGACTTATAACAGCATCATAGTCAGGAAAAAGTTGTCAACTAAAAATTAGGCCACTCCCTATTAGTGAAGTGGGATGTTCCATTATTTAAAGGTGTTAAATACCCAATTTATGCAATTTTACACCCTACCCCCTTTTTTTCTTTAAAAAAAAAAAACACTGAACACAAGCCATTGTATTTGCTATTACAACCAGCATTATTCTTTCCTCAGAGAAAAGATATCTTGATATCAGGAAAGCAAAAATGGCAGATGGGAAGCAAAAGAGTAGCACTTGAATTTTTAGATGAAAGGTCTCTGAGACAAAACAATCTTTAAAAAATCATGCTGTACACAAAATATACATGTTTGTAGTCACATAACTTATATGTGTATGTCTCTGTATAGTTTCTGTGTGTCAGTGTATGTAAAGAATATTGAGAGATCTTTCTATATTAATACTACATAGATATCAGATGCTGAAATATCTCAAATATTATGCTAAACAAATCCTCATAGGACTTTATAAATGCATAGCAAGGAAAAGAAAGATTTAGTTAGAAAAGAAGAAAATCCTTTAGTTATTTTTCAACTCAGCAGTGGACACTAGAGGAAGAACAGTTTTTTGGGGGGGGATAAGGGGTGGAGGATTTTCAGAATTACATTTATTTCCATTTTTATCTTTTGCTAGTTAAAATACTTACCAATGTATTGTAGCTTTTTCCCCAAGCCTACACAAAGCTGAGAAATCTAGCTAAAACGTATGTTTATTTGCAGCTTAAACTAAAATGGAAATAACTATCTTCACTTAAAAAAGATTTGTCTTTATACAAAGAATTCATGCCTTTAGTTTACTGTTAGCTATGATTATGCCTGTTCTTACAGAGCATGGATTTTTCTATAAGGCTTTTTTAAACTCTACCGTTAAATCTGATATCAAGAGGTTACCCAATTCTTTATTCCAATGTGATGTCAACCGTTATTGCTCTAAGTATAATCATGGTTTACAATTATATAATACTTCAAAGTGCTAAATATACACTATGCCCTGTGATCCTCACAACAACCTTTTAAGATACATAGTCAAGCATTAATCTCCATTTTATACATGAGGAAATGTGGAGTCTAAGAAGTGAAATGACTTTTCCAAGGCCACACTACTAGTGAGGCATAAGGTGGGGACTCAAACACAGTTTTGTTTACCCTTAATCTAGTCCACCAAAAGCATGTGCTGTAACTCTCACTGCTCCAAAGGAGCATCAGCTGATAAACTAAGTAATTCTGCAATTGACAGTTTGTCTGGGTCGTGGTGTAGGTACAGCTTTTATCTAAGCTACTTTGGATGCTGGATAACTTTGGTTGCACATATGGCTATACCCATGTCTGTGAACTATTTTTTTATAATTAGGTTTTATTGGAGGTGATGACATTTTAGTAACTTTGTCTTCAGCCTAATAGGATGTTTGCTTTGAACTTTTCATTTTCTAGTCAATTTGTATCTGGATTCTTAGCTGAACTTTTCACTTTTCGACAGAATGTTATAACGTTGCATAGACAGCCACATCCTAAATAAATAGAAAGGCTTTCTATCTTTCCAAATACTTTCCCAACCTCTGTTTTTACTGAACACTTTTATTCCCACATGTGCACACTTATGAAAGAGGATTGGAATTTAGGAAAACTGAATTCCAATCGCTGTTCCACTACTAACACAGTGAGTAACCTTGGATAATGTGCTATAACTTTTCTAAGTCTCATTCTTTTATTTGTAAAATGAAGTACGAGCAGCTAGGTGGCACAGAAAATAGAGTGCTGGGCCTGGGGTCAGGAAGACCTGAGTTCAAAATCAGCCTCACATTCTTATTAGTTGTGTGACCCTAGGCAAGTCACAAAACCTTTGTACTTTTTCTGATTCAGTAGTAAATGTGATGTGAAACCAAAATCTCCTACTCTAAAATTCACGGTATCTAATGATTTTCTTCAGAGGTAATGGGCCCACCTCATAAAAGAGTTATTGAAGCAGAGTTTGCATTGCCACATTAAAAGTATGGGGTAAAAGGAACCAGGTGGGTGGTTGATAGACTCTAAAATCTCTTCTAATTCTAAAAGTCTATGATTCTAATCAAAATGACTTGTGAATATATAGGTCCAACCATTCATCAGATCATCTTTATATGGAAAAATCATCTTTATATGGCAAGCAAAAGATGATACTTTGATCTGAGTGCTATACTCCTAATATGCTTTGACAATCAATTTTTAGTCGGAGATTTTCTGCATATTTTTATCACTGTTTTTTAAAAGTGGGTTTCTAAGATTTGTTAAAAATGAAAAAATATCCAACATCTATGAAAAATAACTTCACTTTCTTAAAAACAGAGGTGACAATCTAATAATAAATGCAAACCAAAAAGGAAAAATTTATAAACTTAAAATAAAAAATTAAGATTTAAAAAACAAACTGTCTAACTTATGGCTATGTCTATACAGAAACAAATTGAGTGACCTCAGTATAAAAATTGTTGAACTCAATTCAAACAACTTTGGTTGTGGGGTTTTGTTGAGGGGGGGGAATGTTTCATATCCAGCCAATTTTTTCACATAGTCGTGATTAAAGATTATTTAATATAGATCAGACATAAGTAGATATTATAAATGTATATAGCTATCTAAGTACCCTGGACAGCTGCTCAGGACTCACACCAAATCTGAAGAGAACAATTGAAAAGGAAAAACAAAAGTTAACTTTCTATTGATAATTATGGAC
Organism: Trichosurus vulpecula; assembly: GCF_011100635.1. NCBI lineage: Eukaryota > Metazoa > Chordata > Mammalia > Diprotodontia > Phalangeridae > Trichosurus > Trichosurus vulpecula. The sequence goes on from NC_050580.1 coordinate 202,195,582, forward strand.
AATCAAAAGTTCATCTCAGAAGGAAGACCAATTTCCTTCCAACTAATTATTGTCATAATGTGCAGCTTAAAAATTTCTCTTCCAAGACATTGAATTTCCAATAGCTTGCCACCACTGTAAGGCATGAGCAGGCATCAGTTCTGAACATTTCGTGAAGGATGAATCCAAATTACCTTATTTATGGAGACAACTTTTTAGTGTCCCATGCTTCTGGGAGCAACATAGCAAGATATGTATCTGAGATACATTATTATTGTGTCTTCGTACATAGCTAGGAGACTAAGAAAACTCCATTTGAATCCTGGTCATTTAGGGTGAGAAATTACTCCCTTTTCCCTCAAAATGATTTGTGTCTTTTTCACAGCCAAACAAAGCAAGCTATAAAAATAGACTAGGACCCATTGCATCTAAATCAACTGCACAAATTTCAGGGATTTGCCAACCTCATTTTGCTTGTTTTTGCAGACTGAGGCAAGATATTTTCACTTTGAAATTTCTCTGCTGCCAATATTCCTAATTACCATCATGGCTAATTATACCTTACCACATTTTCTGACTTTAGTGAGGATAAGAATTGAAATGATAAAATGCATTTATGAATTCTATTTGAAAATGTTTTTTCCTACACCTTACAGAGTAGTCCTTGATTATGTCCTACTAAAGAAAGTGGACTAACGTGACCAGAAAAGCATTTTCCATTGAAGTATCTAGAAATATGGTTTCAATAGCCTGCTATTGAAGTCAATGGCCTAATGTTATTAGAAATAAATCTCCATTGAAGTGAATGAAGATTAATTTTCAATAGTATTTCATTGAAGTCAATGGGCTAATGTTATCAGTTTCAGAAGTGAGTTTCCATTGATGCAGATAGAGATTCATTTCCGATAGCAAACCATTGAAGTCAAAAGGAAGAAGCGCTAAGAGTTTAACTGATAGAATGATGATTGTAAGTGCTCCATTTTCTTTAATAAAGAGGAGAGATGAACTTTTAAAAGATTTCATAACAACAGGATATTTGGTTCAGTAAAGTGCAATTTGGAGGTAAAGTATGCAAATGTTAAGCTTACATGTTCTTTTATGCTCTCTGCAGTGGATCATATATAATTTCCATGACAAATACAGAATAATGTAGAAAGGAGAAAGTATCTTTTTTAAGGAAGACCAAGATTAGTCTCTAGTCAATACTTCCTTTGGGGGAGGGCAATTCTCAGGAAAAACAGACTCTTTCAGGACAGGATATAGTCTTTCGATGAGGGAAAGGCTGTAGTCAATAAGCATTTGGACAATGGCAGAAACATGTTTTGAATTTTCTGATTTTTTACCTTTTATTTTGTAGCTCTGAACAAAAATATTCTCTTATCTGTAGAATAATTTGTTTCCTTGTCCAACCCTTTATCAAGACTGGATGGGTTTGGCATATAACTTTACTAATTAAATAATTTTTATTTGACTTTTAATTAATTTGCATATAGGTCACAAATTTTCCTTACACATCTCTTTCTACATTACAATTGGTAGCTTCAAGAGGATAAGTGAAAATCCTTTGCATAAATATATTTAAAATTAAGCTAAAGAGTATAATGGAATTCTATTATGTCATAACTCATCATTACATTGATTCAAACATACTGTAAGTCAAATGATGTCATCCTTGAAACATAGAAATTACAATAATTTCTAGATATAATATGGCTAGCCTATTTTCACTTCAATTCAACAAAACACAAACTATTTACAAGGTCTTATTCTCTGAGGATACAAAGAAAAACAAAAGAAACAGTCCTTGTCCTCAAGGAACTTACATTCTACTGGGGAGATAGATAACATGCACAGAGATGAATAAATATAAATTATGCGAAAAACAATTTCAAAACATTGAAAGCATTGACAGCTTGTGGGAATAAGGGGATCAGTATGTGCCTCCTTAGCAAATAGCATAAAAAACTATACTCTGAAGAAAACTAGGCATTTTAAAAGAAAGAAGAAGAGCATTTCAGATATAGGGAATAAACTGTATAAAAACATGGAGGCATGAGATAGAATATCATATACAGAGAATAGATTGTAAGCAAGTTTGACTGGAATAGATAGCACATGAGGCGAAATAGAGTAAATTAAGTCTGGTAATACAGGTGGGAACTAGACTGTGAATGGTTATAAGTAAAAGTAAGTTATAAGTATAACTTATACTTAAATGTGCTCAAGTATAAGTTATAAGTGTTTTGTATTTTAACCCGTAAACTACTGGAAACCAATGAATATTTTTGAGTGGAGGAGTTACATGGTCAGAATCATGCTTAGGAAGAATACTTTGGCAGTAATGTGGGGGATAGATAGGCTAGGATAGGGTAGGCTATTGCAATAATCCAGGTGAGAGGTGATGATGGCCTGGACTAGGATAGAGGCTTTTTGAGTGAAGATAAGGAAATGGAGATGAGATGTTATGTAGGTAGAATCAATAAAACTTTAGAAAGTGATTAGTATGTGAGGATCTGATAACTCTGAGGTTGCAAACTTGGGTGATTAAAAATTCTCAATGGAAATAAGGAATTTGGGAGGAAAGGGAGGAAAAATATAAAGTGTTTTGTTTTAGAGATGTTAATTTGAAATGCTTATGGGTCATCGATGTGGAAATAATCAAGTTTAGGGTAGAGAACCTGCAGCCTTGAGGCCACATGTGGCCTTCTAGGTCCTTGGGTGAAGCCTTTTGACTGAGTCCAAGTTTTACAGAACAAATCCTTTTATAAAGGGCATTGTTCTGTGAAGTTTGGATTCAGTCAAAGGGATGTACTTGAGGACCTAGAGGGACACATGTGGTCTTGAGGCTTCAGGTTCCCCACCCTGATCTAGCTGTTATCACTACCCATAAAGAATATGTAGAGAAGAAGAGAACTTTGTGAGATATATACACTTAGTGGATTGGAGGTTGATAATCTCATCAAGGAGAATGAGAATGGTCAGACAGGTGGATGAGAACCAAAGAATGAGCAATGTCATGAAAGGCAAGGAATGAGAGAGTAAGATAAAAAGTTGATGACTATGCCAAAAGCTGCAGATAAGCCATGCAGAATTGGAACTGAGAAAAGGCCTTTGGAGTTAACAGAGATTAGAGACCGAGAGCAGATTTCCCTGAGTGAAGGGGTCAGAAGTCACTCTACAAGGGCTAGAGAAGTGAGTAGGAGGTAAAGAAATAGATGCAAGAAGAAAAGAGGGCTCTTTCAAGGATTTTCACTTTGTAAAACAGATTTTCTACCTTCAGAGGTAATTAGGGTCAAGTAAAGAATGAGGTACCCAATTATATGCCAATAAAACTGATAATCTAAGTGAAATAGATGAATACTTACAAAACTATAAATTGCCTAGATTAACAGAACAGGAAATAGAACCTTTAAACAATCCTGTCATAGAAAAAAGAAATTGAACAAGCCACAAATGAGCTCCCTAAGAAAAAATCCCCAGGATGCCTGTCAATTAGGAAATATATGAACAAGTTATGCTATATGATTGTGATGGAAATGATGAGGGGATTATTTCAGAAAAACCTGGGAAGTCTTATCTGAACTGATGCAAAATGAAGTGAGCAGAGCCAAGAGAACATTGTACACACTAACAGTAACATTATGTGATGATCAACTATGAATGACTTAACTAGTCTGATCAAGACAATGATATAAGACAATTACAAGGAACCCAGGATGAAGAGTACTATCCACCTCCAGAGAGAACAATGACAAGCTCTGAGTGCAGGTTGAAGCATATTTTTTCTTTTGTTTCTTTCTTTTTTGTTGTTGTGTTTCTTCTGCAACATGACCAATGGGGAAATGTTTTGCATGACTTCACATGTATAATCAATATCATAATATTTGACTTCTCAAGGGTTGGAGGAAGGACAGGAAGGAGGGAGAGAATTTAGAACTCAAATCTTTTAAATGAATGTTAAAATCTTTTTAAAACATAATTGGGAAATAATTAATGAAATAAATAAAATGTATTTTTAAAAGAAAAAATCCCCAGGACTAAGATGTACAAGTGAATTCTACCAAGTATTTACAGAACAATTAATTCCAGCACTATATAAACTATTTGAGAAATAGGCAAAGATGGAATCCTACCAAATTCCTTCTATTAACACAAATATACTTTTGCTACCTAAACCAGGAAGAGCAAAAACAGAGAAAGAAAATTGCAGATCAATTTCCCTAAGTAATGTTGGTGCAAAAAAATTTAAATAAGATACTAGCAAGGGGACTACAGGAATATATCAAAGAACATACACTATGAACAGGTGGGATTGATAACAAGAATGCAGTGCTGGTTCAATATTATGAAAACTATCAGCATAATTGAACATATCTATAATGAAAAAACCAAAAATCTAGAAAAAAACTTTTTTTAAAAATTAAGACCTTTTTTATTTTTTAGTTTGCAACACTCAGTTCTGCATGATTTTGAGTTCCAAATTTTCTCCATCCCCCCCTCCATTCCTCCCAACCCAAGACAGCATGGAATCTGATATATCTTCTACATATAACTTCGCATTAAACTAATTTACACAATAGTCAAGTTGTAAAGAAGAATTATGACCAATGGAATGAATCATGAGAAAGAAGAAACAAAAACAAAAACGGAAGAGAAAAAAAAAGAGCAAGTAGTTTGCCTCAATCTACATTCAGACTCCATAGTTCTTTCTCTGGATGTAGATAGCTCTCTCCATCACAAGTCCTTTGGAGTTGTCTTTGAACCTTGTATTGCTGAGAAGAGTGAAGTCTATCAAGGTTAGTCATCATAGAATCCATGTATCTGTGGTTGTGTATAATGTTCTCCTAGTTCTGCTCCACTCATTCAGCATTATATCATGTAGGTTTTTCCAGGTTATTATGAAGTCCATATCTTCCCCATTTCTTATAGCACAATAGTATTCCATTACATTTATATACCACAACTTTTTCAACCATTCCCCAATTGATGGGCATCGCCTTGATTTCCAATTCTTTGCTACTGCAAAAAGAGCTGCTATAAATATTTTTGTACATATGGGTCCTTTTCCCACTTGTGTGATCTCTTTGGAATACAGTCCTTGAAGTGGTATTGCTGGGTCAAAGGGTATGAACATTTTTATAGCCTTTTGGGCATAGTTCCAAATTGCTCTCCAGAATGGCTGGATCAGTTCACAAATCCACCAGCAATGTAACAGTGTTCCAATTTTCACACATCCTCTCCAGAACTTATCATTTTCCTGTTTTGTCATTTTAGCCATTCTGACAGGAGAGATGTGGTACCTAAGAGTTGTTTTGATTTGCATTTCTCTAATCAGTAGTCATTTAGAACATTTTTTCATATGCCTGTGGATGTCTTTAATTTCTTCCTCTGAAGACTGCCTGTTCATATCCTTTGACCATTTCTCATTTGGGGAATGGCTTGTATTCCTATAAATTTGTCTCAGTTCCTTGTCTATTTAGAGATGAGACTTAATTTCTGCTTCCCTCCTAATCTTTGTTGCAATGGCTTTTTTCACAAAAACTTTTTAATTTAACATAATCAAAATTATCTATTTTGCATTTTGTAATGCTCTCTATCTCTTGTTGTGTCATGAATTCTTTGCTTTCCCATAAATTTGTTAAGGAAACTACTCCCTGCTCTCCCAAATTGCTTATAGTATCAGCCTTTATCCCTAAATCATGAACCCATTTAGACTTTATTTTGGTATACTGTGTAAGATATTAGTCTATTCCCAGTTTCTGCCCTACCATTTCCCAATTTTCCCAGCAGTTTTTGTGAAATAGTGAATTCTTAGCCCAGAAGCTGGATTCTTTGGGTTTATCAAAGAGTAGATTGCTGTAGTCATTGAAAACTGTATCTTGTGTGCCTAACCTATTCCACTGATCCATGCCTCTGTTTCTTAGCCAGTACCAAGTAGTTTTGATGACTGCTGCTTTATAGTACAATTTAATATCTGGTATGGCTAGGCCACCTTCCCTAGCATTTCTTTTCATTAATTCCCTAGATATTTTAGACCTCTTGTTCTTCCAGATGAATTTTGTTATTATTTTATCCAGCTCTGTAAAATATTTTTGGTAGTTCAATTGGTATGGCGCTGAATAAATAAATTAATTTAGTAAAATTGTCATTTTTATTATATTAGCTCAGCCTAGCCATGAGCAACTGATATTTTTTTATTTATTTAGATCTGACTTTATTTGTGTGAAAAGTGTTTCATAATATTATTCATATAGGCCTTGGGTTTGTCTTGGCAGGCAGACTTCCAAATATTTTTTGTGCCTACAGTAACTTTAAGTGGAATTTCTCTTTCTATCTCTTGCTGTTGGGATTTGTTAGTAACGTATAGGAATGCCGAGGGTTTATGTGGGTTTATTTTATATCCTGCAACTTTGCTAAAGTTGTTTATTATTTCAAGTAGTTTTTTACTTGATTGTCCAGGATTTTCTAAGTAAATCATCATATCATCTGCAAAAAGTGATAATTTAGTTTCTTCTTTGCCTATAATTTCTTTTTCTTTTCTTATTGCTACAGCTAACATTTCTAGTTCCAAATTGAATAAAAGGGTGATAATGGACAAGCTTGTTTCACCCCTAATCTTATTGGGAATGCATCTAGCTTATCCCCATTACAAATAATGTTTGTTTATGGTTTTAGGTAGATGCTATTTATTATTTTAAGGAAGTCTCCGTTTATTCCTATGCTATCTAGTGTTTTTAATAGGGATGGGTGTTGTATTTTGTCGAAGGCTTTTTCTGCATCTATTGAGATGATCATATGGTTTCTGCTAGTTTTGTTGTTGGTATGATCAATTATGCTGATAGTTTTCCTAATATTGAACTAGCCTTGTATTCCTGGAACAAATCCTACCTAGTCATAGTGTATTATTCTCGTGATAAGTTGCTGCAATCTTTTTGCTAATATTTTATTTAAGATTTTTGCATCAATGTTCATTAGGGAAATTGGCCTATAATTTTCTTTCTCTGTCTTGACTCTTCCTGTTTTAAGTATTAGTACCATATTTATGTCATAAAAATTTGGTAAGACTACTTCTTCATCTATTTTCCCAAATAGTCTATAAAGTATACATTATTCTTTAAATGTTTGATAGAATTCACATGTAAAACCATCTGTCCCTGGAGATTTTTTCCTAGGGAGTTCATTGATGGCTTGCTCAATTTCTTTTTCTGAGATGGCATTATTTAGAAATTTTACTTCCTCTTTTGTTAACCCGGGCAATTTATATTTTTGTAAATATTCATCCATATCCTTAAGGTTGTCAAATTCATGGGCATACAACTGGGCAAGATGATTCCTGATTATTGTTTTGATTTCCTTGTTTGGAGGTGAATTCACCCTTTTCATTTTTGATACTGGTAATTTGATTTTCTTCTTTCTTTTTTTCAATCAAATTGACCAAATGTTTATCAATTTTGTTTTTTCATAAAACCAGCTTTTGGTTTTATTTATTAATTTAATAGATTTCTCAATTTCAATTTTATTAATCTCTCCTTTGGTTTTCAGTATTTTTAATTTGATATTTAATTGGGGATTTTCAATTTGTTCTTTTTCTAGCTTTTTCAGTTGCATGACCAATTCATTGATCTCCTTTTTCTCTATTTTATTCATGTAAGCAATTAGAAAAATAAAACTTCCCCTAAGAACTGCTTTTGCTGCATCCCATCAGTTTTGGTATGTTGTCTCATTATTGTCATTCTCTTGAATGAAGCTATTAATTGTTTCTATGATTTTTTCTTTGGTCCACTCATTCTTTAGAATTAGATTGTTTAGTTTCCAATTAATTTTTAGCTTATTTTTCCATGGTTTTTTATTACAAATAATTTTTGTTGCATCATGATCTGAAAAAGATGCTTTGACTACTTCTGCCTTTATGCACTGGATTATGAGGTTGTACATGGTCAATTTTTGAGTATGTGCCATGTACCACTGAGAAAAGAGTATATTCCTTTTTATCCCCATTCAGTTTTCTCCAGAGCTCTATTGTATCTGCATTTTCTAAAATTCTATTCACCTCCTTAACTTCTTTCTTGTTTATTTTGAGGTTAGATTTATCAAGTTCAGAGAGGGGGAGGTTGAGGTCCCCCATTATTATAGTTTTGCTATCTATTTCTTCCGGTAACTCCCTTAACCTCTCTTCTAAGAATCTGCATGCCATATCACTTGGTGCATATATGGTAAATCATGATATTGCTTCATTGTTTATGGTACCTTCTAGCAGGATATAGTGTCCTCCCTTATCTCTTTTAATTAGATTTATCTTTGCTTTTGCTTTGTCTGAGATTAGGATTGATACCCCTGGTTTTTTTTTTTTTTACTTTAGCTGAAGCACAATATATTCTACTCCAGCCTTTTACCTTTACCCTGTGTGTATCCCCTTGTTTCAAATGTGTTTCTTGTAAACAGCATATTGTAAGATTATGGTTTTTAATCCATTCTACTAGCTGCTTCTGTTTTATGGGAGAGTTCATCCCATTCACATTCACAGTTATGATTACCATCTTTGTCTTTTTCTCCATTCTATTTCCCGAAATTTATGCTTTTATTTTTCCCTTCCACTCCTCAACAGAGTTTTGCTTTTGACTCCCACCTTCCTCAGTTTACCCTCTCTCTTGATTGCCCTCCCTTATCTTGCCTTTTTCCCCTTGCTACTTCTTCCCTCCCTTCTGACCACCCCTCCCTTTTTTCCCCTTTCCCCTCCTACTGCCTGTAGGACAAGTTTGATTTCTATACTTATCAGGGTGTGTTATTCCCTTCTCGAACCAAATCCAATGAGAGTAAAGCTCAAATACTGCTCTTCTCCCTCCTTTCTTTCCCTCCAGTATAACATATTTTTGTGCCTCTTTATGTGATGCAATTTACCCTTTTCAACTACCTCCTTACCTCTTCTCCCAGAACCATCCCTTTATATATCTTAATTATATTTTTATCTTTATATCAGTTATTTTATACTGACACCCACAGTCTATGAATATCCCTTTCAATTGTCATAATAACTATACTATTCTCAAGATTAACTATATATATGTATATATATATATATATATATATATATATATAACAAATATAAAACAAAGTAATCCTATATAAGAATATTACTAATTAGCCTTATTGATTAACTAGGGGTTTTTCCCCCATTTACCTTTTTATGTCTCTCTTGAGTTTTATATTTGGAGATCAAATTTTCCATTGAGCTCTGGCCTTTTCATCAGGAAGGTCTGGAATTCCCTTATTTCATTGCATGTCCATCTCCTTGCCTGGAAAATTATGCTCAGTTTTGCTGGGTAGTTGGTCCTTGGTTGTAGTCTAAGCTCCTTTGTCTTTCAGAATATCATATTCCAATTTCTCCTGTCATTTAATGTAGAAGCTGAAAGATCCTGCGTGATCCTCACTGTAGTTCTGTGATATTTTAATTGTTTCTTTCTACCTGCTTGCAGTATTTTCTCCTTGACCTAGTAGTTCTGGAATCTGGCTGTAATATTTCTTGGAGTTTTCAATTTGGGATCTCTTTCAGGGGGTGATCAGTGGATTCTTTTGATGACAATTTTACCTTCTGGTTCTAGGACCTCTGGGCAATTTTCCTTAAGGATTTTGTGGAAGATACTGTCCAGGCTCCTTTTTTCATCATAGCTTTCAGGTAGACCAATAATTCTTAGATTATCTATCCTGGATCTATTTTCCAGGTCAGTTGTTTTTCCAATCAGATATTTCATGTTTTCTTTTTTTTTCATTCTTTAGATTTTGTTTGTTTGATTTTTGATGTCTCATAGAGTCATTAGCTTCTACTTGCCCAATTCTAATTTTTAATGTTTTGTTTTCTTCCTTTATCTTCTCTATCTCCTTTTCCATTTGGTTAATTTTACTTTTCAATGAGACATTTTCTCCATTTATATTCTGATTCTCCATAATCATTTCACTGATTTTGCTTTTTAAAGATTTGTTTTCCTCCATGAGTTTTTTTTTTCCATTTTTTCTTTTACCTCCCTAATTTGGTTTTTAAAGTCCTCCTTGAGTTCTTCCAGGAATGCCAGAAAAATAAAAACACTAGAAAACATAGAAATCAGTGGAACTTATCTTAAAATGGTGAATGATATGTATCTAAAACAAGAACAAGCATTATCTGTAATGGGAATAAAATAGAAGCCTTCCCAGTATGATCGGGGTGAATCAAGGATGTCCATCATAACCATTATTGTTCAATATTGTGCTAGAAATGCTAACTATAGAAATAAGATTTAAAAAAAAGAAATTGAAGGAAAGAAATGGGCAATGAGGAAAAAAACCCAATTACTCTTTTCAGATGATATGATGGTATATTTTGAGAACCCTGGAGAATCAACTAAAAAGCTAGTTGAGATAATGGACAACTTTAACAAAGTTGCAGGATATAAAATAAACACATAAATCACCAGCACTTCTATATAGTTCCAGCAAAGCTCAGCAAGAATATTTGCCAAGACAAACCCAGGGCCTACATGAACATAACTATGAAACACTTTTCACGCGAATAAAGTCAGATCTAAATAAATGGAAAAATATCAATTGCTCATGGTTGGGCCAAGCTAATATAATAAAAGTGACAATTTTACCTAAATTAATCTATCTATTCAGTGCCATACCAATCGAACTACCAAAAAATTATTTTACTGATCTGGACAAAATAATAACAAAATTCATCTGGAAGAACAAGAGGTCTAGAATATCTAGGGTATTAATGAAAAGAAATGCTAGAGAAGGTGGCCTAACCATACCAGATATTAAACTGTACTACAGAGCAGCAGTCATCAAAACTGCCTGGTACTGGTTAAGAAACAGGGGTGTGGATCAGTGGAATAAGATAGGTACACAAGTAGGAGAAATTAACAAGTTTAGCAATCTACTCTTTGATAAACCCGAAGAGGCCAGCTTCTGGGCTAAGAATTCACTATTTCACAAAAACTGCTGGGAAAATTGGAAAATGGTAGGGCAGAAACTGGGCATAGACCAATATCTTACACCATATACCAAAATAAAGTCAAAATGGGTTCATGATTTAGGAGTAAAAGCTGATACTATATGTAATTTGGGAGAGCAAGGAATAGTTTAAATGTCAGATTTATGGAAAAGCAAAGAATTCATGACACAACAAGAGATAGAGAGCATTACAAAATGCAAAATAGATAATTTTGATTATGTTAAATTGAAATGTTTTTCTACAAAAAAAGCCAATGCAACAAAAATTAGGAGGGAAGCAGAAAGTTGGGAGAAAATCTTTGCAACTAGTATCTCTGATAAAGGCCTCATTTCTAAAATATACAGGGAACCGAGCCAAATATATAGAAATACAAGCCATTCCCCAATTGAGAAATAGTCAAAGGATATGAACAAGCAGTTTTCAGAGGAAGAAATTAAAGCTATCTATAGGCATATGAAAAAATGCTCTGGATCACTACTGATTAGAGAAATGCAAATCAAAACAACTCTTAGATACCACATCTCTCCTGTAAGATTGGCTAAAATAACAAAGCAGGAGGATGATAAATGCTGGAGAGGATGTGGGAAAATTGGAACATTGTTACATTGCTGGTGGGGTTGTGAGATGATCCAGCCATTTTGGAGAGTAATTTGGAACTACGCCCAAAGAGCCATACGAATGTTCATACCCTTTGACCCAGCAATACCACTTCTAGGGTTGTATCCCAAAGAAATCGCACAAGAGGGGAAGGGACCCATATGTACAAATATATTTATAGCGGCTCTTTTTGTGGTAGCCAAGAATTGGAAATCAAAGGGATGCCCATCAATTGGGGAATGGCTGAACAAGCTGTGGTATATGAAGGTAATGGAATACTATTGTGCCATAAGAAATGGGGATGATACGGACTTCGTAACAACCTGGAAAAACCTACATGACATAATGCTGAGTGAGCGGAGCAGAGCCAGGAGGACATTGTACACAACCACAGATATATGGATTCCGTGAGGACCAACCCTGACAGACTTTGTTCTTCTCAGCAATACAAGGTGCAAGGACGACTCCAAGGGACTCACGACGGAGAATGCTGTCTACACGCAGAGAAAGAACTGTGAAGTTTGAATGCAGATTGAGGCACACTACATGCTTGCCTTTTTTCCTCTCTTTTGTTTTTGTTTTTGGTTTTTTTTTTTGGTTCTGTTTCTTCTTTCTCATGATTCATTACATTGGTCATAATTCTTCTCCACAACTTGACTAGTGTATAAATTAATTCAATGCAAAGTTATACATGGTAGTTATATGAGATTCCATGCTGTCTTGGGGAGGGAGGGGAGAAAATCTGCAACTCAAAATTATGTAGAACCATGTGTTGTAAACTAAAAATAAAAATAAATTAAAAAAAAGAATATAGAAAGAGAAATTTCATTTAAAATACTTGGGAACACTATTTTCCAAGACACACCCAGGACCTATATGAGCACAACTACAAAATAGTCTTCACACAAATAAAGATAGATCTAAATAATTTAACAAATATTAATTGTTCATGGATAGGCAAGCCAATGTAATAAAAATGACATCTCTACTTAAGTTAATTTACTTATTCAGTGCCACATCCATCAAAGTACCAAATAACTATTTTATAAGAGCTAGAAAAAAATGATAACAAAATTGATATGAACAAACGAAGGGTCATGAACATCAATGGAATCAATGAGAAACAATGTAAAGGGAGGCAACTTGGCAGTATCAGATTTTAAACTATAGTATAAAACCATAATCATCAAAACAATCTAGCACTGGCTGAGCAATAGAGTAGTTGATTAGTGGGATAGATTAAGTACACAACATACAGACACAAATGACCACAGTAATCTAGTATTTGATAAAACCAAAGATCCAAGATCTTGGGGCAAGAACTATTTGACAAAAACTACTGGGAAGACTGTAAAGCAGTCTGACAGAAAATTGGCATAGACTAACATCTAACACTGTGTACTAAGATAAGGTCAAAATGGGTACCTGATTTAGACACAAAAGGGAATATAATAAGCAAATTGGGAGAACATCAAAAAATTTACCTGTCAGATCTATGGATAAGAGAAAAGTTTATGACTAAAAAAGATTTAGAAAAGATCACTGGAAATATCATGGATCCAAACAAAACTTACTTTCAAATTTTCTACACTGTGCTACCCACTGTGCTTCTGATGTAAGGATACCATTTTAAAGAAATTTAGTTGAAGTAGTCAAAATTAGAAAAAAAGCAGGAAACTGGAGAAAAAAAATTTACAGCAAGTCTCTTAGATAAAAGTCTTATTTCTCAAATACCCAAATTTATGAAAGTAAGAGCCATTTTCAATTGAAAAATGGTTAAAGGATATGAATAGGCAGTTTTCAGAAAAAGAAATCAAAGCTACCAATAAGCAAAAGCAAAAACATGCTCTCGATCACTAATAATTAGAGAAATGCAAATTAAAATAGCTTTGATGGGCCACCTCACACTTATCAGATTTGC